>NC_080111.1:17546250-17867500 GCF_950005125.1 Chionomys nivalis
AATAAACTCCACACTCAGGCTCTCTCTGCATGGTTTGGTCCCGACCAGCTATGGGACACTGCAAAGGTCCCTCTCGTTCTGTGTCTTACAATTGGTAAAATAGACTTCTTGGTAAATCTAATAAGAAAGAAAAGAAAGAAAAGAAAATTCAGCTCTATAACAGGCTGGTGGGTTTGCGTGGTTCTCCTCAGAACCCACACACCTATAGACTGAGCTGTGTTCTATGTGACCACACAGGCCTCTCCCTTCTGTCCCCCACTGGAAACCACTGTCCTAGCCTGAGTGTGATCCTCTGACTCCACGTTAGGTGATAGTCTTAAGTCACACATTCGAAATCAGAAGTCTGAATTTTATGTGTTAAGAACTGCAAAAATGGAGACACATATCCTTCTTACATGTAGGAAATCTCATTAATGTTTTTTCAACGCCCCCTAAATTTATCTCAGTATTCAATGCATCTTAGCCAAAATTCCTACAGGCGTTTCCATAGATATTAACAAACTGATACTTAAATCTATCAAGAACTGCAAAAGAACAAGAAGACCCAAATTACTCTGATAAAAGAGAAAATTTGAAATACTACTTCAGGTGACTTCCTGGAAAGCTTGTAATCAAGACAACGTGGTACTGGCACCAAAACAAATGAACAACAAGTCAGAATGAAGGACTAGGAAGATGGTTTAGTGAGTTAGAGTACTTTTTCTGCAAGCATGGAGACATAAGTTCTAATTCCCAAAAGCCATGCTTAGGGAAAAAAAAAAAGAGCTGGGAATGGCTGTGTGTACCCACAATCCCAACAGAATTAGGAGATGGAGACAAGCCAAGAACCCCAATAATTTGTTGTTCAGCCACTCAATCTTAAAAGAGGTAAGCTCCACAGTTTGGTGAGAGACCTTGTCTCAAAGCAATAGGGTACAGAGTAATACAGTAAGACACCCACTACCCTGCTCCTGCTCCCACACACAACACAACACACAACACACAACACACAGGCTGACAGAGATCTCACGGGCAGGTCTGCAGGCTTAGTAAGCATTTGCTCAGAGATACAAAAGCAACTGAATGGCAGCTTCAGCAAACGGAGTTGGCATAACTGGAAGGCCAGGAGAAACATGAAATTACATAAATAACTTAACGCCATATACAAAAGAAAGAACTCCAAATGGGTCTTAGCCCTAAATGTAAAACCTAAAACTGTAAGGTGTCGAGAAGAAAGCCAAGCATGAAGAGTCTCAATTACTTGGTGACGTCTTAGCCAGGGTAGCGAAAACACATCACATGTGTTACATAAAAGGATAAGTTATCAAAATTGTACTTTCCCGCTTTTTAAAGTGTTGCTAATGCAAGTAAAATATAAGCAGCAGGATGAGAGGGATATCTACAAAACACATTAAGTACAAGGTTTTTCCATCTGGAAGGTACCAGGATGAGAGGGATAGCTACAAAACACATTAAGGAAAAGGTTTTTTCCATCTGGAAGGTACCAAGAATTCTCAAACAGTCATAAATTTTAAGAACACAGTCCAATAAGCAAAAGATTTCGCCACTTTAACAGTGTGTATGAGAGGAAAATTAACATGAGAATGCATTCAATATTTTCAATAAAATCAAAACCACAATGCGATAGCCCTACACATTAATGAGAGTTGATAAAATCAGAGAATACCTCCATATCAAGTATTACCAAAGATATAAAAAACAGGAGCTTTTTTCTCTCATGTTGATGTGAGGAGAATTAAAATTATATGATCATCTGGGAAAACAGTTTTTCACTGACTTAGAAAGCTAAATATTCGCCTTGTGTGACTCACCAGGTCCACACATGGAATTTACTCAAAAGCGGAATAAAAGCTCCAAGTCCTGGACTTTCCACCAAGCAAAGTGCCTTACCCTCTCTTCGGATTAGAGCAGGGTGGGGTGGGAGGATGTGTGGAGGGAATGGGAGGAGGGGAGGAAGTGGGAATTTGGATTTTTTTTTTTTTTAAATCTAATTAAAAAAAAAAGAAAAACAAAAAGCTCCAAGTTGTTTATTTGTAAGGAGTAAAGAATGATGCTGAAATGACTTATTCAAATCAATTTTTTTATTTTAATTTTTAAATTTTTTTTAAAAGAAAGCAAGCTATCTTTTTTCATTTTATATACCAATCCCAATTCCCAGTCCCTCCCCTCCTCCCATTCACTCCACCTACCCACACCACATCCCCCCATTCACTCCCCAGAGAGGGTAAGGCACACTGCTTTGGGGAAGTCCAAGACCCTCCCTACTATATCTAGGCTAAGCAAGGTATCCATCCAAAGAGAATGGGTTCCAAAAAAGCCAGTACAAGCAGTGGGAATAAATCCTGGTTTCACTGCCAGTGACCCTGCAGTCTACCCCAGCCATACAACTGTCACCCACATTCAGAGGGACTAGTTTGGACCTATGCTGTTTCCTTCCCTGTCTGGCTGGAGTTGGTGAGCTCCCATTAGCTCAGGTAGACTGTTTCAGTGGGTGTTCCCATCATGGTCTTGACCTCTTTGCTCACATTCTCCTTCCTCCCACTCTTCAACTGGACTTTGGGCACTCAGTCCAGTGCTCCAATGCAGGTCTCTGCCTCTGTTTCCATCAGTTGCTAGATGAAGGTTCTATGGTGACATTTAAGATATTCATCAGTCTGACTACAGAGCAAGGCCAGTTCAGGCACCCTCTTCTCTATAGCTTAGGGTCTTAGCTGAGGTCATCCTTGTGGATTCCTGGGAATCTCGTTAGTGTTGGGCTTTTTGCTAGCCACATAATGGCTCCTTCAATCAAGATATCTCTTTTCTTGCTCTCATCTCTGTCCTTCCTCCTTCTCGACTATCCCATTCCCTCAAGTTCTCCTCTCCCCTCCCCTTCTTTCCTCCTCTTCCCCTTCTGCCCTCCCTACCCCTCCACACCCATGCTCCAAATTTTGTCAGGCAGTCTTGTCTATTTCCTCTTTCTAGGTGGATCTATGTATGTTTTTCTTAGGGTTCACCTTGTTACTTAGCTTCTCTAGGATCAGGAACTGTAGTCTCAATATCCTTTGCTTTTTAGCTAGTATCCACTCATGAGTGCGTACACACCATGCTCATCTTTCTGGGTCTGGGTTGCCTGACTCAGGATCATCTTTTCTACTTCCATCCATTTGCCTTCAAATTTCATGATGTCATTGTTTTTTACAGCTGAGTAATACTCCATAGTGTATATGTACCACATTTTCTTTATTTTATTTATTTCCAGGTTATGACTATTATAAATAATGCTGCTATAAACATAGTTGAACAAATGCCCTTATAGTATGATTGAGCATCCTTTGGGTACATGCCAAAAGTGGTATTGCTAGGTCCTGAGGTAGGTTGAGTCCCAATTTTCTGATATACCACCACACTAATTTCCAAAATAGTTGTTTTTCCACCAGCAATGGACAAGTGTTTCCTTTCCATCCACGTTTTCTCCAACATAAGTTATCATTGGTATTCAAACACACAAAGTCAACAGCTAGCTTGACTGTGTAGGGGAGCTAGAGTGTCGGGATCGAGGTGCTTATATGCCTGAACTGACTGTCAAGAACTGTGAACCGCTTGGCTCCAGTGTTGATGAGAGGATACAGAATGAGAGATGGGGAACAACTCAATCAAGAGGCAGCAATTGGGAACCTACTAGAAGGCATTCGGTACATGCCCTTCTAGTCTGCTAAACCCAAATAAAGAAGTATTGGCATTAGAAAAGAAGCTGAAAAATTAGAATTAATTAATAGTACATCTAGGGTAACAGCCATATAATTATCCTAAATTGTTAATAATTTTACAACAGTTTTATATTTTTTCAGATTAACTTCAAACTCCTCTCATATTAAAGATAACAGCAAAAATAAAAAGGCATACATTTATTGTTCAGAAGGAAGAAAAATCACCTGTTACTGAGAGAATTCCAATTAAGTGGTAAGAAAGACTTCTTACAGCACATTCCATGTAATCCTTTGGGTGCTTATTATAAATGAATTTTCTTTGGTTGTTTTTATTCCGCCGTGGATAGAAATTGATGCAGTTTTACGGATGTGACAGGCCTTTCAGTGACAATGGGAAACCCTGGCATTCCCCCGTGGTCTTATTACCTACTCTCTGTCTGGACCCGCTCCCCCATATTGCTGTCAAAGCAGCAGAAGAGAAGTTCAGTCTGGAAAATAGAGCTCTTTAGAGAGTGCTTACTGAATATCGTACAGTACTGAGTAAATGAGTCATAAAAGCCACAGAAAATTGTGTACGAGATACTGCATTAGGAAACCAAGAGATAGGAACCCAACTAACACCAAGATAATTACAGTAGCCCCTTTCTGTTGGTGCTCAGGGAAAGCATGTGCATGGCGATGGGTTAGACATCTGCGTGTGTGTGCGTTTCTGTTGTACAGACCTATGTGCATGTGTGCATTCAACAAGGAGGCCAGTAGTCAGCCTCCTTCTCTCTACCCCTCTCCCTCTCTCTTCCTCCTTCTACACCCTGCCATGGAATCTCTCATTGGCCTAGACTTTTCCAATTTCTCTAGGCTGGCTAGGCAATGAGCCCCAGTGATCCCAGTGTCTCCAACTCCCTAGCACTAGGATTAGAAGCATTTGTGGTCATCCATGCATCCTTGCTATCAAATTTAGGTACTTCTGCTTGGAAGATAAGCACTTTACAAATTGTTAGCCTAGCCCTAAGACTTCTCTGCAATCTATCAGAAACTAGGCCATCCCTTCATGATATGGAACGCCCCACCATCCCCCCCAGCACTCCCACCTGCTTAGTCTCCAAACAAAGGCACCAAAAACCAGTACCACGTTCTTGGTGGCCATTGCAGCCCCCACCCAAGCTCAAATTCCCGCCTACCCAGCTTTTGACCTTACTCAGTCACAAACCCAGTTTGTGCAGGACACATCATTACCACTTGTCTACAATCTACAAAATCTCCTACTTTAGTTTGTGGGGACAGCGTCTTCAGCCTAGATCTCTAGGACTGAAGAACCCACCCAGGAGTTGCTCTCTATAAAACTGTTGTTATAATTTTTTGGCTTGATTTAGTTTACTGTGTTGACGGAGAAACTTATATCAGGGCAGAAGATCTTTTATTTAGTATTTGATGACTTTAAGCTCCTGGGATGGCACATTCAGTGCCAAACCTGCCCAACCCTACCCTGATAGGGGAGCATTCGTCACCAAGAGAGTGGACCTGATTCTCTATGAAAAGAAATACTCAAAAACCATCTATCTGAGAGTTAATTAGATGTATTATGGTTTTCCATTGTACAGGGCTTTTATTTCAACCTTTTATGACCTCCTGGGCTGCTTAGGATTAGGGTAGATCAGGCTTTATGATTCTATAGCTTATATAATTTTATGTAAACCCTTTGAGAAAAAGAATAAAATTAAGGACAAAGGCACTTGTTTTAAGTGAGAAATGAAATCATAACCTATAAATTTATCAACTTATAAAAGCTGATAAATGTCAAATTATCTGAAACTGCCAGACTTCCTCAAGAATAGTTGAACCAGGAACACAAAGATGCCATGTGGTATGTTAGGATACAAAGATGAACCAGGAACATGGAGATGCCGTGTGGTATGTTAGGAAACAAAGATGAACCAGGAACACGGAGATGCCATGTGGTATGTCAGGAAACAAAGATGAACCAGGAACACGAAGATATTATGTGGTATGTTAGGATACAAAGTAGGAAGCTTTACATACAGATGAAAAAGCAGTCACTAGCAAGTTTTTAATTTAGTGGTGTCTGTAAGATCACAAGTTGAAATGCAGATAACATCAAGCTGATCACAGAAAACCACTCTCAGACACATAATTAAAATCTCAGAAAACCTGTCGCTGAGAGCCGAGATTTGACACTCTCCTGCAAACTGGCAAGAAGCTGCTGCCATCCACATATCCCGGGTCAGAGACAAATGACTGGACTCCCAGCACAGAAGATGGCATACCCTTCACGTCTAAGTTGGCTACCCTGCTCCTCTGGTGGACACCACAGGCTGCTACGAAGGGAGGGGAAAGAGCGGATACTCTACCCAGCAGATTTGTGTCACAGCTGAGAATCCCTGAGCTTAAAAACACGTCTCTTACCAACACTACCAGCACACCTGCCCAACCTCCACCCTAGAATATTACATTCTCTCCCTCACTTGGAGTGAAGGACTCTCTGTTCTGAAGACAGGCACTGTCTCATTCTTTTCTTCTCTGATCACTTATTCCACACAAATCCCTGAAAAGATAGTCTAGAGCAAAGATATCACAGTATGTACAGAAATATATAGGGCCCATGGAGTACTGCCTCCCAAAACTCCTGCGTAACCACCTTCCCATGCTCTGCTCCCTAGTCTACCTGCAAGCCTGTTCTAGCAGTAACTATCTGAATAACTATCACCATACATTTCCATCAACACCAGGATTGTTACAAGATGTAATTACTCATTAGGTCTCTCCCATCAACCGTTCTCAGCGCATCCTGATTTGAATTCTGTCTCACGGTCAGTCTATCAAACACTATTCTATTATTATTATTATTATCATTATTATTATTATTATTTTGTATCTCTACCACAGTTTCCCCTCTCTCCTCCAAATCCCTCTCCCGAATCACCCCCTCCCTCCTTTGTTTCTATTCAGAAAAAGGTAGCCTTCCCTGGATATCAACAAAACATGACATACAGAATTGAAGTAGACTAGGCACCTCCCCATGTATTAAGGCTGGGCAAGGCAACCCAGTATGAGAAGTCAGGTCCCAAAAGCCACTAAAAGAGCCAGATACAGCCCTGCTTCCACAATAAGACCAAGTTACACAACTGTAACATATATGCGGAGTTCCTAGGTTGGTTCCATGTAGGCTGTGGTTGTCAGTTCAGTCGCTGTGGGTCCTTTGAGCAAAACTCTGCTCTTAGAGCAAATAAACATTGATCGGTCATCTTGTGGCTTGACTTTGGTGGTAGACCAGATCTCCCCTTTAATACTTTCCCTTCCAGTTGAGCAGTGTGTACAGCACCAAGATGCTGTTTTGATGGGAGCTTAGGTAGTCCACAGCTTGACTGACCAGCACCTTGGAATGGACCTGACTGTTGCTAGAAATATAATGCCTCCCTGCCGGGGTTCAGCCTTGTGGGACAGGTTCAGATTCTGAGGCGGGGAAGGGGCATTGGTAGAGAAACATTTCTGACCACCAAGAAGATTGTGTTCAAGTGGCCCCAAATAGCTGACCATCTTTATTTATACTTAGAGTTTTGTTCTGTTTTGTTTTTAACCAGGGTTACATGAACAGCTTTGTTATTGGCTTTCATTTTTGACTTTAAGAACTACATCATAATTTAGGGAATACATTATGATCATTATGTACACCTCCATTATTCCCCTTTATGCTTCCCCAAATACACCATCCCAGCCCCTGCATAACCTTATTATAGACATAGAGTTCAGCATTTTTGCAGGCTTAACTCAGTATCGAGCCAGGCACATCTCTATTGTGGTTACAAAGTTTAAAAACAATAAATATGGACGCAATGCTTTTTTTTTTTTTGGTTTTTTTTTTGAGACAGGGTTTCTCTGTGGTTTTGGAGCCTGTCCTGGAACTAGCTCTTGTAGACCAGGCTGGTCTCGAACTCACAGAGATTTGCCTGCCTCTGCCTCCCAAGTGCTGGGATTAAAGGCGTGCACCACCACCGCCTGGCAGACACAATGCTTTTAAGGACAATTTTTTCATGTCTGTAAGACATGCTTTTATGCAGGTTGTTTTTTACAAGAGGGTCCCACCTCTCAATCTCTCTGTAAAAGGCAGACTTTGACAAAACACTCTTTTCCCATCTCCCTACACCATCCTTCTCCCACCAACATAAGCCCCTGTGTACGAACCTATCCATCCCACATTTTGTGTCGTGCTTTTTCTCTTGGATCATACCAGATCCTACCAATAATTCCATGCTCGATGTCCAGGGAACTTACTCTCAACAGTTATGTGTGTTCCTGAGGCTTTTCCCTATTCTGTGTCTGCATTACTCTCCAGAACTGTGAGGCACGGCTAATGTTCCAGGTGTTGTTTTCTCATACATACCTGTCTGTCGCGAATCAGAAAAGCTTCCAGGATTACAGGTTGTAGACAGTAACTCCAGATATGAGATTTGAGAAGTATTAGCCCCCTTGTTGAATCTTGGGGGAAAATACTTGAGAAAGAACAGAATTTCCGGGGGAAATTACAGCTGTTACACGTGTGACTGACTAAGTCAGACTAAAAACTACCCAAATAATCACCAATATAATGGGAGAGAAAGAGTCTGCACTGTCCTGTGGCTACTGATTCTTGCCAAGTGGGAGTATGTATTGGGACCATTTGGAGTCCTGGCCCCCAGCTGCTCTTCCCTGCTAGGGATCTTTACTTTCCTTCTGATTTGAGTTACTAAAGGCTGTGTCAAAGTTGTTTACCAGCTCTGCTTCACGAGCACACACATTGCCTTGACCTTGACGATCAGGGATAAGGTTTTCACCTGTTGGCCCACCTGACTGTGTTGGGCATATGAGCCTCCATGGTGCTATTGAATAAAGGGCTTCTTACCGGTGACTAGAGGTCCGTGTCTCTGTCTCTCTGTCTGTGTGTGTTTGTGTGTTTCAACCTCCAGCCCTTTGCCCGAAGCTCGCTAACTGTATGGTAGCACACAGAGCGCAGACAGGCGTTGTGCGCTGCAAGTATGTTTCCACAAGTGCCTTGCCCTGAGGAAACCCCTTGGACAGGCAGTCATATGCTGATCCGAGACCAGGCTACAAGGCTCCCAGCACCTACCTCTTCCTGTAAAGCTATTGTCTTCCGGCCAAGTTCCACATCCAGGGAACAAACTCAGCCATGAAGGACTTTGTAAAACCTGGCTCCTGGGGAGAGGTGCTGTTGTTAGTTCTCACACAGTCTGGGAGCTGCCTTCTACAGTGGCTGGCGCTGGCTGATCCTCTGTTCACTTTGAACCCATTTTTCAAGCAGCAATTAAAATGATTAAAACACAAACATGACCCTATTGCCTCTACTTAGACTTTTCCTGAGTTCACCGTGCCCTTAGGATAGAGGACCACATTTTCAGCATGGCTGTCAGGCTGACCTTACCTCTCCTCCACAGGGGCCTTCTTATGCATGCTAATGCTGTTTCTCTTACAGCATAGGTGTGAGTCCACCTGGTCTAGGAGAGACTTATATTTACAAATATTCATAAATATATATCTTAGAGCACTTACCCAAGTTTACAGCTGCACTTTTACAGATGGGATGACCTAACCAAACTCTCTCCTCGCCTTGGCTGGGCTACAAAGCCAATGAGAACGGTTCACCCTTGTCGCCTCCAGGACCTCCACACCTGTAGGAAGTTAAGGCCTGCCGGGCCAAGAGGAGCCACACTGGAGTCTGCCTGGTGATGTCAGAGGTCCTGATCTTACCTAGCCAATGAGGACAACCAAGCAATATTGTACCTAGTCTATGAGGGGCAACCACATGATGCTGTCAAGGGATCAGAACACCTGGGTGCTGGGAGGGTTCATCAGTTTGTTTCTTCCATTGTTAAATAACCACGTCTGCTTTATCCCTTTCACGGGTCTCTCGGCGTCTGTGATAGTAGATATTGGGCCTTCTCGTCTCCTCTCCTAGGGAAGATGTTAGGGCCCAGCAACACAAATGGTATTTGAAACATTGACAATTGTTAGAGCAACAAATGAATGTATAAGTACTTCCAAAACACTGAACTATTCATAAGCCTTGTATCCTTAGACAAATCATTTGCTGTTGGTCTGTTTGTCATCTAGAAGATATAGCTTCTATTCATAAAAGTAATTATGAGGATCAAATCCCCCACCTCTAGGTCACAGGTACTAAAGGGTCTTGCCCAGCTTCTCACATTGGTCCTGGGCTCTGAACTTGGTCTTCACGTTTGTGCAGCAAATGTTCTTTCTCACTGAACCACCGCTCCAGCTCCAACATAATACAATATAATATAATAATATAAAAAGACTATATAGTTTTAAATACCCACAACTCCTTTTTTAAAAGAGAAATGCTCTAAATTCAAAGCAAAAATGATTGGTAAAATATCTTTGGTACACTTACCACAGAGGAAATAGTAATGACCCTAACATGTTAAAGTCTTTTACAATTGAAGGGAAAAATATTAGCATGAATGTTAAGGGAGTAACACTTTTGACCTAAGGCCTCTCCATGGAATGGAATCCACACTAGACATTGTTAATGAGGGCAAGAACCTTGAGGAGATAGGTCATGGGCCTCAGGGTAAAACATATTACTTTATTCTGCTAAATGAATAGAGCAATGAATAAATAAACATAGGAATAAAGGAGTCCTAATGACATATAGCTATACCCATTGACCAGTGACTCACTAATTCCCCCTCAGAGAAGTCCCTTTCTGCAGGAATTAACAGACACCTACAACTGAACAGCCTGCAGAGAGGGAGACTCTGAAAGGCTCAGTCCTGAACGGCTTTTCTTTATCACACTTGTTCTCTCAAGGTTCATGGATCTACGAGGAAGGAAGGTGGAAAGATCTGTAAGGAAGCAGTGTTTTCCCAGCATGTCAGGCCACACGCCAATGCGAACTAAAGGATTGTGACAGACAACTGCATGTGACCTTCACAGCTCGGAGCCAGGCAAAGCCCCGGGGCAGAGAAGGGAAGTAGGCACAAAATCCCACCCCAACCAAGAAGCTGTTTGCGATTGGTAGTTGCTGTGAGACGGACATCAGTTTTCTTCAAGGAAGTGACATTGGGTGTATCGACCATGTGCAAGCCCCATACTCAGGAGGAGTTGGCTTTGGTTTCAGGCAGACCTGGATATTAGTTCCCACGTGGGAAGATGTACAGGAAATTATGTACCCCAAAGGGAAGAGTCTGAAATACCATGTACCCACGTGGGAAGTGATTTTGGATATCAGTGCTATGTGGGAGCATTCTGAGACACTGATACCTTCATGGGGAAGAAGTAAGAGATATCACGTTCATAGCAAGGGAAGAAGTCGTGAAATTTATGTGCCACCATGGGAAGTAAACTTAAGTATCACGCACCTTCATGGGAAGTAGTGCTGGATATCTGGTGTGTGCAAGCAGCAGACTGTGCAGATGGCAAAGGGTCCTTGTGCACACAGAGAAGCATTGGAAAAGCCAGGAAAAGTTAAACACATAACTTATCTCTTCAAAGGAAGAAGATGCTTAGCTGTTCTCCCAGAATTCTGGGGAAGAACATTAGTTTATAACCTGGCTATGTTTGTTATCTGTTGACTCTGCCTGCATCCCCCAGAATTGTTTTACTTATCCCAGGCATTTCCGCCTAAATCTTGAGCGTTGCTTCTAGGCCATAAAACCCATCCTTATGCGTGACATCACTTGTGATTTACAACAGCCTGAGTGACTTCTATGTTGTCTCGGTCGTTCTCCTAGATGCTAAATCCTGGATGCTGTCTCTGGGTCAACAGTATATATATATATATATATATATATATATATATATATATATATATATATATATATATATATTCCAGGTATGTGTTGTAAAGAGTTTCAATGTAAACATGTCTTAAATTTTATGTGCACTTGGGACTGACTTAATTGTTATCAAAACTTATTTTCCAAAATTGTGTTGTGCTTAAATATGAATAAAATAAAAGAACTGGTGTTAGACTCTTGAAGTTTGAACTAGTGACGAGAGAGAGAGAGAGAGAGAGAGAGAGAGAGAGAGAGAGAGAGAGAGAACACCAAGATGGGGGAAAGAAATATAGGAAGATTTAGGGAAAGGGAAAGAATACGATCAAAATATATTGCATTAAATTTTCAAAAACAGTAGGGGCTGGTGAGATTGCTTAGAGTTTACGAGCCCTGACTGCTCTTCCAGAGGTCCTGAGTTCAATTTCCTGCAACCACATGATGACTTTACAATCACCTATAGTGAGATCTGGTGCCCTCTTCTGGCATTCAGGCATACATGCAGACAGAACACTGTATACAATAAATAAGTAAATAGTCATTTAAGAATTGTTCATGTTGGGCCCATCTATTGGGAGCTCACCAAGGCCAGTTGGACTGTGACTGAAAAAGCATGGGATAAAACCGGACTCTCTGAACATGGCGGACAGTGAGAGTTGACGAGAGGCCAAGGACAATGGCACGGGGTTTTGATCCTACTTCAGGTTCTGGCTTTGTGGGAGCCTAGCCAGTTTGGATGTTCACCTTCCTAGACCTGGATGGAGGGGGGAAGGACCTTGGACTTTCCACAGGGCAGGGAACTCTGACTGCTCCTGGGACTGGAGAGGGAGGAGAAGAGGAGAGGGGAGAGGGGGAGAGGGGCGGGAGGATTGGGAAGGAAATGGGAGGCGGGGAGGCAGCGGAAATTTTTTTTTTTTTCAATAATAAAAAAAAAATTGTTCAAAAATAAATAAAAACAACAAATTAAAGCAAAAATGATAAAAAAAATTGAGGAATAAGCAAAAGACATGAATGGATAATTAACAGAAACATTTGAAATGTTTAGACATACGAAAATATATTCCACCTCACTCTGAATATGCAAATTAAACCTCACTGAGAGCTAATCATACCCATCAGGTGCAAAATTCAAAAGCAGAACTATAGTGATATTTATGTTTTAATAAATAAAGCTTGCCTGAGTATCAGAAGGGCAAAGCTAAGCCACTAGAGGTCGGGCAGTGGTGGCACAGACACTTTAATCCCAGGATTTTGGAGACAGGTAGATGAATCTCTATGTGTTCAAGGCCACCCTGGGCTATGCAAGACCAAGGTAGAAACAAATCCAGGTGGTGATGACTCACGCCTGTAATCCCAGTACTAGGGAGTCAAACACTTTTAATATCCCAGCACTAGAGGGAATAAAAAATGAGAGGAGAGAGGGGCTTAGTCTGCTTAGTCGCCCAGGCTTGGTAGAGGTAAGACTTCTTTAATGGCTTGGCTGCTTTGCTTTTCTGGTTTTCGGGTTGAACCCCAATATTAGTCTCTGGATTTTTATTGTCCGTGCTACACAGAACAATACAAACTTGGCGGGGCTGTTATAACAGACCCCTTCATTCACGGCTGGCGAAAAGGCAAAATGATTGAAGTTGCAGCCATGTCCAACCTTTGACATTGGCACGGGGTATCTGTAGGAGCCAGCCATGAAAAGCTAAATATGAACAGACTACCTAAAGAAAGTTCTTTACTTCCAACCATTCTCGCCTGCCAGAGTAGGACTCAGTCATCAATGAGTTTAATGGAGGCCTGAGTCTCAGTAGTTTACCCTGAAGCAATGCCTGGTTGCAGGAAGGACCACAAACTGAGATTACATGAGCACCACCCAAGAACAGACCATCCAAAGGAAATGCCTAACGTTCCAACCATTGTAGGTAGGATCACCTGCCAGCACACACTCACCAGGACACCCTAGACAAATGTCAGCCAATCAGGGGTCCTGAACCCCTCACCCCTACCTTTACTATTATAAAAACCCAACTCTAACTGAGCTTGGGGCTCTCCATTTATTCCAATACGTTGGGCATGCGGAGAGACCGAGTTTGCAAAGTTGCATAAAATAAAGGCTCTTTGCTTTACATACGGGACTCGGTCTCATTGTTGGCTTTTGGGGGGACTTTGTGGATTTGGGTATAACAATATATAGAGTAACTGGTCTCCAGAACTGATCAACCAAGGGACAAAAGTAATCACACACACACACACACACACACACACCACGGCGGGGGTGGGTGGAAGACACACATACACAGAGAAACACACGCGCGCGCTAAGCGTGTTGAGACAAATTCATAGCTGTCCTTCCTCAGCCACCTGTAGCCGCACGCCACCCACAGGCCAGGCCACAGCGGACACACCTACAAGGAGAGGAGTGCGGTAGTGGTTTTAAAAACTGCATGTGGATTTGATCTGGTCACTCCATAAAAAGAAACGCTTTCACACAGGTGACATTATTCTACATGCACAGATGACTGGTCGCAGCATCATTTGCCACTGCAAAATGCTAGCAACATACCTGAATGTGTAAACACAGGTAAGCATCTGAACACTATGGAATGAGTCGTGGGGCTGCAAGAGAGGAAGATCTCTGCGAGGCGCTAGGAGTGACTTCCCTAAGACACAGGCGTGTGGAAGATGTTACTCAGTAACAGCTTAGAGTGCATCTCATTTCCATGCCTTTTAACTTTGCAGAAAGAGACAGAGAATAAATCAGAAAGTCCTGAGGCCGTTCACTCAGAGCACAGGTAAATCAGGTGGCGCGGGGGGGGGGGGGGGGGGGCGGGAGTGGGGGAGACACCTAAATCTGCGTACCATTTTCACTGTTTGAATCCTATTAACGTTCTAAAAATTCAAAGAATAAAAATAAGGGCCTGGCAAGAAGGCTCAGGGAAGGTCCTGGGTTCAGTTCCCACGACCCAAGTCAGGAGGTTCCCAGCTGCCTGTAATTCCAGCTCCAGGGGACCAATGCCCTCTTCTGGCCCTCAGAAGCACATGTACACCTGGCACCCAGACACAGACACACGTACATACCTTTAAATAAACATAAAAAATAAATCCCTCAAAGATGGGAGGGAGCAGTGCCTAAAACTGACTCCAAACATCTCTGAACCAAATAAACACCCACATTATGGTGAATGGCGTCGCTATTCATGATTATTTCAGGTTCCTGGGTGCTGTCCCAGAAGTAGTTTTTAGCCCATCCATCTGCAACAGCGCTACACAAATTTGGCTAACAGCCTAGACGTATTGGGGTGGGGTGGAGTGTAGACATGCTGCCTCAGGCTCAACTCCAAACCTACTGAACCCAACTCAGCTAGGTCCATAGGTGCTGCATACGCTCTTACAGCTTCAGAAGCGTTAGGTTACAGGGCTTAAATTCCACAAAATTGACAGCAAGAATGGATGTTCCAAAAGCCAGTGTCTCCTTGGAAAAGTTCTCCACAAGGACTTGTTCCGAGGTGGCTAAAAGCCTAAGGGAAAAGCCCGTTTTACAACATTCCCAGATTCCAGGAGCTCCCGCTAGCTGGAGGCAGTCGCCCCTAGTGAGTCGGAATGCAGCGCCCTCCTGTGAACCAGGGCTTCGCAGCCCTAGCTTTCTCATCCAGGACCCCGACCTTCCGCCACCTCGGCAGGGCCTGCTGGTTTCCTTGTGAGCATCAATTGGTCTCTCTGAGCGCTCTTTACAGCTTAAAAAGGGCTGCCAGACAGTGGACAATGGCGCTACAGCGTGCGACCGCAGAAATGCACAAATCAAAAAAGAAGCAGAGTGCGCTGTATACAACAATCATGTCCTCCCCTCACCGTGTTGGATACTGGCATTCGCCCGGACTCGCGAAACCTAGTTGTTGAAGTTAAACAGACCATTTACTTCTCCTCCTTTCTCTTCAACCTCTTTCTTCATGCCAAATAACATGTAATCTTCTTCAAACCCGACGGCTGGTTTGTAAATTCAAACTCCAAGACCTGCAAAAGAACCACCTGCTGGCGGAGTCGCTATTTGCAAGTCAAATATTCACCAAGGCAGCTCGTCAAAGCTTAAAGAAAAATACCTTCAACTGTCATTCAGTGTTCCCTAAAATTTAAAGTGGTCCGATGGCCGAGTCTGCAAATGTTTGTACTATTTTTCACTCACATAACACCAAGCCACACTTTGGGTCGATCGCCACAGCAGCCTCCTCAAATCTACTCAAAACCTTCGCTTACAAACACGCCCTGTGAGCAGGAAAGCGAGCGCCGGCCTTGTAACCGGGGGCTTGCGGGTAATTTTACCCAGGTCTAAGTTTCCTTGCGCGTCTTAGAAAGTTCTAGGTGTTTGCGAGGGGACCCGTGGGGAGCAGGGATGCCCGGATTTCGGGCTCCGAGGCGGGGCGGGCTCGAGTTACTGCTGCACTCCTGGCCGTGCCACCCGCGCCTCCTCCGAGAGAGCTCGCAGCAAGGCACAGAGCGGTGCACACCGCGGTGGCGGCTCCGCCCAGCGCAGCCCCGGGCAGCGCCGGTGAGTACGCGGGTGGCCGGGGTCCCGGGCTCTCTGGACCCGGGGCTCTGCCTGTCACCGCCACTTCTACAGGTCTGTCCCTCTGCCTGACTCTTGTTCTCTTTTCCCACTAACGGCCAGCACATCTGACTTGCCGGTGTGCCTCAAATGTTCCCAACTCCTGCAGGGTAAGATTATCAAGAAGCGCTTTCATCTGCAAAGTTCCCCGAGAGCCCCGTTTGCCTCTCAGCTGCTTCGGGATGCTATGTCGGGAGGGACCTCTTGAGGCTCTTTGATGCTCACCTTGTATTCCTCATTCATGGTTTCCAGTACACCCTGAGCTGGCCTCGTCTTTGCTTGCCTCGCTGTGGCCAGCATCCAGCGACCATCTTTAGCCTGTTTGTAGCCACGTAAAACTTAACAAAGCAAAGCCTGTGTCTTCTCTGGAGACCAGCTACCTCCCGTTTAGTCGGCGTGTGCCTATTTTGGGTCCCTGGGTTCCAAAAGGAGGCCCTCTAAATGAAGCATGAACCTCTGTCCTACACTTCTCGGTTAGTGAAGTGAGCTTCTATGAGCTGTCTTGCCCTGAAATGTGGTGTTGGTTGGTCTCCTGCCCAAGCATCCTATGCTCACCAAATCACTTAGATGCAGGTTGCCTACCGTGGTGGCTTGGTAGCTGATAGGGACCCCTAGTGTAAAACAAACTTTACTTGTTCTAACTGCCTCCTTTAACTGGTCCATCTCTGCCCAGCACACAAAGTGGACGTTCTTGGTGAACTTAGCATGTAAGACAGAAAAACTGCCAGGATCTGCCGGCCCTGGTCAGTCAAAAAGTGGGGTCTTGTGGTACCACTGGAACTAGAATTAAACCATAATAATAATGATTTGGGGGAAGATTCAGCTGTTTCTTATTGGAAAACTGGGGATGGTGTGCATTGGCTATCAATGTATACCAGGAGTGTCCAAAAACGTTGTTACTATGATAGGACATTGACATCTACAAATGGCTTGAGCCTCCTTCATTGCTATTCTGGGATGCACAAGACCTGTGGTTAATTGAAGCTGGACTTAGGTACTAACGGGACATGGAAATTAGGAAACCCTGAAATATGCCATAGAAAGTCTATACATTAAAAAAAAAAACTTTGAATTTGTGGGTAAGAGAGAGGGCTGGGGACCAAGCTTGGACCCTGGCACAAGCCAGTCCCTACACTGAGCTGCAGCCCTGGCTAAAATACACTTCTGTCAACCCATCCTTCTAATTATAAGCACAGAGAATTGCTTTGTTTCAGAAGACCTTAGCGAGGGGAGAAAATGAATTGTGGTGAAGGATTCCTGGGTAAGGTTGCCGACTGATAGCATAAGTGCCCTGCTGGACAGTTTTCAGGGTTGTTAAGTAACACCAGGAGCCCCTCTGCGGCGTCCGCAGCACTGCCCCATTCTCTCCTTAACTACTGTGAAACTGGACAGAGTTACACGGTCCTCATTAATGTATGAGTGATACCAAAGAATTGACTCAATCCAAGGATTTCAGTGTCTTCTGTGTGGGGGTGCTTTTCTAAGAGCTAAAGGATGAACTTGGGGAACTCCCTTCTTCGCTGAGTAAGAAGGTGTAGATGTAGGTTGCCCAGTCTGTTGGATTGACAGTCCAGTTTCCAGCTCATTTGCAAAGCCTCTTGGATAGTCTAATGTGTCTTGTAATATTTTCTTTTTGCCCTTGCACATGTCAGTGTTTCCAAAGAGAATGGTTTTCTAGGTTACACCCTGATGTTTGCATTGTCATTAACACAGTTACAATCGATGGGAAAAGTGAGAAACTATGCTTTTCCTTCGCTTTGCTTTCCAACGAGCGAACTCTTCAAACAAAATCAAAATGGGAACAGTTAGTCTTCCAGGGTCTCCACACTGTGTTTTTCTCTAAGTCCCAATTTCATGAAATGTTTTATTTTTATTTTATTTAAACTCAGTCTCATGTAGCCCAGACTGATGTCCAACTACATAGCCAAGAGTCGGCCATTATGCCTTCCAAATGCTGGGGTTACAGGGGTACACCACCATGCCTAGCTCATGCAGCTTTGGGGATTGAACCCAGAGCTTCCTGTATGCAAGGCAAGCACTCTATTGAGTTGTGACCTTAGCCCCTCCTGAGTTAAGACCTTTGAACATAAAATCGTTCATTATAGACACTAATGACCACCAGAGTAACCCTTGAAAACCAGTGGCTACAAACCCATAGTCTGGTGATGCTCAGAATTTCATCTCTAGGAAGCTGCATGCACTCTAAGTATTGCAGACTTCCCAGAAAATCCCAAGTTGTGGAGCACCTACCGGGACAGATAGGTGGGGGAAACAGACTTGAAGCCAGGATGTAGATACAATCCCACAACTGAATGGATACAAGTTAATTACTGTCGAATAGAACAATCTGACCCTTGGAGTCATCTTCTGGTAATGAGGTGTACCAATTGCATCATTTGGGAGACTAGAAAGGCTGACTAATTTTGTAATTGAGCAAGATCACTTTTTATGTTAAAAAAATATCCTGGCGCCACCAATCTCATGTATCCTAAGCTAGCCTTGAATTTACTCTGTAACTGAGGCAGTCCTTGGAATTATTACTCCCCTCCCCCACAGTTCCCAACTGCTGGTATCACAAGCGTGCACCGCCACACCCAAAACTCTCCCATCCTTCTGTTTTTCTTGCTCTCAAGAGAAAAAACTGCTTCCCAAAAGGTTTGCTCCCAATACTGTCGGGGCTCAAACCCATAAGCCCAGATACTCTTGAAGCTGGGACAAAAAGTATCACAAGTTTGAAGCTAGCCTGAACAATGGAGGAGACCCCTCCAAAGAAAGGGGACTAGGGATGTAAGTGTGTGGTAGAGTACTTCTTTAGACAGTATACACAACAGATACACAACAACACACACCCTGAGCTTTGTCTCTCAAACACCCTCACAGTTTAAGACAAATATTCATTTTGGTTTATTAAGCATTATATGCCATATTGTGGCGTATAATATAAACCATTGTGACAGGAGTAACTATGTCTCGGAAGGGGATGGTAAAGGGATAGGGCCGAAGAAATGGTTCAGAGAGTAAAGATACTTGCCACCAGGCCTGCTACCAAATTTGATCCCTGGAACTCATATGGTAGAAAGAGAGAACCAGCTCCCTCGGGTTGCCCTCTGACTTCCAGGTGTATACTGTGGCATGAACACCCCCGCCACACACAAAATAAATACATTTAAAAAGAAATAAAAGTTTTAAGGACGAGCTTGGATAAAAGGAGTACAAAATATTCTGGACATAGTTCCTTTCATAGAACAAACGGGAGAATCCCGGACTAATTTTCCTTTCTTCTTGGTGTAGGGGACAGTGTAGTGTCCCCTTTCCTGCCCTCAGCCGGGACCGCGGTTTACTGTCATCCCTTGCTATACATTGGATCTGGGCGAGTAAAAGGCTCCCAGAAACACCTACATGCAGGTCACAGGTAACAGCAGATTGTGCTTGAACCAAAGGAATCGTGTGTTTTCTGTAGGCCAAGATCACGCACCACTGTTTGGAAGGAAAGTGTGAGAACACGCCAGAGCTTACTCTCTCTTTTTAACTTTGATCAGGATCAGGCTAACTATTTTTATAGATCCATCAGGTTTGACTTAACCCTGTCCTTAATGGCAGGTAACAGACTAATGGTCAAGTCTAGCATATCATGGAGAGAAGTCACCGGATGAGTAAATCCATGAAGGTCATGGCTTTAGTCTACTACCTAGGGATATGCATTTGGGTGAGTCACAGTGCTGTATGGAACAATAGGGTACCATAGGAGACCAGTGACCATCGGTTCTCAAACACTTACATGGAATTCTGTTGTGCTTGGATTGCCTAGGAATTTACTTTAATTTTTTATGTTTTGTTTTGTTTTGTTTTGCTTTGCTTTTTTGAAACAAGGTTTCTCTGTGTAGCCCTATCTGTTCCTGGAACTAGCTCAGTAGACCAGGCTGGCCTCAGACTCACAGAGACCCGCCTGTCTTTGCCTCCCAAGTGCTAGGATTAAAGACATGCGCCACCACCGCCCATCTGAAATATTATTTTTGAAGCAAGTATTCTGATTTCATTGGCCTGGTAGTCCAAGCATCTCTAGTTTTAAAGTTCCTTGAAGAAATACTAACGTCCAGTTAAGACAGAAGATCACCGAAAGCTGACCTGAGACCCTGCCCTTGTGCACAGAAGCAAGCCTTCGAAATCCCCACCACACACAGCCTGTGCCAGCACCACACACACCAAAGGCTCACCATGCATACACAGGCACTTCACAGCTGTTGTCCAAGCCAGGGTTCAGTGTCTGGAGGCACAGGGCTGCGCCTTCTCTCCTCTCTACCCCCACAATGTTTTGCTGAGTCCTCAGCTCCCCGTCTCTTTGCATGGGTGAAACTCTGCCTATCTGTGTTGATCAGCTGTTTTGAAGGGCCCCCAGGAATGATAGCATCTCTCTGGGTATCCATGCCAGTGTTTAAGAGCCCCTTGAAACTGGTAGAAGTGATCCGCGATTGTGGGGTGGGGAAGGAAGGCGTCAGCGAGGAATAAAGGTAATCACCTTGATTGTCGCTGAAATGTGAGTTTCTAGGGCCAAGCGGAGATAAAAAGCGATCCTCACGCCTTTCTCGAGTAGCCAGAGACTATTGAATTTCCAGACCAGGAGAGGAAACAAGAGCACAGTGCTTACCTCACCTCACTTACTGGGACCTGATCTTCCTGCCCCTGCCCTGTAATCCTGCAGTTTTCACAGTTGAAAAGCTATTCTTTGATTTAGAGATGACTTATTGAACTCTATGTTCCGCTATTATTAATCTTACCCTTTGTTCTCCTTTACTCCTTTCTTTATATCCTAAGCTACATTGAATACAGGGGAAACACATATATACGACTGTCAGGTTATCAAGGAGGAAAGAGAACCCAGGTAAGGGTCAGGCAATGGCGAGGAACTACATTTAATTTCTCTCCCCCAACCCCACCTCCTCCTGTGTGTTCTACAGCTTCCTACCCCACCTGTGTCAGGACAGGTGAACTCAAAAGACTCGTGATTCTCATGTGTTCCCTGTGGGCTTCCGTACATGGGTAAACTGGCATCCCAGGCACGGTTGATCTGATTCAGTTGGCCAACCCCAGGGTCTTATTTAGCTCTTGAGAATGTCTGGGGTTTGAGGATTTCTTTTTTTCTGGAGTGGGGATTTACTTGCACCAAGTTCCTTATCCATACCAGAAACCTAAAGCCTGCAGGACCTGCTCTCCCCAACCCCTTCAGCCCCCATAAAGACAAGCTCAGAATTGGATTCATCTGATAAGCTTGTTGCTCACCGTAAGATGTCGTATTATTGGGGACAGGCTGTTTCACTATTTCATAATTGGTTCTTTACCAAGTAAAGATTTAAGGAACTAGGAGAAGATGGATTTGTCACTGCGACTTTGGTGCAAACCTTATGATTGCTAAACTCAAAAGCATATTCATAGGGCTACTGACAAGCCTTTGTCCTGCCGTACAGCCAGTGTGTTTAAGATTGTGGAAACAATTCGGGTGTCCTTAGGATTATCTTTATTTTTCGGTTTTTGATTCAAAATAATGAAATGCTGTGAAACAATTAAAAATGATAAAATTTCCCAACTAGTCCCTATTTAGTTGAATTAAATTAAACCATATTGAATTAAAATATGATTCCATCACTAGCCCCCTTCCCTTTCCTCCTCCAGACCCTCCCTGCAACTCCTTCCTTGTCTTTTCATAGCACATGTCCAAAAGTGACAGTGGTTCTTATTTTCCTCCTTAATTCACTTAGTTGTTCAACAGAAATCTAATTAATGCCTGCTACACACTCATCTTCATGTAGTTATATTTTCATGAAGGAAAAAATAAAAGAGTAAAGAAAAAAAGGCTAATGTAAGAGAGACAGCAATAAGTGCTACAGAGAGGAAAGAGATGGACAGAAAGCAGTAGGAGAGTTGGACAGTTGCTAACATAAGGCGGTCAGAAATAAAGGCCTCATAGTGAGAAAGTTTTGGAAGGTGCTGAGGAGCACAGAGCCTCTGGAGGGTCAAGCATGCTCCAGTGAGTGATTTCACACATAACGTGTGCAATCAGCATAAACTGAACACAGTGAATTATAAGGTAGAGAGATAGATGATGATGATGATGAAGATAGATAGATAGATAGATAGATAGATAGACAGATGATAGATGGATAGATAGATAGATAGATAGATAGATGATAGATCGATGATAGATACATAGATAGATAGATATATAGATAGATAGACAGATGATAGATAGATAGATAGATGATAGACAGATGATAGATAGATAGATAGATAGATAGATAGATAGATAGATAGATAGATAGATAGGCAGATGATAGATGGACAGACAGACAGGCAGACAGAGCACACAGGTTAACAACATATGAGGAGGGTTGGGGTTGGGTATAGGGGCAGATCCAAGAGGAGTAAGGGGTAAGAATAGAGGATGAGTATGATCAAAATATATAGTATGCATGTATGAAAATCCCAAAGACTAAAGATTTTTAAAGATCTAATATCTTATGTGTGTGGGTGTTGTGTCTGCATGTATGTCTATGCACCATGTGTGTATGCAGTAACTGAGGGTGGGGGTGTCTTAGATCTCCTGAAAGTGGAGTTACAAGTGTTTGTGAGCCACCATGTGGGTGCTGGGAATCGAACCCAGGTCCTCTGCAAGAACAGTCAGTGCTCTTAACTGCTTAGCCATAGCCTCCAGCCCCAGCTAAGGATATGTGTAAGAAGAACTGATGTAAAGACAACCACAAAGAAGCCAGTGATTCTCATGGAAACACACACACGCGCGCAAAGAAAATGATGTAAGCATGGACCCATCAGAGATGGAAAATAGGCACGAGTGGGGTGTGTGAAAGCAAAGAGATGTATCAAAGTCTTTGTGGATTAGTTGTAGAGACAGCAGTTGCCGTGTGGGTGTGGACACTACAGGGTACAGTCAGCCCTCAGTGTTCGTGGAGATGATATCCGGTGCCCTCCTTACCACAATCCACAGACGCCCATTACTAGGTAAGATGGTATAGAATTTGTATATAATCTACACGATCCTCCGATGGACCTTAAGTATTCTTCTATAAATTATTTATAGCATAACAATATAATGTTGATGTTATCTAGAGAGTTGTTTAAGGAGAATGGTAACAAAAAGGCCTATTCAGGACAGAGACAGCTGTCATTCACATATGTTCTTTCTGTGGCTGGTTGAATCTGTCGAGCTTAGAACCCCCAGATACAAAGAGTCGAGTCAATTGATGTTTCTCTTTCTGACATTTAAGAAGAGGGTGAGCCTTCGTGCTGGTTCTTGCCCCTTACCCTTGAAGCTGTCTACCCACGAGGTCCACTCTGTGCAGTAAGACCTCTCCGTTTTTGGGGGAGTAGAAAACCTAGTTCTGGAATATGTCTAGACAAGACTGTGGAGAAAGGAAGCACAAATTAGGCAAAAAAAAAGTTTATGATGTCCTGAACTTGGAAAGAAAATATAGAGCCAAGAAAAGCCTGCTGCCTGGTGAACAACGAAGCATAAAAAGACTCATCAAAACAAATAATGCTGTTGCCAGAGAAGAGAAAACTCAAGAGAAAGAAAGTCATTTTTTTAAAAAGAGAATCTGTGTACTATTAGAATAATTTAAAACATTACTTACAACAACAAAACAAAATACTATTAAGAAAAAATTAAACTAAAAGTATTACAAGACATGTATACATGTTAGTAAAAATAGCATTTTATTGTACTTACTCAACATAGTAAGACCCCATCTCATAGTAGTAATAATAAATACTTCTTAGGCTTAAAAAGTAAAGTTTTTTAAAAAATTATTCATTGTTATTAATTTTGTATGTATATGTGTGTGCCTTGACCCCTGCGGAGGACGGAATCAATCTGCAGGGGTTGAGTCCCTCTTCGTACCACATGGGTTCAAGGAATCAAACCCTGGTCCTTGGACTTCTCAGCCAGTGACTTTCCCATCTGCATCATCTCTTCAGCCAAATGCAAACACCTAAATCTCCAAGTTGCCTAACAAAGAGATGGGGAGTGTGCCAAGAATGGGGCTAAATGAGAACAATTCAGTCAAACTGCTAGAACTACAGAAGGAGAAAATAAATAAAAGAGAAGTTGACTAAGAAATTATAGCAAAAAAAAAATCCTATAGTAAAATGGACTCAGCAGATTGTATGTAGATATAGATAGACAGACAGACAGGGATACACACCACACACACATATAAATACATATATATGTGTATACATATATATGTGTGTGGGTATATATATATATATATATATATATATATATATATATATATATAGAGAGAGAGAGAGAGAGGAGACCATCAATTTCAGAGGGCCTGGAGATAGAGGGGATGGAGGGAGGAAATGAAAGGGGAAGCGACGTAATAATATTTTAATGCAAACAGGGTTCTATCAAATGAACAAACATCCAGAGATTAAAGTTCCAAAGTCAAGGGCACAGACCTTAGGAACCTCCTGAAAGGAAAGGCCAACGTATCCACGGAAGACAGGCGGAAAGCTTCTCGGGAATGGAGAAGATACTGTGTGAATAAATCTTTCAGTTTTGTTGGGGAACATGATTTCATACATAGAAATCTATGCCAGTAGAATGGGATATTTCCATGAAATAATCACACCACATTGAAAGCAGTGAGGATCCCCCCACACCCATTGCCACCATGCCAGACACCAGAGAAAAATGACCACAGCAAGTGTATAAAAACACAGTTGCACAAGAAGTATTCTGAAGCCCAAGTCCTCGCCTTGCCTGTCCAAGATTCACCCATCAGTGCCTTGCATTCTGGAGGGCCAATATCCCGAATCAGTTGTCACCTGTTGCTCTTCTGACCTGGCCGCCAGCAGAAAAGAAAATACAGCACTGGAAAAATTGGGCTTGGTAGTAAATGGCTTTAATTCCCATCCCTCAGGAGACTAGGGAGGGGGATTAAGAATTCAAGGCCAGCATGAGATCCAAAGGGCTGGGATGTAGCTCTTTTGGTACAGCGCTTACCTAAGACGTGTGCAGCCCTGGGTTTAACACCCAGCAGGACAAAACCGGTATAACAGCACACAGCTGTATTGCCAGCATTTGGCAGGTAGATCATTACTTCCAGGTCCTCCTCAGTGAGTTCAAGGCCTGCCTAGGCTACCTTGTCTCAAGAAGAAGAAAAAAAGGGAAATACAAGAACAAAATATTGAATGAATAAAAAATCAAGAGAGGACCAGGCATGGTGGAGGTGCCTTTAAGCCCAATTCTAGGAGGCAGAGGCAAGAAGATCTTTGTAAGTTCAAGGCCAGCCTAATCTATATAATGGGTTCTAGAATAACCAGAGCTACATAGAGAGACCTTGTCTTAAAAAACAAAATAGCCAGCCAGGCGGTGGTGGTGCAAGCCTTTAATCCCAGTACTCAGGAGGCAGAGGCAGGCAGATCTCTATGAGTTCGAGGCCAGCCTGGTCTACAGAATAAGTTCCAGGACAGGCTCCAAAGCTACAGAGAAACCCTGCCTCTAAAATCTAAAAATTAATTAGTTAATTAATTAATCAATATAATTCAAATAAAATAGCAAGTAAGAAAGTCGTATATTATGAAAATAAAATAAACCCATTTTTAAAAATATAATAATAAAAAAAATATAGCCACTTAATTTGGGAATGAGGGCCAGTGATGAGGTAGGGAGATCACAAATTCAAGACCAGCCTGGGTAATATAGCCAGATCTGGCCGCAAAATAAAAGGCAAAGTCAGACAGTGGTGGCGCACGCCTTTAATCACAGCACTCTGGAGGCAGAGGCAGGCGGATCTCTGAGTTTGAGGCCAGCCTGGTCTACAGTGTGAGTTCTAGGACAGCCAGAGTCATACAGAGAAACCCTGTCTGGAAAACAACAACAACAACAAAGGCAAGATTGGAAGCATGCACAAAGCCCAAGGTTCAATCCCCAATACCATAAATAAGAATAAAAATCAATGGGTCAGAAAACAGTAAGGAAAATGACGACTTTAGGGACCGGAATAACAGCTGTGGGGAAGTGGGAAAATTTGCTGCTTTCCTTCTCAATTCTTCCACTAGGCTTTTGACTATATCAAGTTATCTTATTTTGGCTAAATATTATTATTTTAGTGGGGGAAATGATTGGGGTTAGCCAGTAGATTCTCCTTCTGCTTTCACATGGGGAATTTTTTTCTTATTAAAGTGTCTGACATTCAAATTTCAGCCCTAGTTTGAATCACTGGGCCCTTCCTATAAGATTCTGGAAGCCGTGTCATTAAGATTAGCAGTATTTCAAGTGTTCTTGGTTGGAAAATAAATATTGCAATCTATCAACTTATGTGCTCATAGCTAATCTGTGATGGAGAGATTCAACTTCTTCAGCAAAGCTGAGTCAGCTGGTGGTACCTGGAAGGGGTACTGAGGCTAAAGCAATGTTAGACTGAGAGAAATTGAGACAGAAAGCACAGGATAGATTTGGGGGAATTCCAGCTTACTCTACACAGCCCTGAGTTTATTTCGGAGCCTGATTATATACAAAAGCAGAACAAAGCACAGTCCAGACAGTCAGTCAGTATCTAACCACAACACTGTTCCTGTCCTGGAGCAAGCAGGTTCTTCTCCTATCTGGAGGTGCCCTCGTCTGGCCAGCCCGCGTCTTAGTAGATAATGTGTTCGTTCTCGTGGGCAAAATGCTCTTTCCCACGGACTTAACCAGAACTTTCTCACAGTCCTCAAGGATGCAGGCAGAGCAGGTGAAGGACTTTTAAGTCAGAGTTGACTCCAGATGGAAACTGAGTCACATGTGGGCTCCCACACTTCTCCGTAGCAGAATGATTCTGACCAGGAGTCGCCACTGTGATGGAAGAGGACAAAGAAGGCTGCAGTGCAGGTAAAAGGCAAGAGTCTGTAGTTTCAGACTGGAACCTGCATTCTGCCTCCTACGCCCTCTAAGATCTGGTCCTTCTCACTTGTCCTCTTTTCTGTAACCTCTCAAGCACGGTTTCTGCCAGCGTCTTCCATAGACAGCCCCTCTCAATGCTCACCTTCACCGCCTTGGATGGTGACCACACTTACTCCTCTGCATTTTATGCTAATAAAGAATCCCTTCGAGTCCAATCTTTTCGGAGGTTTTTCTTGAGCCTGGCTTCTAATTTGGCTTAAACGGCTTTTCTTTAATAAACAATAAATCATGACAAGTGGGAATACATGCCCATAATTAATATAACGTAAACCAAGCATTGTCATAATCAATCTAATACAGACTCAATGAGGCAGCCAGGGTAAGAACATGGTCTCTGAAGCGAGACAAAGCTAATTCAATCCCAGCTGTCATGATTCTGCCAGCGCCTCCAGCCCTTCGTCTGATTGTGTGGACAATTCTTACCTGCACGGATGCTGTTATTCTTCGCCTGAAGTCTCATCCCAGCGAGTAACTGTGTCCTAGTTAGAGCTTCGATTGCTGTGAAGACACACCACCATCAAGGCAACTGTTACAAGGGAAAAGATTTAATTGAGGCTTACAGTTCAATCCATTATCGTCATGGCAGGGGGCATGCAGACAGACAGGGTGCTGGAGAAGGGGCAGAGAGTTCTACATCTTGGTCCACAGGCAGCAGCAGGAGACTGTGTCACACTGGCCAGACTCGAGCTTACAAAATCTCAAAGCCGGCCTCCATAGTGACACGCTTCCTCTGAAAAGGCCACACCTCTTAATAGTGCCATGCCCAATAGGCCAAGCATTCAAACACATGAGTTTATGGAGGCCATACCTGTTCAAACCACCACAGACTGACTGGTTTTTACTATTGTGATTCGTAAGTGAACACAGACTGTCCGTATTGCTTTAAATCCATCTGTTTAATGTGCTCATAAAATATGACTTATAATTAGTATCAATACTGCTTAAATATATATCCCCATTTGTAATAGCAAAATAGCGAAAGAAGCCTAAACAAATATTGGTAAGGGAGTGATTAATTATTGTAAATTTACTAAAATTATTGTAAATTTACAAAAAGATATCAAATATCCATTAAAATCTATACTTACTAAACTGTTGACTGATGTAGCAAAATGGGTTTAGTACAGTGTTAAAAATTAAAATCAAAACTGTTGAATGACCTCTCAGTCATGTATATATACCACATGTAGGTATATTGTGCATGTATGTACATTTATAATATACACCTAATATGTGTAATTTATGGATGAAACGTAAGTTTTGAACTTTTTACAGTGGGCATAATAACAAAGGAAACGCATTTTATATATCAAAACCTCAGTTTCCCTTCCTGAACCTTAGCATTTCCTCATTTCCTCACCAACAGTCTCCTGGTTCCATCCCCAAACCTTCCTGTCTTTCCTGTGTTCTCCATCACTCTCCATGAGCTGACCTACCTGGAAGAAGTGCTCAAAGGGAGCAGATTACAGCAGGCACCGGACAACCTGGGTCCTAAGGCAATGAATTCAACCCTCAGCACCCACATAAAAAGCTAGGCATTGCTCCTGTAATCCCAGTGCCTGGAGGCCAGTGACAAGCGGATGCCCAGGGCTCAGTGGCCGCCCAGACTAGCCTAACTGAGGTCCAGAACCCAGTAAGAGTCCAAGGTGGACAGTTCATTAGAGACAAGACTCGGTCTGAGTCAGTGGTTTTCTATTTTGCCTGACTGCACAGTAGAACACCTGTCTACTCTCGATCACTGGCTGAGTCCTAGAACAATTAAATCAGGTTCAGTGGCAATGGAGTCAGGTATCAAGTGTAGATAAAACTGTCCAAATGACTCCAACACACAGCCAGGGCCAAGCCCCAGGACCCAATATGGAAATGGCAGGTTTAGAAGCGTGTTCACTACTAACACGTCTCCTTACTGTATTTGAAATTCCCCAACACTGATTTCCATTAGTTTTAGCCATCATATTATTTTATACAATATTATATTGATTATATTGTATGATAAACTATAAGACTTCCATTTAAAAATAATCTCATGTGTATTTAAGTTGCATTATTATATAAAAATCTAAAATTGTTCTTAATAGATTTTCTCCCACACACACACACCATAAGAAGTTTCTCTGCTTATGCAGTAAGCTAGATCAAATCAAACTGAAAAAGTATAACAAAAACAAAAACAAAAAAAAGGGCCAGGCGATGGTGGCGCACGCCTTTAATCCCAGCACTCGGGAGGCAGAGGCAGGCGGATCTCTGTGAGTTCAAGACCAGCCTGGTCTACAGAGCTAGTTCCAGGACAGGCTCCAAAGCCACAGAGAAACCCTGTCTCGAATAACAAAAAAAACAAAACAACAAAAAAAAAATGAGCAATGCAACTCCTGGGCTGGTTCACTGATCTCAGAGATCAAGGCCAGAGAACTTGTACATCCAGGCTAAGTCAGGGAAGTTTTATAGGTTGCAGGAGAGGCGCCATGATGTGTTTGCCACAGTCTGGGTTTGTGCCCAGGTCAAAAGCTGGGCAGTTAAGTGGGGATTTGGGCATCTGGCAACTTCAGGAGTAGAAGCTGCAAAAGCTGCCAAGAATGCAGAACTGGGCTTCTGGACACCTCTCCTTTGTTTGGAGACTCTTTGAGCAGGAGGGGTTTGGAGGGGGGGGGGCGCTTTCTGGACCATGCAGGATGAGCCAAAAGCTCCCATTGAACAGTGATCATTACAGATTCTGTAGAAAAAAAATCTTCCTTTGCTGGAGTTCCCATTCCTGTGTTGGCTCCTTTGTGCTGCTATAACAAAACACCACAAACCATCTCCCTGGTTGGCGAGTGGCATGAGACGAGGCAAATTCCTCCCATCAAAGGACATGGGATCCCATCTAAGAGGGCAGAGTCCCCAGAGTCCTGTAACTCACCACCTATAACAGGCACACATCCTTGTGCTCTTGAGTGGGCAATTGCATTTCAACACGAGCCTTGAAAGCAACAGAAACGTGCCTTGAAAGCAACAGAAACGTTCAAACTGCAGCATTTTCCTGTCTCTCTTGCCGAAATCACATATCAACCTTCCATCTTATTCTAGGCTGTTGGAATTTCCATCTCCTCGAATGTGTTTGTCTTTGTTTGATGTTTTAAACACACCCCCTCACTGGATGGGATTGCTGTTTCATAAAACCTACAGCCTGAGTTCTCACCATGACAGAGCTATGTTGACCAAAATTAGCAAGCCACAATCCCAAGGCTGTCCACAGATGACCATGTACTTATTTAACCCCAACTTAACTTACCTGGGGAACACGGGGTTTGGTTGTTGTATACCTAACTTTCCGTAACAGTGTGTATGATCTAAGAGTAAAAACAAGTCCTCAAACTCAGGTAACACGCACCAGGGAGAGAGTCTGAGTAGGGAAATCTCCCACAGGCTCGTCTGTGGAATCCGTGATCCCCACTGGAAACTAGGAAATGGGACCTGGCTGGAAGAAGTAGGTCCATGGGGCATGCCTTTGAAGATTTAAAGGGCTCAGATTCTCTCTCCCCACACCACACCACTCTTTCTTTTCTTCCTGGCTACTGTAAAGTGAACAGCTCTGTTTTCCCACACTCTTCTGCTAAAATGGGCTGAAACCATAAACTTTATAAACAATTCCTCCTTAAGCTGTTTGAAGTCTGGCTGACACAGCCTTACTACCAAGTCACTCTTTCTCGGAGCCTAAAACACTGCAGATGTCGTTTGTTTAAAAACTTGGGCTAGCCTTTTCTAGTTTTAAAAATGTGGGCTAGCCTTTTCCAGTTTTAAAAACTTGGGCTAGCCTTTTCCAGTTTTAGTCTCCTTTTCTCCACCCTGGTCTTTGTGGTTACTGTTTTGTCATTGTTATAAATGGTTTTATGCTTTTTAAAAGGTGATATTGTTCATCGCAGCTCAGGTGAGACTTGAATTTTCAATTTTCCTACCACAGCTGCTCAGGTACCGCAGTCTTTTCTCTTTTATTATGTATACATGCCCGTTTGTGTCTCATTTCTTCTTAAAAATTAAGTCCAAGAGATTTATCGATAATGATGTGTCTACAGTTACTTCATTTCTTTTAGCTATTACATCTTGTTCCATTTATGCGTATGTGTATTTTTATTGCATGCAAGCATGTATTTGCATTTCTCCAATTACTATTATAGTTCTCCTATGAGCATTTTTGTATATACCACCATATGTACAACCATGTTGGGTTTTCATTCTGGATATATTTATTTTACTTATTTTTTTTTCAGTATGTTTCAAGGGAAAAGGAATCAAGCCACTACACCATTCCCAATATAGCCAACTTTAAAACAATACCACCATAGGGCACTCATGCTTCTAACTAGGGACTATTGTGAGCGTCACCAAGGACTTCCTCCGTGGGGGTACAAGCCTCAGTCCTGAACAGCAAGCATTAGTGAAACACAGACTTAAGAAAGACAGGATAGGGCTGGGGAGATGGCTCAGTGGTTTATAGAACTAGCTACTTTTCCAGGCGTCCTGAGCTCAATTCTCGGCAACTACACGGTGGCTCACAACCATCTGCAATATGATCTCATGCCCTCTTCTGGTGTGCATGAAGACAGAGCACTCACATATAAAATACATAAATAAATCTTTAGGAAGGAAGGAGGGAGGGAGGGAGGGAGGGAGGGAGGGAGGGAGGGAGGGAGGGAGGGAGGGAGGAAAGAAAGAAAGAAAGAAAGAAAGAAAGAAAGAAAGAAAGAAAGAAAGAAAGAGAAAGACAGTATAATACTTTCCCAAGGCGTATGGTCAGAGTAGGAGCTAATCTTACCATCTTTACTGTTGGTTTGACCTGCCGTTGGTCAGAGTTCATCTGGCTTGCACTTCTGCTAACACAGAGCTCGAGGCAGCGGCTGCAGGACGGACACTAAGTTTAACACGAGTGCTTGTTGAACTTCTACACACTCCCTATTTATTGTTCTGAGGGGAATACACAAACAGGGTTTTTAAATTTGTTTTTGTTCATGATATCTGTGAATGCCTACTCTACACAACCTCATGGGAAGAATGCTGGGGGTTCTGAGGAGTCCTCAGGACCTAGACCACCCTAAGGAAGAGATGGGTTTTGTTTTCTCCCTTAGTGACTGACCCTCCAGAAATGCTTGTCTCCCGCTGCCGGTGAAGAACCGCAGACCATGGATCATGCTGAGGAAAATGAAATCCCCGTGGCAGCTCAGAGGTACTGCGTGGAGAGGCCGATCTTTAGTCACCCCGTCCTCCAGGAGAGGCTGCATGTGAAGGACAAGGTCTCCGATTCCATCGGGGACAAGCTGAAACAGGCCTTCACGTACGTCTAACCCGTTTCCTCTTCCGTAGCCTTCGGCTCTGAGAATTCAAGGTCCTGTGTGTAAAGATCTTTTGACGAGTTGGAGGGAAAATGAGCGGGGAACACTTGAAGTCTAACGAGCCACGCCTGGTGATTCAGCTGGTGTCAGCCTTTGGCTTGGTCCCGTGAACACCGTGCCTGGTACCGCGAGACTTGGTTTCATTTCTGTTGCTATGATAAAACAGTCTGATGAAAAGCAACATAGGGAGGGAGGATTTCTTTATCTCTCGGCTCTATCATTGCAGGCAGGCAGGATAGGAACCTAAAGCCACAGTCAAGAGCAGAGCAGGGGGAAAGTATACAGGTGGACACTTGATAGCTCTGTGCTCCCTTATACTATTCAGGGCCCCTCTCCTTGGTAAATGCCACAGTAGACGAGGTCATACCACAATTAACAACCAAGACAATTTCCCACAGACAACCCATATTGTCTAGACCAATTTGATCTAGACAATTCCTCATTACAACTCTCTTCCCAATGGTTCTAAGTTACGCTGGTATAATTAACTAACCGACACACCGTGTTTAATGGTTTTCTACTCTTCCTTACATCCACGTAAAAGTTTACATACCTGTTCTCAAATTCTCCACAAAGCTCTAAACCATCTGCCTCCCCCGTTGTTCCCAGGGCTGGTTCGGCCTCTCTGTCTTGGTTCCCGTGTGGGTCCCCACCCTGTTCAGTAGCATCTTAATCACTGACTGTGGTTTGCTCCTTATCACTCATAAGCTGAAGAAGAGAGAACACCCCAGTGTGGGTTCTAGAGGGATGTCCCTCGCTTACAACTTTGTCTGTGTCTTTGTCTCCTTAGATGCACTCCTAAGAAAATAAGAAACATCATTTACATGTTTTTGCCCATCACTAAGTGGTTGCCAGCGTATAAATTCAAGGAGTATGTGTTGGGGGACTTGGTCTCAGGCATAAGCACAGGAGTGCTTCAGCTTCCCCAAGGTTAGTACAATGCAGTGCTCTGTGTGTGTGTGTGTGTGTGTGTGTGTGTGTGTGTGCTGTCTCTCTCTGCTCTCTCTGTGTCGCTGTCTCTCTGTTTCTGTCTTTCTGTCTGACTGTCTGTGTGTGTGTGCTGTCTCTCTCTGCTCTTTCTCTGTGTCACTGTCTCTCTGTCTCTGTCTTTCTGTCTGTCTGTCTCTGTGTGTGTATGTGTGTGTGTGCTGCTGTCTCTCTCTGCTCTTTCTCTCTGTGTCGCTGTCTCTCTGTCTCTGTCTTTCTGTCTTTCTGTCTGACTGTCTGTCTCTCTCTCTCTCTGTGTATGTGTGTGTGCTGCTGTCTCTTTCTGCTCTTTCTCTCTGTGTCGCTGTCTCTCTGTCTGTCTGACTGTCTGTCTGTGTGTGTGTGTATGTGTGTGTGCTGCTGTCTCTCTCTGCTCTTTCTCTCTGTGTCGCTGTCTCTCTGTCTCTGTCTGTCTGTCTGACTGTCTGTCTGTCTCTCTCTGTGTCGCTGTCTCTGTCTGTCTGTCTGTCTCTCTCTCTCTGGTGTGTTGCGTGTCTTCCATTGTTTGTTTTCCTTGCTTTCATTCCCCTCATATAATTGTTTAACCTGTGCTCATCACAATTGCAGGTTCATGGATTTTTATCATAGTGCTCCAGTAACTTTTACCTTTCTAAGCAATCTTTTCAGAAACTTAAGAAGCTCTGGGATCATTCACAGTGGAAAGGGGTGTTCCCGATCTGAGGATCAGTCAGTTGCTCAGGCAACAATTTGCTGCAGTTGTGATAAATTTCTTGTTTCTAGGCCCATGACATAACTAAAAGGGATTGTGATAAACTGGATTTTCTTGACAATTTTGTGTTATTAAAAGAACATTAGAAAATATCAATCTGTGAGCCAGGTATGGTGGAACATGCCCTTAATTCTAACTCATATGGAATATTGTCATTTTAAGGTCAAGTTGATCCAAATAGCAAGTTCTGAGACAGCCAGGGCTACACAGCAAAACGCTGTCTATATATATATATATATATATATATATATATATATATACCCTAAATAATCTGATTCCTGTACTCCTAGAGCGCTAACTAACTCTCCAAACTAGGACCAAGACAAAAAACAAATAAAGGTATATACACATGATTAAATTATAAACATCATAAAGGAAAACAGAGGATCCTAAGACATTATTGGGAAGTTAGTTTAGGAAAAGAAATAATGAAAAGTTCTTTGGAAAAGTGGATTCAGTATGCATTGGTGCAAGAAACTGTAATTAAACTTAGTGGCTCACACAAAGTAAAGGAAGACATCAATGTGGGAGGGGTTGTTGTAAAGAAGGGCTAAAAAAGAGGGAAGAGCTGAGAAGGTAAGAAGGGCAAAAATGATCGAAATTTAGTATAGATATGTTATAAAATTGTAATAAAAATCAAAAAAAATTTAAAGTCCACGTGAGCTGAGACCTCTGGCAGGTGAAAGCAAGAGGAAAGGCATTTCCAACAGGAGGGGCAGCGTGACTGAGGTGTGCTCAGGAAAAGAGATGGGCAAAGTAAAGGTGCAAAGAGAAAGACAGTGTCCCAGGGGTGTAGACAGGAAGACAGTGCACCAGGGGTGTAGACGGTAGGAAGACAGTGCACCAGGGGTGTAGACGGTAGGAAGACAGTGCACCAGGGGTGTAGACGGTAGGAAGACAGTGCACCAGGGGTGTAGACGGTAGGAAGACAGTGCACCAGGGGTGTAGACGGTAGGTAGTGATAACTGGAAATCTCCTAATGAAGAGCCTCTCCCCAAGTTATTCAAGTTGCCCTAGAATAAAACCTATCAAACAAAGTGACAATTCTCATGATACTCAAGAAAGACATGTTAGCCTGGCCTGTTGTCGTAGGCCTATAATCCTTGCTGTTTAGAGGCTAGGGTCAGAGGATTACATGTTCATAACCTCCCTAGGCTACAGAGAAGTCTCAACTCAGCCTAAGAAATGGGGCACAATCCAGTCTCAAAATAAAAAGTAAAAATGAGCTTGGGTAGATGGAGCCCAGCAAGGTCCTAGGTTCAGTCCCAGTAGAGAGAGGAGAAAGGGCAGAAAGAAAGAGCAGCTCAGAAGGAAGCAGAGCTGGCGAGATGGTTGGTGGAGAAAGACACTAAGTACAGTAGCTTGGTGACCAAATTCATCCCCAGAACACACATAAGGACGAAGGGAGACCTGATGTGAGACAATTGTTTTCTGGACTGCATGTGTACAGCACGGCACAAGTCATCATACACACACATACACATACACACATACATACACACACCACACACACATACACCCCCCACATACACACACGTACATATACATACACACACATACACATACATACACACACACACATACACCCACACACACCCACACACACATACACACACCACATACACATACATACATACACACACCACATACACACATACATACACACACCACATACACACATACACCCCAAACACACATACGCACACATACATACACATACACACACACCCACACACATACACCCACACACACCCACACACACATACACACATACACACACGTACATACATATACACACACATACACATACACACATACACACACACACATACACACACATGCCACAAACACATGTGCACTTATTTAATAAAATATCTTATGAAAACAAAGAGGCAACTCACCAGAAGCAGGAACAACAGGCAGGGTAACTCTTTAAGGAAACAGAAAAGAATTACACTGCACCTATGGAATACTCATGGGTTGCTGTTATTGATAAGCAGCAAAGAATCAGACAGAGCTCACCGAAACCAAACCCGAACTGGTTCCCAGAGTAACATTCAGGGAAGGGTTAGAAACTAAAGCAGAGGAAGTCTTCGGGAAACAAATAAACAGGTGATGATAAAAAGAAAACAGCAGCAATGATCTGTCTCCGTGCGCTGTTGTTCATCTGGTCAGGCTTCCAGGAGGAAGAGCACGAATGACTAAGAGCTGTCCAGGAGAAATTCTGTAAGGAATCAGACTAAATGGAAAGCAATTAGACAAGACACACGTGCAAAACCATGTGAACATCAGGGGAACAAAACTTAGTGGCAATGAAAAAGGCACGCCATTGTATCACAAGAAGCTGAAATACTCGAAAGTAGGCGATTTCTATTCCAAATAGTTAAATGAGGAATTGAATACCACAGCAGACAACTGGAATTGACTCACCCACCCTGCAGGACCCTGGACACTGGCACACTATCTCCTAAGTCTCTCACCCCATGGCATTTCTAACATTTGTTGTAGGGACTGCCGTGTGTTGTAGGGTACCAGCAGTTTCCTGACCTCTGATCCCAGCTGCCAACAGCACTGCCAACATGATAAAAATGTCTCTAGAGTGTGCCAGATGCCATCTGTGGGGGGGACAAAATTGTCTGTTGGAAGCCCTGGTTTAGGAGTTTGGGGGCAGAGGGCTGCCGTTCCCCAGCAGAGCCTTGGAATGCCACGTGGATCTCTGAAGGGTGCATGTGCTTTTCTTGCCTAGAATCACTTCTTTAAGGGTGATATCGGAGTGACTTCACCATTGCATATGAAGCAGGCATGCCTTCCAACTCATTTGCTGTCTTACTTTGGAGCCTTAAAATGCAGTAGATACATTTTCCAGGTGTCCTGGAAATTTCGCTGAGATCTAAAAGCTGAGGATACAGGGCTTATCAGCTATACATTGCAGGGATGCCAAAATCAACGCAGAGCGTGAATGACACCCCCCTCCCCAAAACTCTCTCTTCCATGCCCCACTCCAACAGAATGCAAGGGCAGCAGAGACTGAGACACAATTTGGAATAAGAATTTTCTAGAAAGAAGTGACACCTTTATGCATTTCCTTTCCACTTAAAACAAGTGGCAGGGTTCTAAAGAACAATTCGGAGAATAAATCATGTTCCCTGAAGTTTGTAGAGACTACCACCTAATTCTTTAGTGAAAAATAGCCTAACAGACTCTTAAAAAAGAGAAAGAAAGAGGCCTCAAGTAAATCCCCAAGGGGTGCATCTAGCAGCCTTATCCATAGTGGCCAGACTTTGGGAGCAAGAGGTTTTTGTGTAGGTAATATGTTAAAAAACAAAAACAAAAGAGCTATGGTACATCCAGAAGATGGACCGCTGCTCACTATTAAAAAGAAATGAGCTCTGGGTTGGGAATTGAACTCAGCTGTAGAACTTTTGCCTAGCAAATGCAAAGCCATGGCTTTGGTCCTCTGCTCTGAGAGAGAGAGAGAGAGAGAGAGAGAGAGAGAGAGAGACAGAGACAGAGACAGAGACAGAGACAGAGACAGACAGAGACAGAGAGGAGAGAAGAGAAGAAGGAGGAGGAGGAGGAGGGGAGAAGGAGGGGAGGAGGAGGAGGAGGGGAGGAGGAGGAGAGGAGAGGAGAGGAGAGGAGAGGAGAGAAGAGAAGAGAAGAGAAGAGAAGAGAAGAGAAGAGAAGAGAAGAGAAGAGAAGAGAAGAGAAGAAAGAATAAATGACCTCTCCAACCCATGCTAAGACCTAGGAAGAACACGAACGAATACATATTTGCAAGTAACAGATGTGAATCTGAAAAGGCTGTGATTGCCAATCACGTGACATTCTGAAAAAGGCAATCTTGGGAGACAGAAGAAAAATCTGTGTGACTGAAGATTTCTGAGGAGTGAGGGACGAGAAAGTAGAGAGGATTGGGAACCATGGAGAACTATTCAGTATCTATAATGGTGGGTGGGGTGACATCACACACATTTGCAGAGGACACACAACATCAGAGTGAGGCCATGCATAAACTCTGGGGGGATAATGATGTCTCAGTGCAGGCTCATCCTTCACAGAAACGTTCCGCTGTGAGGTGGGGAGCCCTGATAGTGGAGAAAGCATGTGGGGGAACAGATAGAATGTGCGACCTCTCTGTACCATTTAGTCAGTCTACTGGGAGCCTTAAACTGCTCTGAAAAATGTCTGTTTTTAAAAACGAGGGTGACATAAACTCTCTGAGACTGACGTAAGCTGTCTGGGGTGGAATGAAAAGAAGGACCCTGTTGCCGGGCGGTGGTGGCGCACGCCTTTAATCCCAGCACTTGGGAGACAGAGGCAGGTGAATCTCTGTGAGTTCGAGACCAGCCTAGTTCGAGACCAGCCTGGTCTACAAGAGCTAGTTCCAGGACAGGCTCCAAAGCCACAGAGAAACCCTGTCTCAAAAAACAAAACAAAACAAAAAAAAACAAAAAAAAGAACGACCCTGTTGTGCGGCTCCTCTGGCCCAACTGCAGCCACCTTCAGGAGTCAGCTAGTCCCACACGCCAAGGACCGTCACAGCTGTGCTTGCTCGCTGTGAATGTTCCTCTCGGAAGGAGGGGCAGGCAGGGCCATAAGCCCCTCACCTGTGTATCAGGCTGCTCATCCCCACCCAGCTGTGTGCAGTTATGCCCTAACTGCGCTTGACTCCAGAGTCCCTGAAAGAGGCTAGAGAAGCCGTTCTTAATCTGTGGATGGTGACCCCTTCAGGGGTTGTGTACCAGAAATCCTGCACATCAGATATTTTCATTACAGTTCATAACAGTAACAAAACTACCCTTACGAAGTAGCAATGAAATAATCCTATGGCTTGGGGTCACTACAACATGAAGAACTGTATTAAAGGGTCACGGTTGAGAACCACTGGGCTAGATGAGATGGGAAAGGATGAGGGGGAAGGATTCCATCTACAGAGCCCTGGGGAAGCCTGAAGTCATCCCTGCTGGGAGCAGAATGTCCAGTGTGGCTGCCTTAAGGTCACCCATGCTCCAGCCGGGAGCCTGTCACTCATTCCTCTGTGAGCTTATTGCTTTCTCTGAGTGGCTTTGGTAGAATCGTACCTGTCTTTGCTGCTGGGACCTTAGGAGGAAGTAGATATTATTCATGTCTTCCCACAAGGGAAGGAATTTTGGCAGCACACCCTGCACTGTTAAGGACTCTCAGAATAAAATCCCAAGTGTTCTGGTTGGAAAACTGCAAACCTGGAAGTGAACCAGGCTTGGCTCACTTGGAAGATACCTGTCCAGGAAGACTGCAGAGTGAGCATTTGGCAACAGAGGAGCCCAGGAGAGCTTAGCTTCTGATGAGGGACAAGTAATGGTGCATAGGGGTCGGGTGGGGGGGGGGGGGCATGGAGAGGCCAGGAAATGGCACCGTGGAGGAGGATGCTCAGTTTGCTTGCTCCTTCTAAATCAGTCCAGGACTTAAACCCAGGGTGTGGGGCAAGCCACATTTAGAATGGTTTCCTACCTCAGTTAACCTCGTCCATACAATCCCTCCCAGACCAGTCAGGAGGTTTCCCTGCAGCGACTCTAGACCCTGTCAAGTTTAGTCAGGATGAGCCAACATACTGCAGCCTGGACTGTGTTCATGGTGTTAGGGCAGAAGAAAAGGCATCTGCTTCAATTAAGACAGGTATCACGTGTTCATCAGAGACCAAGAGGTTAAAAGGAATACCCCTTGCTATTGGCTAACCACGACTCCGTCTGTGCCTTCTGTTCCTGCAGGCTTAGCCTTTGCAATGCTGGCAGCGGTACCTCCGGTGTTTGGCCTGTACTCTTCATTTTATCCTGTTATCATGTACTGTTTCTTCGGGACCTCCAGACACATATCTATAGGTAAAGACATACTTAGTAACCTAAAGCTTTTTGCCAAGCTTTGCGATATTCTTGTTATTATTGCTCAATTAAACTTTTGTGACTGTGTACCCATTAATTGCTTTAAAAGTGCAACTACACTTTTCTGAGGAAGTATGCCAGCAGGTTGAGCCCTCGCCTAGCCCGTGTGCAGCCCTGGACTCGTTCCCCAGCAATGGAAAAGTGTGTGTGTTCCTTCTCCTCCTCCTCCTCCTCCTCCTCCTCCTCCTCCTCCTCCTCCTCCTCCTCCTCCTCCTCTTCTTCTTCTTCTTTTCTTCTTCTTTTCTTCTTCTTCTTCTTTTCTTCTTCTTCTCCTCTTCTTCTTCTTCTTCTTCTTCTTCTTCTTCTTCTTCTTCTTCTTCTTCTTCTTCTTCTTCTTCTTTTCCTCCTCCTCCTCCTCCTTCTCCTCCTCCTCCTTCTTATTTTTATTCTCCTCCTCCTCCTTCTTCCTCCTCCTCCCCTTCCTCCTCCTTCTTTTTCCTCTTCTTATTCCTCCTTCTAATTCTCCAAGATTTCTAAAATTAATAGCTTTCTTACAATCTTGGGTTGATTAAATGGGAAATGTTTTGCATAAAAGATTGTAAGATGAGACCAATGCTTTATTTTCCAGTACACTTTGCATGTGTCTGGTTTTCCTTCCTATTTATTTTAATAGTGATACTCAGGGCTCCTAATCACCTTGCGTGCATATGGAACTTCATCACACTTTAAGCTCTGAGTTATACATGTTCTCTCTTTGTGCGTTTAGGATAAGATACCTGTGAATTTAATTATAATGCCAGAGCTTTGTAAGGCTGTGTGTTCCTGGTATCTATTGCTTGGTAACAAATGCCATCCAACTTAGAAGCTTATATTGTATATCACTTTTAAAAATAAATTTAAATTTAAAAAAGTAAATAGGATTTATGAAAACAATAATTTCACTATTTCTCCATGTTCCGAGAGGTCAGCATCTCAGAAGGACTCACCTAGGCAACCACCGCTCTTCCTACTCCCTCCCTTTCTTCCCCCTCCTCTCCCCTTCGTCTCTTGTTCATGTGGTCCCAGGAATTGCCCATATGGCCTTTCTGGAGCTTTCTCATACACAGTGACCTAGGCTTCCAGCAGAAATTTTGAGGCTCGTAAGCTGGTAAGATGGCTCAGCTGGTAAAGGAGCCTGTCTCCAAGACTGGTGACCCGAGTTCAATCCCTGTGGCCCTCTAGAAGGAAGGAATTGACTCCCATAAGTTGTCCTGTGATTGCTTCACATGAACTCAGGTGCACAGCTCTTCTGTTGAAGAGGCAAGTCTGTGTGTGTGTCACAACCCTGCTTTCCCTGGTGCTTCTCTGTGAGCACGAGGACCTCAGAAGTCACTCAGGATCCCTGCTTTCTGCTAAAATGATCCAGGTTGTTCTTTTGGCTAAAATTATGTTGTAAGCCCCTGAGCAAGGCGGGGTCATTCCTGATCTTGACATCAGGGCTACTGGATTAGCTTCCTGAGCTTCTGAACAGCTCATTCATGCTCCTGTTTCAGGCCCCTTTGCTGTTATTAGTCTGATGATTGGCGGTGTGGCCGTTCGGTTAGTACCAGATGATATAGTCATCCCGGGAGGAGTAAATGCCACCAATGGTACGGAAGCCAGAGATGCGTTAAGAGTGAAAGTCGCCATGTCCGTGACCTTACTTTCAGGAATCATTCAGGTGAGACTCCAGCTTGGGGAGATGAACTTGGGTTGGTTCATCTGTGGAGCTGGTCTCACTGTGGGGGCAGAGGCAGACAGCAAAACTCCAGAGCTGAGGGCTCAAGATGCAACAGCTGCCCACTGAGAATGACTAACGAGTTTACCTTGAGTATTTCAGATATCCCAAAAGCAAAACAAGTTTGATGAAGTGGGTGGTGGTCAGGGAAGAGCCCCCCTTTGTGAACTTGGAGGGGCTGGCAGGTATGTGACCTGCATGAGCCCCTCATAAGCAGCGTGTAAGCACCGCCAAAGGACTCAAGCTATCTCAGGTTAATGTTATTTTCTTTATAACCAGTGTTCCGTTAGCTACCACAAGTACGAGTGGCCTAGAAAGTGTTATACCTGGGCTGAAGAGATGGCTCAGAGGGTAAGAACACTGATTATTCTTCCAGAGGTCCTGAGTTCAATTCCCAGAAACCACATGGTGGTTCACAACCATCTGTAAAGAAATCTGGTGCTCTCTTCTGGCCTGCAGGCAGACATGCAGACAGAACACTGTAAACTAAATAAATAAATCTTTAAAAAAAAAATGAAAAAAAAGAAAGCGTTATGCCCAAATTTCTGGTCCCAAAATAAATTCAAGGAGTTGGATTTCCGATGCAAATTACATGAAAATTTTTTTAATATTCAAACTCAAGTTTGGAGCAGCATCTTTCCAGCACCACAGCATGGTGGGTGCAGAAAGTATGGCAGGGAGCCCTGGAAGGTAGAGCTTTTAAAAGGGAAATGCAGTAATCAGGGGACTTCATGTCCTATCGTCTCGGGATTGGGTAGTTTCTAAAACCATTGGTCTGTTTTTGAGTGTGAAAACCTAACAGGGTCATAAATAAATCACTGACAAAGTATCTTCAAGGACAGGATGCCTCCCGGGAAAGTCTGGACCTCGTTAAATTTTATGGCCCTGCTCCCTAGCTCCTTAATTGGCTATTTTCAGGGTGTCCTTTTAAGTTCCTGCTATCGCTGCACATTTCCGAAGCTTAAATCCGCCCCCGCCCCCAGCTCATCAGATGGCAAAAGCCCCTTCTTTAAAATGGAGTTAGCAAAGTCAGGTCCTCACAAGAGAGGCTCACACGTTGTCCTTTGGTTGTCTTTTCCTAACCCATTTTTGCCGTTTGTTTCTTTGTCATTTTAAAAACCGTAGTTTTGCCTAGGTGTCTGCAGGTTTGGGTTTGTGGCCATTTACCTCACGGAGCCTCTGGTGCGGGGGTTCACCACCGCGGCCGCGGTGCACGTGTTCACCTCCATGCTGAAATACCTGTTCGGGGTGAAAACGAAGCGGTACAGCGGGATCTTCTCGGTGGTGTATGTAAGTAGGCGACTCCCGACTCCCGCTGCTGGCTCTCCACCCCTGTCTGCCTCCGTCTATCTTTCAACCTTCAATGCTCTGGGGGAAGGACGCGGTAGCTGCTTAAACTCTGAAACCCACGTTAGGGATACATTGTTCTTCCCGCCTCAGGAGTTTGTTAGTGCGCTGCACCCATCACTCTCATTAGCTGAGCAGTCAGCCCGTGAGACCACATGAGGGTAGTTTTAAATCCAGAATAGGAAGCTGGGTGCGGTGGCGCACGCCTTTAATCCTAGTTCTTCCGAGGCAGAAACAGGAAGATCTCTGTGACTTTGAGGCCAGCCTGGTCTACAGACTGAGTTCAAGATCGAGGCCAGCCTGGTCTACAAAGGGAGTTTCAGGACAGGCTCCAAAGCTACAGAGAAACCCTGTCTCAAAAAAACCAAAAAAATAAAAAAAAAAATAAAAAAATAAAGATCAGCCTGGGATACGTAGTGAGTTTTAGGTCATCCAAGGCTACATAGTGAGACCCTATCTCAAAAAACAAAGAAAAGATATAATAGGAAAACATCTCTCATAAAGGCTGCTTATTCAAGCTGGCAAAAAAATAAAATAAGAGCTATAAATGGCTTAACTAACATAAGTAATCAGTTTAATATAATAAAACATGTATACGCTATGCACAATAAAGTAAAAATTGATTGCAAGTGCATAGTAAAAATAATTGATCACAGATCAAAGCTGATTATATGAAGTTGATAACAAATCCTAAAGATTCAGCATCTTTTCACACCGTATAATATAGCTAGAAACCATTAACAGTATAGCTTCCCGAATCCTGAATGGGCTCTGGAGAGATGTCTCAGCTGTTAAGAGCACTGGCTACTGCTGCGGGGTTGCCAGAGTTAACTCCTAGAACATAGATCAGGCAGCTTTCCACTAGCCCGTGTCTCCAGCTGCAGGAGATCCAGCACCCCCTTCTGGCTTCACTGGGCACACACACGCGTAAAATATTTCAAAACAAAATAACTACTACAAAACTTACATGTTTAGAATCCATCAACAAAATCAAAATCGAAACAAAGTAATTATAGCCAATTAACAATGAAATACCACAAAGAACATTTTCGGCTCCTTGGCTGCAGCCTTTGCAGGTATTTATATGAAAATCTTTTACTAGGCTGAAATGAGTGACAAGCTGGCCAGGTACAGCGTGACCTTGGGGCTGACACTCCCGTGGGAAGACGATAGTGGTGAACCAGGTGAACCGCAACTGGGCAAACGTGCCTTACAAAATACATTAAGCACCCTAAGAAGGGTAACAGGGTCTCTGAAGCTGAGTACAGATGCCTTTAGGGTTCTGGGAAGGCCATTTTGAAGAGGTGGCATTTAAATTTGAATCCTCAATTGATAATACTGGACTCAGACTGTAAGGCGATCCCACAAATTATTAATTTCTGTGATAGCTGGAAATAGACCTCCTACTCCTAGACTTCTCAGAATGACTTGTCACAGAGAAAATGCAGTCTGCACCTGCGTGAGTCCTAGACTGTGGCGGGCTCTCTGCTTTCTTGGGTTTCAGATGAAATGGTTATATTTGGGTATCCAGAGCATAGCCGTAAGATGATTGATTGGCTTTCTTCTCTACTGGGCTTCTTTTCTAAGCATCATTGTCCTGGTCCCAAATCTTGCCTGACTTCTCTGTCGTCTTCTCATGACAATTGCTAAAGATTTCTAAAAACTTAGCTGTGTGTTGACCTTGGCAGTATTCGGTGGGGTTGGCCCTGATTCTTCTGTAACATTCACAACTCAGCCCCAGGGGGATTTCTCTGAATTTTCTATGAGCTATCTTCCGATATCAGAACATCAAAAGCACCATAAGCCTTGTGTGTAGTGCCTGTCCTAACACTCCAGAGGAACGTGAGTTCAAGATCAGACTGGACTCCACAGTGAGATCCTGTCTCAAGCAAAACAAAACAACAACAAACCCCATAATATTGTTGGATAAGAATTATGAATATAAAGTTGTATGGTTAGGTTAAAGAAAAAAAAATCTCCTAATCTGTAGAAGATACGAAGAGTTGGATCCAGGGCCGGGAGCGTATCAATTACACTCTCCACCACTGAACTCTACACTAGCTGTCCCCACCCACCTCTGTCTGAAGTTTAGCCTAAGACGAATTTTTGGCAGACTTTTTTTACCGTGGTAAAATACACTAGAAAGGAGGCCTGGCTAAAGAGGAGGCTCAGCAGTGAAAGTACTTGCTGCCCTTACAGAAGACACCTGTGGTGGCCGCAGTCACCTGGGACTCCAGTTCCAGAGCATCTGACACCATCTCCTGACCTTCATGGGCTCCTATATGCATGATGTCAAACACATACACTCAGGCCCACGTGCAGACTTGCCAAAAATAGACAGGCGTTTTTAAAATACGTAGCAGCACGTATCTCACGGTCCACACTCTTCCTAACTCTTCAGTGCAGTGCAGTTAAGTGCATTCATTTTGCCACATAACTGGGGTTGCCTCCATTTCTAGAACCTCTCCAGCAGCCCAGATGGAAGGAAGCTTCCCTCTCATGAAGCGGTCTGGGCCCAGCGTCTCCATTCAGCTCTGCTAACCGCTGTCACTCTTGTCTCTGTGAACTGCCTGTCTGGTGCCTCACGTGTGTTCAGTCACCCAGGACCGGAGCTGCTGCATGATGTAAACCTTCGACGTTCACTGTGTTACAGAGTACCGTTGCTGTGTTGCAGAACGTTAAAAACCTCAACGTGTGTTCCCTAGGCGTCGGCCTGATGGTTTTTGGTTTGCTGTTGGGTGGCAAGGAGTTTAATGAGAGATTTAAAGAGAAATTGCCAGCACCCATTCCGCTAGAGTTTTTTGCTGTAAGTACATGCAAGGCGGCGGCCTGTTCAGCCCCTGCAATCGCATGCTTCTGTTCCCACAAGGTGACCGGCTCTTCAGGCCCTGCAATCGCATGCGTCTGTTCTAAGGCGGCGGCCTGTTCAGCCCCTGTAATCACATGCTTCTGTTCCTACAAGGCGGCGGCCTGTTCAGCCCCTGCAATCGCATGCTTCTGTTCCTACAAGGCGGCGGCCTGTTCAGCCCCTGTAATTGCATGCTTCTATTCCTACAAGGGATTCTGAAGTGCAGGTGATAGAGGGACAGGAAGCTGGAGGGTCCTCCCCCAATTCTGCAGAACAACTAACGAAATAGTAAAAATAAGAATGCACTAAAACATACACACAGGTGACTTTTAAAACCTAAGTGAAGACATAATATGAGTTTTAATATTGGTTATCTCTGAGAGATGAGATTTGGAGAGATTTGCTTTGCTTAAGTTTTTTCCATTATCTGTTTACTTTTTAAAGAGCACACATTATGCTGAGTGGTGGTGGCACACACCTTTAATGCCAGCACTCAAGAGGTAGAGACAGGTAGATCTCTATGAGATCGAGGCCAGCCTGGTCTTCAGAGGGAGTTCCAGGACAGCCATGGCTACACAGAGAATCCTTATCTAGACAAACAAAAATAAAAATAATAATCATATATTACTTAATAACCCATAATAACTTCAATAGCTTTACTTACTTTAATAAAGTGGCTTCCATCTTCCACTTTGAAAAGATAAAATTTCCCAAGCTTTCTTTGTTACTGGTACTTCTAAGCTGAGATAAATATGTCACAGTCTCACGTAAGTCAAGTCCAAATATCTCACAACATATTCATAACCGAAAAGTTAGTAGTGTTTTGTCAAAACATGGACATATATTGAGGTAAACAATACTATGTTCTTAAGTGACCACAATTATTTATTCATGGATGTGGACATGAAGTGGACATTGTATAACCCTCAGTCTTGGAGTCAGAGTGAACACTACCAGCTGAGAGCACCCACAGAGCACCCAGTTTTTGTGATGATGAGACACTGTCAGAGGACATGGTCTGAATTGATGTTCAAACTATGAGCTACATCCAACTAGAAAAGGCAGAAGAGGGCATCTCCAGCATTTTCAGAACCTCTTCTCCAGCTAGGATTGGGTGCAGAGTCCCGGTTTCTTCTTGGAACAGCGAGAGGTGCAGGGCAGCAAAGGCTGCTGAGGAATCAGTTGATGCCTGTGGCCTTTCCTGCCTTGGGTACCAGTTCTGCCCACAGCCCAGATTCCCTTCAAAAATTCCATCACGTTTCCTGGGGGAGTGGTTTCCTACAACTATCACTGAAATAATACCTCCCGTGTGCTTTTTAGACCTCTCGCCAGGGCAGTGAGATGTCTCAGTGGATGAGGATACTTGCTGACAAGCCTAACAGTGAGTTCCATTCCCAGGACCCACGTAGTGGAAGGAGAAAACTGACTCCCAAAAGTCCTCTGACTTCTACACGTACAGTGTGGCACGCACTTGCACGCAGACACACACATCAACCCATAAAATGTAACCTCCCCCACCCCCCAAGAAACCTGGAGCAAATAAACTTCTTACCTATGCACTCCACAGAGAAAAAAAGAGGGGGAAAAAAGCATTCTTCTGAAAAGTTTGAGGACAGGGTCTTCACAATTGCTTTTAAGCGTGACCTTTATCTTGTATTATAAATTTATTTTGAGTTTTGCATTCTGTGATACACCTCTTCGCGCGTTAACAGGAAACCAATGGTTTAGTAATTGGTTATGGTCACATAAAATTGAGCCTTCAGTTACTTAAGCCATCTTTGTTTTGTGAGCTGGCGCAGTCTAGGCATTCCTCCAGTGTGAGAGGCATAGCAAGCTGACGTTACTAGCCGTTATGCAGAGGCTGCTGCTGTGGGAACTGCCTGTCCCTAGAGCTGGTCTTTCTTCTCTCCTGGACAGCCCATTCCAGAAGTTCTGGAAGCAGCAGTTCCTGGGAATGAAGCAAGCAGCTATTACCTCTTCTGTCATAGTCTTCTGCTCAGAGCGTTGTGCTTTCTACTTCACATAAATCTAGGGCTGGGAGCTCTGCTCTGGGTGACAGACTGGGTACTCTGGACCCGGAGAAAACTGTGTGCCACGATGGGAAGCTTCTGGCTATGTTGATGCTGCTGTCCTAGAGACAGGAACAGCAGCAGGAGCTGGATTCTAAAGCCAAATGTGGGTTCCATGGTGACAGGCTGATATTACCAGCCTCACCACACACATGGTGTGTAGGCTATGCTCCTTCTACCTGCCCCAAACTCAAAGCCAACCCCAGTGATGGCCTCCTCCTGCTGCAGCTAACCAGACACCTTCAGCTGGGAGCAGAGCAAAGAAAAGAAACTGATTCAGGCCTCAAGGGCCGTAGGGTTCTTTGTGAGGTGAAGCCACTGAGAGGAGGTAGCTGGCAGCTGAAGAGCCCCCTCCTAACCCTGAGAAGTGAGAAGATTCCCTGATCAGCAGATAATTTGAGCCTTGATTTTGTGGTGTGTCAGTACTTGACCCTGAGGTGTGCCTGGCTTTGTGTCTATTGTAGGTGGTGATGGGAACTGGCATTTCTGCGGGGTTTAACTTGCAAGAGTCCTACAGTGTGGATGTCGTTGGGACACTTCCTCTAGGGTAAGAAAATAATTGAAGAAGAGTGATATTAAATATTCAAGGGATCTACTGTCTCTAACTCAGCATGAAAAAATTCATATTTTCTGCATATCAACTAGCTGGATGTCTTAAAGGCTAGAAGGTGTATGTGCGTGCGCGTGCGTGTGTGTGTGCGTGTGTGTTTGTGTGTTTGTGTGTGTGTGTGTACACGTAGCAGCCGAATATGATGGCACACACCTTTAATCCCAGAATTTAGGAGGCAGATCTCTGTGAGTTCAAGGCCTTCCTGGTCTACATAACAGGTTCCAGGAAGCCAGAACTATATAGTGCGACCCTGGCTGGTGGAGAGGGGGGGCATAGCAGGAAAAAGAAATTTAAAGATTGTACTTTTAACCATTTTTAAAGATTTTATCTTTATGTACATGTATGTGCATGTGTACATGTTCAGGGGGCAAGAAGAGGTCCTGGAGCTGATGTTACAGGAGATTGGAAGCCACTTGACATGGGTTCTAGAAACCAGACTCTTAGCCTCTGCAGGAGCATCGAGCACTCTCAACCACTGAGCCATCTCTGCCCCGTTAACCTCTTTTAAATACGCAGTCCAGTCGCGCTGAGTATATTCACACTGTAAATGGGTCTCTGGGACACTTTCACCTGGCAAACCACCTTGTTCAATCCTCACCGAACAACCACACCTTCTTTCTCCATCTTTTAGGCCCTGGTAACTGCGATTCGGTTTTCTGTTCTGTAAATTTGACTGCTCTCAATGCCTTTTTGCCGATGGATCATACAGTATTTGCGTTTTTGTGATTAGTTTATTTCACTTGACGCAGTGTCCTCAAGGTTTATTGATGTGGGAGCACAGGACAGCAAATCTTCTTCATCAATGGAGGTCCATTTGTGTTCACCATTTAGCTGTTGTGATTAGCTCTATTGTGGGTATAGAGAGGCGGATCAGGCTAGACACTGCTTTCAGTTCTATTGGAATTAATGAATGTAGCAGTTAAACTCAGTTGCCAACAGAATGGGATTTATCCAAACGATGGGCCTTTAGGTATGGGGATTGTCTTGATTAGATTAACTGAAATAGAAGGACCTGCCCACTGTTGGTGGCACCATTCCCTGGGCTACGATCCTAAGAAAGTGGCCAGTATTCAGAGAAGCATTTACACCAACTGAAAGAGAAAACTTACCACTTACCAGTTTGGGATGCTGTGCCCAGCAATCGGTGAGCCAGAAAGGGAGCCTGTTGCAGGTCCCAGTGTGACTTAAGACCCCTGAAGTGGGGAATGTGTAGGCATCAGTCATCAACACCAGGATTTATGTGACAGGAGTACCTCGGTGAGACGAGGCCAAGGTATGCTATAAAGACCACACCACACAGCAGATCTCATGCAAGAGATTTATTGGGGGAGAACAAAAGACTGTCTCTGCATAGGGACGAGAGAGAGAGAGAGAGAGAGAGAGAGAGAGAGAGAGAGAGAGAAGGGAACAGGAGTGCAGACGGTGACGGCAGGGGGCCTTTCAAAAGGGGCTCCAGATAGGGCTGAGAGGCAGGCAGCAGGCTGGAGGAGCTCTTGATTTCTGACACTAAGGAGTGGGAATTTTCGTCTCTTTAAACTTTTCATAAAATCTCTTCTCGAGTGACACAGGATTTTAAAAAGCAAAAAGTCATGAATTCTAGCCCGAGCCTTTTTGTTGTGTTTCCTTGGGCAGACGGCGTCTCCTCATAAAGCCCTGTGCTCTGCTGTGTGAGTCTGGTGGCCCACACTTGTTCCTGCCATGGCTGTGACATCGCAGGAGATAACCGAGGGAGGGCCGGGGTGAGAGCCTCTACGGCAGGCATCCAGGACAGGCTAGCTATGTGTTCCAGGATTCATCCCAGGGGGCTTTCCCGTTCTAGTTTATATGCTGGTTATGTCTTTGCTTCCTCTATCTTGACCAATCCTACATTTCTAACATGAATTATTCCATGTATATTTGAAAGAAAAGAGTAACCCACCAGCTCTACCCAACTCTTCCTGTCCCTGGCCAATCCCCTCTGGCCATCTCTCCCCAGGCACCTCTAACTGTGTCTCTGTCTTTTTGTATTTCCCTGATGCTCCTCTCTCTCTCTCTCTCTCTCTCTCTCTCTCTCTCTCTCTCTCTCTCTCCCCCTTTCCCTCCCCCTCCCTCTTTCTCTCTACCTTCTAAAGAAGCAGAGCCAGACTTCTACCCAGATATGGGGCACTGAGGGGAGCTGTCCTGTCCAATCAGGCTGTGCCCAGCCAGGAGTCTCCAGAGAGGCAGAGAGACAGAGTGCTCTCACGCAGAGACCTCCCTCCTCCGAGCCAGTACTCAGGCAAGATTTCCAACTGCAAACATCAAAACCAAAAATCAGTTTCATGAACATGTTTTTTTAATAGTGACTCTGGGCAAAACCATAACAAGGCAGTAACTTCGTTTTCAATTTAGACTGAGAATTTGTAAAAATACTTTCATATCCACCATCCCAGTTGAGGCGTGTAGCAACCCTACTGACAATATATATTGTTATCCCTGCTTTTCATAAAAATTAGTCTCATTTATTCAGCCCTTGTTTACTGAATGCCTACCATGGGCCAGGGAGACGGTGGTTACAAACAAAACAAGCACACACAAAAAAAATGTCCTTGCCCCCTCTGAGAGCTTTGTGACCTGCTGGACACAAGTAGCCAATCAGCAAAAAGAGGTAGAGAGAGCAGAGGAGAAAGGATACCAGGTAAGAGAAGGGCGAGCTGAGTGTTGGGAAGACTTCCAGGGAAGGTGATATTTCAGAGACCTAAGTGAGCTGCTGGAGGAGCAGCCCCGGAGCTGGTCCTCTGACACCGTGTCTTCTTTTTCCATTACCTCACCCTGACTCTCCAACAGTGAGCCCAGCGGTAAGCACTAGTCTTTGATTCAATCCGGCAGATAATCCTACTCGGTTACTAGTTACAGATAATTTAATTAAATGAGAAAGTCTAACATTTAGATTTCTCCTTTAAATAAACAAAACGAAACGAAAAGCCACTGGTAGGTTAACATTGGTGTCCGCGCGGCTCCTCCTCCATGTCTTCCCTCCCCCTGGGACCCTGCACCAGGTTGCACTGCCCTCCTTCGTCTAAGGGAGTTAAACTTTAAAAGGAAGACAATGGTTTTACCTCCGGAAGCTTGGCTACCTGGAAAACTTGACCACAAGAGCCGGGCAGTGGTGACTCATGCCTTTAGTCCCAGCACTTGGGAGGCAGAGGCAGGTGGATCTCTGTGAGTTCAAGGCCAGCCTGGTCTACAAGAGCTAGTTCCAGGACAGGCTCCAAAACCACAGAGAAACCCTGTCTCAAAAAACCGAAGGAAGGAAGGAAGGAAGGAAGGAAGGAAGGAAGGAAGGAAGGAGGGAAGGAGGGAAGGAGGGAAGGAGGGAAGGAGGGAAGGAGGGAAGGAGGGAAGGAGGGAAGGAGGGAAGGAGGGAAGGGGAAGGGAAGGAAGGAAGGAAGGAAGGAAGAAAGGAAGGAAGAAAGGAAGGAAGAAAGGAAGGAAGGAAGGGAAAGAAAGTTACTCAAAACCAAGTAGGTGTTCAGATGCAGCGCATGCACCTGCACTCCCAGCTTGTGGGAGGCTGTGGTAAAGGGAAGGCAAGCATGAGGCCAGCCTGGGCTACACAGTGAGGCAGAGTCATCCTGGGCTAACAGCTGGGGGCTGGCTAGTGTCTTCTTTCCTCATGGCATCTCCAACAGAACAGCCAACTCTTTTTACAAGGAGAAAGCAGAGGGTTTCCCCAGGCTAGGTCACCTTCTCTACGTTCTGTTCATCAAATATATTGTAGCTTCTGTTTGGGGTCGCTATGACCAAAATACCTAACGAGAAAAAACAAAACAAAAAAAGAAATAAAGCACCGCAGGTTCGTGTTGCTCAGAGTTTCAGAGAGACTTGGTCACAGCAGGTGAGGGTGGGGGAGGGGCAGCACAGCATTGACAGCAGGTGCAGGTGTTAATTCCACAGGGGGCAGCAAGCTCTGAAGCAGAGCACAGTGGAGAACTAGGGGTGTGGTTGACCTTCCAGGTCCTTCCCCTGCTATCCTATCCTCTCTCCAGGCCTACCTCCTAAAGGCTCATGACCTTCAAAGTGCCAGGATCTGGGGACTGGTAGTTCAAACCCTGAGCTATGGGGGGCACTATGAAGTCAAATGGCACAGCTTTTCATGCACATTTGGCTCCGAGGACTCCTCCAGGGAAACCAACCTGGCTACACACTAGCTACACACTGGCTACGCACACCTACACAAGGATTCCTCTAGAACTTTGGTAAAAGCTCCAGTGATTGTCACTATTGCATTCTGCGTGTCTGCAAAACCAGCACCATAGACATAACAAATTGTGCTGCCAGCTTTAAGAAACAGCCAGGGCTAGATGGCCCACAGCAGCAGACATAGCCAGGGATTTACGCCCCACAGCAGCGGACATAGCCAGGGATGGACGCCCCACAGCAGCAGACATACATAGCCAGGGCTGGACGGCCCACAGCAGCGGACATAGCCAGGGCTGGACGGCCCACAGCAGCAGACATACACAGCCAGGGCTGGACGGCCCACAACAGCGGACATACACAGCCAGGGTTGGACGGCCCACAGCAGTGGACATACACAGCCAGGGCTGGATGGCCCACAGCAGCAGTAGCTGGTGAAGGCCTGCATGTCTGGACTTGGTGGAACATTTCCCTAGGCTGCCCTTTTTCTCCAGGGCAACCCTTCATTTCTCTCTTTTGCAACAGAAGTTGCAAATAAATGTGCTTTCTTCTACTGTGGGGCCTTCAGGGAGAGGGTCACACTCTCGAGGTGTCTTTCCTATTGTCCCACTGCTTCCCTGGCTTCTCTTTAATGGTAAGAATCTCTTTAGCAACCTGCTTTATCTGAAACAGTTCTAACGTGCTCGCCGTCCTTTCCTGGGCAGCCTGCTCGTTTACTTACCTAAATTCTCACTACCTGACTAAAAGCAGAGCGTAGTAACCATGCCACAGCGGAACTATCTTACTGCCTTGAAGTTTTCCTCCACCAAATCATCCAGCCAATTCCTTTCTCATCCTCCTCATTCATATTTTCAGGACATGGCTCCAAGCGTCCAGATTCTTGGCCAAGTACAGCACAAATCACTAATTCTCTTTAGGTACCAATTTCCCACCCGAAACATCACGGGCTCAGTCTTCATATTCACATTTTGAACTTTCAAACTCCCAGCAGAACCAACCAGGAAGCTCTCTTTAGAATTATAGGGTTTATCAAGCCCTCCTCCTCCTCCTCAATGTCAGTTCTAAGGACCTAAGAGTACGGTCTCTTCCGGGTTAGAACTCAACCATAGAGACAGGGACACAGGAAGAGCAGAGGGGAGATGTGAGTCTGTTGCCAGGGCAACAGTTCTCCACCGAAGCCACGCTGGTCCCAAACTCTCTCCACCCGAAGCCTGGCTCGGATGTCTGTGGCATCTGAATACTCCACAGCCCCTGCCTTCACCCTAGGCTTACTTAGACCTGACATCAGGCATGAGGTTACCCTGCTACAAATACCTCAGCACCTGATCCACAACGAAAGCCTAGCCCGCAGAAAGTCGCTCCGCAGCATGGACCAGAAAAGGACGTGGGCAGCAGGAGGGCCCTTCTTGCTGCCACTAAGAACCAACAAGTGCCCGAGCACTGGGCATTGCATTGGGAGACATTGCTTGCATTGCATTGGGAGATAATGCCGCTCCCCGCATTCCGCCCCCTTCCCACCCCCACACTGTGTGTGTACCCACAGCGGTCACAGCTCTTTTTTTTTTTTTTTTTTTTTTCCCCCGAGAGAGGGTTTCTCTGTAGTTTTGGAGTCTGTCCTGGAACTAGCTCTGTAGACCAGGCTGGTCTCGAACTCACAGAGATCCGCCTGCCTCTGCCTCCCGAGTGCTGGGATTAAAGGCATGCGCCACCATTGCCTGGCTGGTCGCAGCTCTTGAGTTAAAGTCGCCTTGGCTTTTCAGGCTACTCCCACCCGCCAACCCGGACACCAGTCTCTTCCACCTCGTGTACGTGGATGCGATCGCCATCGCCATTGTTGGATTTTCCGTGACCATCTCCATGGCCAAGACCTTGGCAAATAAACACGGCTACCAGGTTGACGGCAATCAGGTAAAAAAAAAAAAAAAAAGGTTAGTTTCACACGGGGAATTTCACTGGGGCGCGAGCTGCTGGAGGCGTCAAGTTTAGTAGGGAAGCCTTCCTCTGGTGGACACATTTGAAACATGTTTTTATTTGACCCTGCAATGTGCTCCTCCCTCCCTCCCTCTCTCTCTCCCTCATCCCTCCGTTCTTCCTCCCTTCCACTACTGCCGCACACAAGGTCACACACAGGCTATTGACCTGGAATCCTTTACGTGACCCAGGCTGGCCTCGAACTCACAACAGTCCTCCTGCTCTGGTTTTTTTGCTGCCTTTCTTTATGATATAGCTGCTGGTGGGTGTTTAATCCAAACACTACGCCCTGCAATCTTGCTTTAGTGTCTACTTTAATTCATTGCATTTTTCCCCCACATCTTATGGCAGATTCTTTCCATATGTTACAAAATAGCAAATCTTAGCACAGAATGAGAATCCTTTCTGAGAAAGGTCAAACAAATACTTCTCTTTATTTTATTTTGTTTTGTTTCTGAGACAGAGTCTCATTATATGTCTCTGGCTTGCCTGGAACCCACTATGTAGACAGGGCTGGCCTTGAACTCAGAGATCCACCTGTCTCTCTCCCGCAAGTACTAGAGTTAAAGGCGTGCACCACCATCGCCCAGCTGGCAGATACTTTTTCTTTACACAATAGCATACCGATTATTTTAGAGGCAGAGCCTCACTCTGCAGCTAGCCAGCCTCACACTTGTGGTACCCTGCCTCAGCCTCCAAAGTGCTGGGATTATCAGGGCATGAACCACTCCCTTGTGTCTGTACATGTGTAAAGGAACAAGATATAAAACCAGTCTAGAAATTCTAAAGTCGCACTTAGAGCAGGACTCCCAGGTCCAAAGAAGACACCAGCATGCGTTTCGTCACAAGCAACAGGCCACACATCTAAAAGATGCCAGTACTTGCGTCTCCAGAAGTTTCTCTTTTGAAAAGTATTTTCTCAGCTTTTTTGCAGTCTTTTTTTAAAGCCCTGTTTGTATAGAGAGTGGGTTTGGGAAACAGGGAGTAGGTAGGAATCACAACATTTATCTCCAGCACAATACAAATCCGGTTTTCCTCCCACTTTTCGATATGCCGTAATTCCGATTTTGGACTCATGCTAAAGAAACAGCGTTTGCGGAGCGAAGGGGCAGCCTGTGCTGCTGACGGGGTGTGTCTAATGCACTCTGGGCTCCTCCCTGAGAGTGACCCGTCGCCTGTGCTTTGTTTCCACGCGGAAAAGGAGCTCATCGCCCTGGGAATCTGCAACTCCATCGGATCGCTCTTCCAGACCTTTTCAATCTCGTGCTCCTTGTCGCGAAGCCTTGTTCAGGAGGGAACCGGAGGGAAGACGCAGGTGAGTACACGACAGGCCTCCGAGAACTGGCAGTCTAGACGGTGACGCAGGTGCGTACATGGCGGTTTAGACGGTGACGCAGGTGCGTATACGACAGGCCTCCGAGAACTGACGGTCTAGACGGTTGAGTCTCTTGGTTCTGTTCTGAATCCAAATAAAGCTACTTGCAGAGCCATGCTCCAGTGAGCTGTGTCACAAGCCAGAGGAAGGCATGATTGGTCGAAGCAAACCATACATGCACACACGCACACACACATGCACACACACGCATGCGCATATGCACAAACACACGCGCACATGCGTGCGTACGCACGCACATATGCACACACTTATGCACATACACGCGCACACACCGAAACATGCGCATGCACGCACACACACATATGCACACACATATGCACGCACACACACACACACTCGAATCTATAGGAAAGAGGTACATTCACCCATTAAATTGGAAGTTACACGACACTCCACCTGCTACAGTAAACCTAAAATGTTCAGACATGAGATTTTTCTACCAGCCTGATACTGAGTCCGACCATGATGCTAGCTCCATCCAACGGGACATTCACACAATGATGGAAATGTTTATTCTTTGTACCAGGAGCAACATGTGGCTCTCGAGTACATGAAATGTGGCTATACACCCAAGACCTCTCATTTCAATGTTCAAAAACTGAACTCATGACGTGTGGTGGGCAGCTGCCATATTGGGCAGCAAATGCTAGACTCTGTTCCTGGTCTCAGGCTGACACCCAACGCCATTCTCCACCTCTGACAAGAGCATTTGGCCAGGATGTTTCCGTAATTCAGTTCTGTTTAAAAACCGTAAGAGGAACTCACTGTCTAGGAGGGGGCGAGGGATGTTGTAAGTCTATGTGATGCTTTGGAAGACTTCTTTAAACTGCTGCTATGCTCTTGGTTTTCCCATGGTGAAAATGGCCAAGATAAGCCCAGCCAGTGCCTACTTTTGACTCTGCTCTCAAAGCCCCTTCCGTGTGTCTTCTCCCATCCAGCTTGCAGGTTGTCTGGCCTCGTTGATGATTCTTCTGGTCATATTAGCCACTGGATTCCTCTTTGAGTCACTGCCCCAGGTGTGTAGCGTGGGCTTGGTGGGAGGGAGTTCTCGCTGTTCTGTTCACGTTCTGTGGCTGTCTTGGGGGATTGGGCTTTTCCTCTATTCACTGTAACCTCGGCAGGGTAGTAGTGGCGCCATAGCAAGGACCCTGCCCTTCACCTACCGACAGCTGCACATCCTTGACCTCCTGGTCAGTTTCCTCACCTGTAAAGGAACATTTGGGCTGGCTGACCCCCAAGACACCTTCTGTCTTTGACCCTCAATGGCCTTACGTTTTCATTAAAATTCTGAGATGACCTACAACACTTCGTTTATTTGCTGATTGTATTTCATCTAAAAGAAATCAGGAAAAAAGAATGAAGTCATGAGGAAGAAGAGTATAGACAAAATAATTCCTGTGGTCGCCAGTTTTACCCTGGACCTCTTAGCTGTTGTGTGGATTTTCTGGTAGGGCACACACCTGATTTTCTAGGGCCAACTTTAAATGACCAAACGCTAGAAATCCTGGTGCCCACAGCTTCGAAGGTGCCTCAAGTGCCCCATAAGGCTAGGCAGGATAAAGGGGCGGAACGGGCAGAGGGAAGGCAGTGAGAAGCCAGCAACGGAGGCCCTGTGGTCCCCACCAGAGAGACAGGGACGACTGTGCTGTGTTGCAGGCTGTGCTTTCGGCCATCGTGATCGTCAACCTGAAGGGGATGTTTATGCAGTTCTCAGATCTGCCCTTCTTCTGGAGAACCAGCAAAATAGAGCTGGTAAGTAAAGGGGGTTGTGCGTTAGAGGTCAGCAGCTACCAGCAGCATGAATAAAAGCGTGAGAATGACATTAATGCCTTGAATTTGTTATTCAGGTGAGGCGTGCATGTGCGCGCCCGCATGCCTGCGTGTGTTTCTTATGGAATTATTAACGTGATTCTCTAGAAGCCTTTCGGCTTTCCTTTAGACCATCTGGCTTACCACCTTTGTGTCTTCCCTGTTCCTGGGGTTGGACTATGGACTGATTACGGCTGTGATCATTGCTTTGCTGACTGTGATCTACAGAACACAGAGGTGAGTGCCCGGCTGGCGCGGTGCAAGTGTCCTGCTGTTGTTTTTCAGTCTTTGGGGGCCTTCCATGCAGCCCCCAAATAAATACACACAGAGACTTATTACTACTTATAAATGCCTAGCTTTAGCTTGGCGTCTTTCTAGCCAGTTTCTTCTTGGCTTTTGACTTTCTCTATTTCTGTGTATTGTCTATGCTTCTTACTCCACGGCTAGCTGCCTGTGTGGCTGGATGACTGGCCCCTGAAGTCCTCCTCTCCTTTTCTTATTCCTTGATCTTTTCTCTCTTTTTCTCCTGCTATTTTTTCTGCCTGCCAGCCCCGCCTTCCTTTCTCCTGCCTTGCTATTTGGCCATTCAGCTCTTTATTAGACCATCAGGTGTTTTAGACAGGTGAAGAAACACAGCTTCACAGAGTTAAACAAATGCAACATAAAAGAAAGGAAGACATCTTTACATCATTAAACAAGTGTTCCACAGAATAAGCAAATATAATACATCGTAAAATACTTCTCCGCCACCGTGTTCTTCACCACAGCTGAAGTTAAAATGTGACTAGAAGAAGAGACGCACGGTAAGACACAAACCTGGCGTGTTCAGGGCCCTGGATTCAAGCCCCCCACCTGAAGGGGCAAGGGGGATAAAAATAATTCCATACAGTTGTGTGAGATGCTCTCCTATGCCACGGTTGAAGGAGACCCAGCAAGGGTCTTATTCTGAGAGCTTGACTCCTACCCTCGCCCCTGCTTGTTTGTCCTCTTCTGAGTCCATCCGGTTCGTCAACACCATGGCGCTAGCCAACATGGCGCCTGCTTGCTCGCCCTCTTCTGAGTCCATCACAGTTCAACACCATGGCGCTAACTCTGCGCCTGCTCTCACAGGTTCTAGCTGCCCCTCCGCTCTGAGCTTCCGGGCTCTGTCATCCCTTCCTCCTGGTGAGAAGCTGGGTCCACTGGGGAAGGCATAGAACAACCTTTCAAAACAAGAGCTTCACATGTGACTAAGGGGGGCAGAGATGTAGGCACCTTACAGTGGTACCACCCACTCAGCTTAGGGCAGTGCCCTTCCCACCTGTAACACACAGGTCAGAGGTCAGTCTGCCTGTACTTACAAGTCACAGGATGGTCCTTTAAGTTTTGAAAGCCCCTTGTGTGGGATTATTGGGGGATGTTAACCCTTTACCTGCAGAACAGCAGATGTTCCTGCTGTCTAGGTAGGAAGAGACTATTTTCATCATTGAAATGACAAAAGAAAACCGTAAAGAACATGCGGTCTCAGTTGAGAACGGAGTTGACTACTTTAATTAACACATTTTAAAACTATTGTCCATTTTTCACCTTTTTAATTGTATTTTATGTGTGCAAGTGTCTTTGCCTGTGTGTACATCTGTGCACTGTCACACACCCAGTGCCTATGGAGAGTAAAGAAGGGTGTTGTATCCCTGGAATGGGAACTGCAGACAGTTGAAAGCTGACTTACAGGCGCTGAACCAGGGGCCTCTAGAGGAGAAGCAAGTGCTCTTAACGACTGAGCCATCTCTCTCCCGCCCCCTGATGTCCATTTTCTCTTAAAGAAGTTTCCCCCTTGTTATACAAGCTCTTACTGGAATATAGAGGAGTTCCCTCTCTCTGAGCTCTGATAAGTAGTGTGCTTAAAGATACCTAGGGGGCTGAGGGTGAAGCTCAGGGGTAGAGTGCGCCCTTTCCAGAAACAAGGCCCCAGACCAGCCCTCAGCTCCAGGACAAACAAGGTCTGTATCCTCTGACAAACCACAGGATAGGATCTGGAAAGTAAATGACTCATTTTCTTTACTGAGTTGGGTTTCATGATTTCTTATCAACGGTTCTTCTTTGTTTTATTTTTTTAATGATACACTTCTTCATCTCCCTCAAAATTATTAGAATTGAGTTTTATGTCCTGTCCTTTCTGGTTTTCCTGGAATTTTGTAGGTTGGCATTTGGGAGACCATCGCTCAGAATACCTGTCTGTTCTCAGTTGCTTCTTATTCTAGAATTAGGGCACCCGTCCAGGAGGCAGCTGCTAGCACATCGGTTTTGGTGTTGTCTTGGTTACAGTTTCTATTGCTGTAATGAAATAACATGACAAAGAGGAAATTGGGATGGAAGGGTTTACTGGTCTTACACTTACTTCTTCATTATAGCCTATTGTTGAAGGAAGTCAGGACAGAAACTCAAACAGGGCAGGAACCTGGGGTCAGGGGCTGATGCAGAGGCCATGGAGAGCCTTACCAATCTGGTCCCCGTAACTTGCTCGGCCTGCTTTCTTATAGAACCCAGGACCACCAGCCCAGGGATGACCCCACCCGGAATTGGCTGGGCCCTCACCAATCTATCACCAATTAAGAAAACGGCTTAACTACAGCCTGGTTTTAAGGAAGCATTTTCTCAACCGATGTTCCCTCCTCTCAGATGCCTCTGAAAGGACATAAAACTATCAAACTGACACAAAGCTCTCCAGCACAGGCATTTTCCAAACGCCCGGGTTCCCTCCGAGTACACAGCCCAGAGGAGAAGCCTGCATTCTACAAACCATTCCTAAGCAACTTTCCCATGAACTTTGGGCGCTATTGCTACAATGGAGTCTTTCTTTCACCTAAAAGTCCATGCTTTCGTCAGCTTTGGAAAGCTTGATAAAATAATTATAATCTTCCCTGAGTTGATGGTTGTTGAGGTTCTGCTATGCTGCCCCCAGACAGGCGAGGCTCTCATGCTGTTGTGGTCAAGAAGACATTATCCTTCCCTTCTACACATTGCTCTTCCTCTGAGGGTGAAGGCATGGAATAGGGATGTGGACAATGATAATGAGTAAGAGGGCAGTAAGTGACTATAGCTGCTTACATGCCTAGCTCTTTGTGAAAAATCAATGTTTTATGTCTTCCCATCCACACAACCCAAGGACTGTTAGCATCCCCATTTCACACATGTGTGACTGGGAACCTCAGTCCACAGCCTGTGATGAGACAATAATTCACATGTGGTTCTTCATGGATCTAGAGGCTGGTTCTTCTTGTTTGTTTTGGGGGACATGATTTCTCTGTGTATCACTGGCTGTCCTGGAATTCACTCTGTAGACCAGGCTGGCATCCAACTCAGAGATCCGCGCACCACTACCTCCCAAGTGCTGCACACCACCACTGCCCAGCTTCAGAGGCTGATTCGTAGGAACTTTATCATCTTCATCAAACTAGAACATACAGTTATGCATGCTGCAGGAGGTGCGGCAGGCTCCACAATCAGCAAAGAAAACCGATGGATGTTTATGAAAAGAGACTTCTTCATCCTGGGCATCCGCTGACCTCTGCTGGGATCAGTAGGATCTAGACCTGTACAGAAAGGATGCCCGAGCACTCCAGGGGTCAGGGCAACGCTTTCCTCATTTTCCCATTGAACTGCTCCTTTGTTCTCTCTACAGCCCAAGCTACAAAGTCCTGGGGCAGCTCCCTGACACCGATGTATACATTGACATAGATGCCTTTGAGGAGGTAGGACCTTTCTCTGATACCTTACCTGAGTGTGAACATGTGGCGGGGAGTGTGTCTACCTATGGGGAAGGATAGAAGGGGAGACGTCTGTCTCACTGTCTGGACGTCTGGACTCCATTTTGTACTCTATTAATACCTAATATACCTGAGGTGTATGAATTACCCCACTTCCTGATATTCGTTTTTAATAAGAGTGGATCTATAGAGTACGAACCCTACGGTTGAGGATATCTTGTGTGCACATGGCTTTTTTTTGATGAGTTCAAACCAACGGAGAAATGCCAGTGTTAGTGATGCTAAGACCTAGGTGGTGGGATGGCGGCCCTTGCCCACTTCATCTTCAATAGTTAGATAGAACCTCAGCGTTCTTTGATTTTGATGTTCTTGTCATCTGCAGAATCTCAAGGACTTTATAAAATCTTTGAAAGCTATTTTATTTGTTTTCTGCTTGAGATTCACTGTAAGCTTTTGGGAAATGAGCCTGGTGTCAGAATAGACATTTCTCTATTAATTACTAAACTCTAACTAGCATTTTGGGTTCCATGAGGCTTCTGAAGAAAAAATTCACTCTGCTTGAGTTGATTGCAGATCCAACCAAGTGAATCTGTGTTCACCTCGTTGGCCTACACTCCCCATCTGGCAATAGCCTAGCCTTTCTTCTCCATTTTCTTTCCTCCTTTGAGTGATTTTTCCAGCTCTTCCTTGTGTTTAGTAGTTTTAAAAAAAGCCAAGATTAACTCATAAAATAAATAGGAGGATGTGTGTTTTCTAAGCTTTCAAATGAGGCGTGGCAGTCAGTCCTGTGGTCCCGGCTCCTCGTGAGGCAGAGGTGGGAGGGTTGCCTCAGCCCAGGAGAGGAGGCCAGGCCTGGGCAACAGAGCCTTACACGAAGCCTTTCCTTTGTAAGTCGCCTTTCAGAGTTTTCGTGGAGTGGCATAATTTTATCTAAACACGGTAAGCGGCCCTTCACACTTTCTGTTGTCAAGGGCCCTCTTTCTGTTTCATCTCCATGTTGGAAGAGGGATCTGACTGCAATCTTGATTCTGAAATGTACCCAGCTGTTAAAATCATTAATGTTTTACCTCTCAGGTGAAAGAAATTCCCGGAATAAAAATATTCCAAATAAATGCCCCAATTTACTATGCAAACAGTGACTTGTATAGCAACGCACTAAAAAGAAAGGTGAGCGGCTTTTTTGATTATTCATTAAGAGTGATAAATAAAAATAAAATTTTAATTTTTAAATTAGAAACTAAAAGTTGATCATTTCTGAGGAGGGCGTTGTGGGTTGGAAGAGAGTAAAGAATTGCTTCTCGACCTAGAGTGAAATATACAGAAAATTCACTATAGTAAGCCTTTTGGGTTTGTTATTTGTTTTGTTTTGTTATTTTGTTTTTCAAGACAGGGTTTCTCTGTGTAGTCCTGACAGTCCTGAAACTCACTCTGTAGACCGGGCTGGTCTTGAACTCAGAGATCCACCTGTCTCTACCTTCCAAGCGTGGGGTTAAAAGCGTGCACGACCACCGCCCAGCTATTTTAAACAGTTCTAAGTACACCATGCAGTGTCTGTGGTTAAGTACATTGCCATCAGCTCATCCCTTTGTCACGTTTATGCTTTAAAGAAATGGGAAGGTAGTCTCACTCTACGGTCCCTTCATTACCCACAAGGACAAGCTCAAGAATCTCACACTTCCACATTTAGTAAATACCACTTGTTTTTTCAAGTTCTTTAGAGTCTGCTAGTCTTGAATAAAGAGTCAGGCCAAGAGCCAGGCGATGGTGGCGCTCGCCTTTAATCCCAGCACTCGGGAGGCAGAGGCAGGCGGATCTCTGTGAGTTCGAGGCCAGCCTGGTCTACAGAGCTAGTTCCAGGGCAGGCTCCAAAGCCACAGAGAAACCCTGTCTCGAAAAAGCAAAACAAAACAAAACAAAAAAGAGTCAGACCAAGAAAATAAGTAAGGGCTGTCACTCAGTTCAGGGCATCTGAGGGAAAGGTTGGGAAGATAATGTGGCCCAGCATGCAGTTGGCCAGGGTGAAAGAACTAGGGATTTAGTGACATTCGGATGGGTTCTTGGGACTAATGAAGTGTAACTCTGCCTACCTTGTCTTTGCAAAGACTGGCGTGAACCCGGCGCTCATAATGGGAGCGAGAAGAAAGGCCATGAGGAAGTACGCGAAGGAAGTTGGGAATGCCAACGTGGCCAATGCGACCGTTGTCAAAGTGGTAAATGGTCTTGTAATTTCTCTTTTTCTCTTGATCTGCATGTCTTCCCCCTTTAGCCATGTTAAAATCTAAACATGGCATGAAGTTGCAAACACGGGGAAGGCTCTAGGCTTCCTCTATATAAATATGTGGCAAGGCTGGGTGAGCTGGTGCCCATCAGGGGGCAGAGGCCAGCCTGGGATGTATGAGATCCTGCCTCAAAAGCAAAATAAACAAGAACGTGATACAGTCAGTTATGAGGATGCTGATGAAATAAGCCAAGAGAGCATTGTTTGAAAAGTTAAAATAACACAGTACCTTAATAAATTTAACACTATACTTTGTTCATCTGATGATTCAAAACCCAAAGACTAGTTTTTGTGGTTAGACTTCTGGTAATGTGGTCCGTCAGGGTGACGTCAATAGGGACTATTTTCTAAGTTGGAAGGAAAGTAGGAACAATGACTGAGAAGAATAGTGTGTACATGGGGGCTGGAGATATGGCTCAGCGGTTAAGAGCATTGCCTGCTCTTCCAAAGGTCCTGAGTTCAATTCCCAGCAACCACATGGTGGCTCACAGCCATCTGTAATGGGGTCTGGTGCCCTCTTCTGGCCTGCAGGCATACACACACACACAGAATATTGTGTACATAATAAATGAAAAAAAAAAAGAATAGAATAGTGTGTACAGACTAGAATAAAGGAGAGCATGTATGCCTGAGGAAACTTAACTAAATCTGAATAAACTCACATGTTGAGTTTTGAGAACACATGAGTTTATTTTCCATTATAAATCTTTCTTATAAAAAAAAGGTGAGTTGTTTAGAAAATACATGACTTGTGGTACTAGGGAGGTGGCTCAGCAGTTAAGAGCACTAGCTGCTCCTCCAGAGGTCCTGGGTTCGACTCCAGCACCCACATGAGGGCTTGCAACTCCAGTCCCAGGGGTATGATGGCCCCTTCTGGCTCCCGTGGGTACTGCACACGCATGGTGCACAGACATACATGCAGACATACCACTCATATGCATAAAGTAAATCGTTAACTTTAAAACATAAAGGAGAAGATGTATGGTCTCAATTTTGACACAGGATGCAGAAGTGGATGGAGAAGATGCCACGAAGCCGGAAGAAGAGGATGATGCGGTAAAATACCCCCCAATAGTCATCAAAACAACATTTCCTGAAGAGATGCAGCGATTTATGCCCCAGGGGGAATCCGTTCACACTGTCATCCTTGACTTTACACAAGTCAATTTTATCGATTCTGTCGGAGTGAAAACTCTGGCCGATGTAAGTACCACCTGGAACAAATCATCCAGTGTCTGTCCACCCAGCTTTCCGCCAGTCACCTCAGGGGCAGGGATCAGAGCCCCTTGTCAGTTCTTACTTTGTGGGTGCTTTTGAAACTTCCAGTTATGGACATTTTTTAATGTAGAGTATAATCTAATGATCTTCATGTACGGCCCTCACTCAGCTGCAGCGATTAACAGTTTATGGCCAGTCTGCCTTCATGAATTCCCAACACTACATCCTAAATGTCCCATTATCTGTCCATATCTTAGTATCTATCTCCATAATATTTATTTAAAAACCATTATCATAGTACCTTTATTACACCAAAATAAAATTTAATAATGCTTTGATATTCTTAGTTGCTGTTGGCATGGAAACCAAATAGGTACAAAATTACTTTAGCTTATTAGCCTAAAGGTGCGTAATTGCTGAAGCTAAGAAGCCTGAGTAAATGAACCTGAGAACCTCTCGTATCTTTAACCCTTATCAGTAGAAAATGACTTGCACATGAAGCAGGGCCAAGAAAAGTTAAACTTGGTTTCGATATCGTTACAGATCGTGAAGGAATACGGAGATGTCGGTATTTATGTGTACTTAGCCGGATGCAGCCGTGAGTACACCTTAGGATGGGAAAGCCTTTTTATTTTAGATTTATTTATTTTATGTGTATTGGTGCTTTGCCTGCATGTATGGCCACAGGGGTCAGAGGAGGGATCAGAACTGTAATTATGAACTGTTGTGAACCATTGTACTGATGCTGGGGTCTGAACCTGGGTCCTCTGCAAAGGCAGTGCCTGTGGCTCTTGAGCCATTTCTCCAGCCACCGGATGGAGAAAAATTTAATATTCTCATTTTTGGTGGTTGGGTGGCTGGTTGGTTTTTGTTTTGTTTTGCTTTTAGAATTAACTACACTTGTCATTTTTCCCTATAATTTAAACTTTTCTACAGACTAAAAAAAAACCCTCCTCTGAAAAATCACCATAAAACCAGTTTTGAAATCAGCTAGCTGCAGGTGTTGCGATGACCTTCTGGCCTAGAGCCGGAAGACAGGAGTTGGTTGGAGTTTCCTGTCTTAGTAGCTACTACACACAAGTCATGATTCTGTCTTTCTGCTGGTTAGGACTTCCATCCAGTGGAATAGCTTTTCTGCTGCTTTTGTTTTATATTATATCTTTGTTGAGAAGGTGCTTAAAAACAAAATCTACACAAAGACATCATCGTTATGATTAATCTGTGAAGTCGGTGAGAACACGAAGGCCAGCAGCACATATCAAAGGCGCCTGGCAGAGAACAGGTTCTCACAGAGGAAGCAGTGATGTGTAAAATGGAGCAGCCCCCATGGAGAGCAAACAGACAACAGCTTTTGAGTTACAAATTCAGCCAATTCGCATCTTCCTGTAGACACCCAGATGGCACATGTCATTTGTCCATTACCTCATCATCTATATAAACAAAAGTCTAGAAAAATCTTTAGTGTTAAAAGGAACCCAATGGGGGCAGGTGTGAAGGGTCTTTAACACCAGCCTTCAGGAGGCAGAGGCAGAGAACTCTGAGTTTGAGGCCAGCCTGGTCTACAAGAGCTACTTCCAGGACAAGTTCCAAAACTACAGAGAAGCCCTGTCAAACACACACACACACACCACAAAAAAACCCAAAGACAAAAAAAAAAAAAAAAAAAAACCCGTGGAATGTGAAATATGTTTCTTTTCTTTGTATAGCACAAGTTGTGAATGACCTCACTCGCAACCGGTTCTTTGAAAATCCCGCCTTAAAAGAGCTTCTGTTCCACAGTATCCATGACGCAGTCTTAGGCAGCCAAGTCCGAGAGGCAATGGCTGAGCGAGAAACCTCAGCTCCCACTCCTCAGGACGACATGGAGCCCAATGCCACACCCACCACACCCGAGGCATAAAGGACCTGCATGGGGTTTGCGCCTCTCCTGAACTCTGGACTTCACACTTTCTCCTCTCCACCCCAGAAAATTGTAGTAGTTAAGGCTTAGTTTGGAGGGTGAATAAGATGTATCTAATACTTGTGTTGTTTTAATCGGATGTTTCAAAGATTAACTGGCCTTTTACACTTATGCAGTGACACTTCTATTTTTTTTTTTATTTTATTTATTTATTTTTTTTTTGGTTTTTCGAGACAGGGTTTCTCTGTGGCTTTGAAGCCTGTCCTGGAACTAGCTCTGTAGACCAGGCTGGTCTCGAACTCACAGAGATCCGCCTGCCTCTGCCTCCCGAGTGCTGGGATTAAAGGCGTGCGCCACCATCGCCCGGCAGTGACACTTCTATTATACCTTAGTGTTAACCTTGTTCTGTTTTTTATTTTTATTCTCACTTTTGATTTATTATCTATTAACCTTTAGAAAAGTTACAGATCACGTGAAACGACAAAATTAGCAAATGTCTTAAAATCTGTATATAAAATATAAATTACTTCTAATTTCAAACTCATATTTTTGTACTACTCAATCTAAAAGTAGGAAATAAGGGAAGGGAGGAAGGGAGGGAGGAAAAGAAGGAAGAGAAAGAGAAAGAAAGAGAGGGGGGAAAGAGAGAAAGAATGAGAGAGAGAGAGAGAGAGAGAGAGAGAGAGAGAGAGAGGAATGGCGCACACTGTTCTTTACACACCCATCTCAAAACATTTGTCTTGGTCATGAAGAGTTCGAAGATGAGATTTTATATCCCGCCCCCACCCCGCACAGCTTCTGGGTATGGGAAAAGCCATACTTTCCTTTATGAAAGGCGTTGGGTCCAGCAGATGTTGGTGGGTCCCTCCAGTATTCTTCATCTGCATCTCTGCTTCTGGAAGCATTTCTTCTGGTTCACGATCTTCACCTTCACTGGAAGCTGCTGCTACTTAAAGGGCTTTTGGAGCAAGACTTGGAGCCATTTTCTTAGGCTTCTTTGATCCAAGTTGGATGGAGATGACCACCTGTGGCCAATCCGAACTTGGAGATCTTTGTGGACTTTGTTGGGGGGTCTGCACCAGCAGCTTCTTCAGCTCTCACTTTTCAGAGCTGCTGAAACTGGAACTTTCCCCTCCATTACTGGAAGAAACTCTTTTCAAAGGTTTTTCTGACTCTTCAGGTCATCTAGTGGTTCCGGCTCGCTGGGGCTTGTCAGGCTTCTCTCCTGCCTTCCTGTCCAGCATCTTCCCCACTCCTGCCTACTCCCTTAGTGTTATCTTTGTAAGCCGAGCACTTAAACACTTTTACGTATTTCTTAGAAAGTGCTATCACCAGATGGTTAGTGGTTCCTTAGTTTTGTGCTTGTTTGGGAACAGACTGTCTATAATCAGTTTCCTAAGAGAAGAGGAAACCTAAAATGTTCTAGAAGTACTGGTTTTACATGATTTATTATTACAGAATTGATCTAAGTGCATTGTGGGTAAGTTGAGAAATAGACAAAGGAGAATAAAACAAAACATATCCTCCCTGCTCAGAGATCACCACTATTGGCATTTAATGAGAATCCCTCCTGATCTTTTCCAGTGTATATATATTTTCCAGCAAAAATAAGCTCGTCTGCACAGTGTTTTATGGTCCATCCTTTTAGCTGGCATTCTCCACTGTCTTATTCCAGAGCATCTCCTCACACAGTATTCAGGCTTCCTATTGCCCTCCAATTTGCAGTAGGTCTATCTACAGTTTTAATTCTTTTTTTTTTTTTTTTTTTTTTTTGGTTTTTCGAGACAGGGTTTCTCTGTGGTTTTGGAGCCTGTCCTGGAACTAGCTCTTGTAGACCCAGGCTGGTCTCGAACTCACAGAGATCCGCCTGCCTCTGCCTCCCGAGTGCTGGGATTAAAGGCGTGCGCCACCACCGCCCGGCTACAGTTTTAATTCTACCACTTTACATTTTAATTGGTTGTGTATCTTATTTCAATGTATATAGTTCTTTTTTGTCTTTTGGCAAAAACATACATGACAGTTCATTAAGAATCCCATTTTGTGACTGTGTCTAGTTGCTTCTCCCAGTGCTGTTGGGCTTGCTCTGCTATTCCCCACATGACCTGCTACCAGGAAGTCATCAGTCAAGACACATGGATAAGAGTTATGGATTTTATGCCAGTATAGACCCTAGATCAAATAATGCTTCATTCGTGCCACTCAGAAAACCCAGAATGTCTGTCTAGCCCATCACCATTTACAGTGTGCAGATAAAGTCCATCAGAACGGCAGTCTGATCCTTAAACTGGTTTTCTGCTTTGTATATTATCCATATGACAATTCTTTGACATTAAATGTCATTTCTCATTAGACACTGAACCAGAAATTGTAACACTGGGTGACAGTCCTCGCTGAAGTGAGTGGTTTCACTAAAGTTTGTCCACTCTGTCTAGCTCACTCAATTCTCTTGCACTTATTAGCTGGTCGATCTATGGACATTATGGTTTTCCCTCCTTAAACAGATCTTACTGGCAAGGGAGTAGTATTCCATGTCCACTTAATTGTCAACTTCAAAGCAGACTTGATAATTTTTATAATTTTAATGTGCTTCATAACATCGGATTCTTTTTGATGCTCAAAGTGTCACAGCTGTGGCCAGAGAGCTGCACTATGAATTTTGCTTTTGTTGTTGATAGTGATGTAGCCTGAAAAACCTTTAAGGTCTTTGAAAGCCAACCTCCTAGGTGCAGTTGGCTGTCTTCCTCAGGAGCCTGAAGTTATGTTAACGATTCATCCGACAGCCTGGGTACAAAACTTCTCTCACATTTACAGTTGATGTTCTCAGGTTAAGGGGACTTTTAAGCTGATTCCATCTTGGTTGTTGTTAGAACCTCAAGCTCACTGAATAGCCAAGGTTGGTTTTAAGCTAACCTCCTCCTCCAGGCCCATGAGCGCTGGGGCTCTGGGTATTCGCCGTCATACCTGGCTTTTCTTATTCTTCTGATGTCACTTTATTCTCAGTAAACCAAAGCACAAGCCAACCTATCTGAAGTTCTTTCTGCTTAAGAGTTGTTGGGGTTTTGTTTGTTGTGTACATGTGTGTGCGTGTTGTTTTTAGATGGATCTCTAGAACTCCCTGTGTAGCTGAGGATGACCTTGTACTGTGCTAGATTTAGACGCCTGGGCCACCACACCCAGCTAACAGTTGCTGTTAAGAATTTGTCATTTTGACTTTGTTGTTTGCCATGCCTTCTTATCGTCGCTTTATATTGGTTTTCATTAAGCTACTGCCAGAAAGAAAGTGGTCAGGCCCGAGTAGAAGTGTATTAACATAGTAGGTTCGGTTTCTCAGTTACTTCACTAACAATTCCCTGTAGACCACTTCCTTCTAGTCCTTTACCCTGGCCTGCACGGCAGATTTACAACCAGGTACTTCTGTGTAGACATCACACACAAGGTCAGATCCATCTGCGTTCCGCCAGACTGCCTTCTGAAAGAGCCCAGTTACAGGACTTAAGCTTACAGTAGGGATCTCTGTAAAAGGGCCTACATTTTGACTATTTAAGTAGACTCTGAAGCTTTAAACATTACCAAACACTTAGCTGTAATTTCCTTAGCACCAGGCTGAAGTCCTAGTGGTTGATAAATGTTCAAAAAACATTTTATCTACATTTCACCTTCTGTTTTCTTCCAGTTTCCCCGTTTGTAACCTTTTAAAAGAATCCTATCATGTACATACAGAACTTTTCCTCAAGGTTGGAAAATAGTTTATTATGCATCTGAAAACGTGAAATGTTTAACATCCCATCTATATGTAAATACATCTAAGTATTTTACTCAGAATTGTTTCACACGGAAATTGACTTTATTCTTTTTTAGTCTTAATTCTTCTGTCTATTGCAGGAAGTCCATGCATCAGCTTGCATGTCCTCTGTGGAACTTAGTAACCAGTACTGAGTATCTTTCTATGCTTTTCCGCCGACTCAAATCATCCACATTATAAACCTGGCAGTGACTCAGCAGGTAAAGGTATAAGCCAAACCTGATAACCAAAGTTCAATCCCAAGGACCAACTTCCCCCATGGGGTCCTCTGGCCTCCATGTGTTGTGGCACGCATGCGCATGTGCACACACACACACACACACACACACACACACACACGTAACTTTCTAAATAGTAAAAATTGGCGCTGGAGCAATGGTTCAGTGGCTAAGAGCATTGGCTGCTCTTCTAGGAAACCTGGTTCAATTCTCAGCACCCACATGGCAGCTCCCAGGTGTCTGCAGCCCCAGTTCCAGGACACCTGACATCCTCACACAGACATACTTGCAGGCAAAACACCAACGCATATAAAATTTTTTAACTGTAAAAATAAATGAGCATTATAGGCAATGACAAATATAGAACTTAAGACTTAAACCAGCCTTGTTTCGTGGCAGTACAGAAGGCTGTTTTCAGGAGGGTGTCTGTCACAGAGAAACTGTTGCACTCAAATCCTGTATAGTACACTCACGAATGGATGGAATGAGGGCCAGGGACACTCCAATAGACGGTCATATACACTGACTCTGAGTAGCCTGCAGCAGCTCAGGATGGGATCACAACTGCCCATGTCATCTGTTGCAGACCAGATAGAGTTGATGGGAGTTGCTGGGTATGGATCCTCTCAAGATCTGGGAGACGCCCATTTTGTAGTTTTCAGTGTGTAAAATGTATATTCCATGTGATCCCATTGTGTATGCTTACCTGTTGAGTAGAGAAAGGAGGCACTCTCCTCCAAGTGAGTACTTTGAGAAATGAGTCTGACCTCTTGTGTATGTGAAGGGCAGCAACAAACCCAGAGAATCTTCCCTGGAATGACAGAGGTGTGCTTTCTGTGTGATGGTGGCAGGGATCAGAGAGGGAGGGTCTCTGGTAGTTGAAGTCCTTAAACTACTTCCCGAGCTTGTAAGCTTCCAAGAGTACAAAATGCTGCTGTCTTTTTTAGTGTTTCAGGAATACTTTTCTAGGATTCAGTATATTGAGATTCTTGACAATGTTTTGAATGCTGCTAAAAATTTGAGAAATGATAATGTATTATCTAATTCTCCAAATATATAACTATAAGAAGCACCTCAAACCCTGCCAGGAAAACTGTCAAACTAGCACTGCACCATGGCTGTGTACTGACTCAGCCTGAATCAGGTGTGAACACCTTGACACACACATCTCTAACCACCAACCTCAGTTATCTTTCCTGTGGTTTGCTCTAGTCAGAATCAAGGGAGAACAAAGCACACCAACTGTACTTTATGACTGAGAGGCTTTCTTCTTGAAAACTTCCATACGCTTCAAACTTGAGTGTGACACAGCTTCTGTTCTCAACTTCTTCTGACTTAAAACGCACACAGCTTTGCTGGTTTGCAGCTTATTTGTAAATATTATTACTCTTCAATAAAAATACTGTTTATTGTGCTTTTGCTTCAGTATTTTGGAGTAAGATTTGGGGGTTGGGGAAATAGCTCATTCTATAAAGAATTTGTTGTGTAAGCATGAGGACCCCAATCTGATCCACAGAATCCATTTTAATCCACGGAATCCATTTTAAAGACTCCCTGGCCTCACTGGTGCAAACGACGTCCTGTTAACACTCCAGAGGCTGAGGCTGACTTCTGGCCTCCGCACACCTAAAAATGACTTGCTGGTACTATACAAAAAATCACTTTGAAGAGGCCTGTTGAGGATTCAAACATACCTTTGTTTTAAAAAGAACTGAGAAGCCGGGCGGTGGTGGTGCACACCTTTTATCCCAGCACTCGGGAGGCAGAGGCAGGCGGGTCTCTGGGAGTTCGAGACCAGCAGCCTGGTCTACAAGAGCTAGTTCCAGGACAGGCTCCAAAACCACAGAGAAAACCTGTCTCGAAGAAACCAAAAAAAAAAAAAAAAAAAAAAAAAAAAGAACTGAGAGTTGGGCCTGACCTTTAATCTCAGCTGTCAGGAGGCAGAGACAGTGAGGGAGGCAGAGCTCAGTTCAGGACCAGCCTAATCTACACAGTGAGTTCCAAGACAGCCAGAGTTCATAGTTACCCTGTCTCAAAATAAATAAATAAATAAACCACAGAAATAAATAAAAATAACTCACCACAGAGTTAATTTTAATCAGAGTTTCACCAACTCTCAACCACTGAGAAGGTATTTTCTCTATAAACTGACCCCAGTTGTACTCCTAATCCTCAGCCTTTACCTTCTTCACTGCGACCATCTTACTGCTCACTAAACTACCATTTCCTCACTGACTGCAAACTGGTCAGATGTAGTAGAAATCCATTAAATGCTTCTTTCATTTTAAAAAGCGTTTGGTGCTGGCTGGGGGTATGGAGGTCACTGGTAGAGTGTTTGCCTGGCATTCAAAACCCAGCACTCAGTATCACCAACAGAACAAAACAAAATCAGTTTGGCCAAAACCTTACTACACAAAACCCTCCTAAGGGTGAAACGCTCATTTTGATGATGGCTGAAGAGTTGAAGAGCTCGCCACACCGGACTTTGTGTGCCGACTGAGGTCTACGACAACAGAGACAATGGAGCGATCCGTGCACAGCACCGGCCAGCACGAGCCTGGCGGGCTAAGAGGTGCTGGCGCGTCAGCCCTTCAGACGACAGGGACCAGCTGTCACAGGGCCCTGAAACTCAGCTCTAATACAGCACTACAGGGAACTTAGGAATTTTGAAGTTTTTTATTTTTGTGAGGTGGCAACACGTTACCCAAGCACAGGAAGCTCTCTGTGAGGCTCAGTTGTATGTCATGTAGCGGGGAGTGGCGCTGAACTTGGCGTAAGACTTGATGACCTTATTTACAGCTTCCAAGAAGTCCTTCTCTGTAGCAATTTTTCGCCGTGCTCGGATTGCAAACATACCAGCTTCTGTGCACACGCTCCTAATCTCTGCTCCTGTACAACACAGAGCAAACAAAATGGTTTAATGACAGTGGTCCAAAAGACTGACTGGCAACGGACTAGACCAGCACTTACCAGTGCTGTTCGGGCACAGTCGGGCTAGCAGCTCAAACCTAATGTCTCGTTCAACACTCATTGAGCGTGCGTGAATCTTAAAGATGTGAGTCCGACCCTAAAAATGAAGGAATTCACATATATTAAAGTGAAAATAGGTATCAGAAAGACAAAATTTCAAGAATATTTTTTCTAAAATGATTTTTTTTTTTTTACCTCTAAATCAGGTAAGCTAAACTCAATTTTTCTGTCCAATCTCCCCGGCCTCATCAGCGCTGGATCCAAAGTATCAGGTCGGTTGGTAGCCATCAGGACTTTGATGTTGCCTCGAGGATCAAAACCATCCAGCTGGTTGATCAGCTCCAACATTGTTCTCTGCACCTCATTGTCTCCCCCAGCGCCATCATCAAACCGAGCCCCTGGGAAGACAGCAGAGACTCATCTCAAGGCCAGGCAGAGCAGCTACGCTGACCGAGCCCCTGGGAAGACAGCAGAGACTCATCTCAAGGCCAGGCAGAGCAGCTACGCTGACCGAGCCCCTGGGAAGACAGCAGAGACTCATCTCAAGGCCAGGTAGAGCAGCTCCACGCAGGACTGAAGACACAGGCCTTGTCGCACAGCCTCCCCTGCAGCTAATGCACACCTACTCTCAAGTCATAAAACTAAAGAGCAAAATAAACCAAAACAACACAAAATGGAACAAAAACCAGGGAGTCAGTTTTGTGCTGGTCCTGCCCTGCAGATAATCCACTGGAGATAATCCACTGGAGAACACTGATCTTTCCTTCCCAGCAGACAGCTGCAAACAGCTTCTTGGTTAGGGGTAAGACCTTGTACCCATTTCCCCTTCTCAGTGCTGGATTTTGCCTGGACTGAATCTAGGCAAATCTCTGCTTTAGAAAGAATTTACCACAGCTTTACTTAACAGCTTTCTTGAGAGAACTTTAAAGTTACTCCTTAAGGACATTTTGTTTTCAAATTAATCAAGACCTCTTGTATAGGGAGCGAAGGGACTGCCCTGGCAGGCCTGGCCCTTCCATCCCTTCAGCCTTGCTAAGAACCCCTAGATTACATCCCTAGAGTTAGTCATCAAGGTCTACTGCCCCATGTGACCACCTCCTTCTCCCGGCAGTCGGAAGCCCCGCACACCTCATCCTAATGCAGGGTTTCCTCTGTCACCTTGATAAACCACTGTTTGCCTATGGGTCTCATTCTTCTCCTCTATCCAGAGGTGGTCCTTTGTCCCTGCTTTCCCTGTCTCCTTCTTCTCAATCTCTTCCACCACTGCATCCCAGTCCATGCTACCACAGACCTCCCCTTCTGCTCTCAAAATTGCACCTGCAAGGTCATTTGCTGCTGCTTTTCTGTGAGTCAGAAAACTGCCACTTTAGTTTTCCCTGCTGTGAAAAAAGGTGCTTGGGTGTGGTTTGTGCCTAATCCAGGGTCCAGAAAGAAGCCCCCCACTGGGCGGGGGTCCCCTTCAGGAAGACTTTCAAGATGTCAGCTGTTATTACCTCGGCTGGACTCTCCAGGTAATAATAATCTGGGGACGGTTGGAGATCAGTTATTCAAAGAGTACTAGGAGAATGTAGAGATGGCTCAGCAGTTAAGAAAGAGCATTTGCCGTTCTTACAGAGGACCCTAGCTCCAGTCCCCAAATCTTACAGACTGCTCACAACTGCCTGGACTCCAGCTCCAAAGCACGTGACAAACTTTTCTGACCTCTGCAGGCATTCTCTCTCTCTCTCTCTCTCTCTCTCTCTCTCTCTCTCTCTCTCTCTCTCTCTCTCTCTGTCTGTCTCTCTCTCCCCCCCCCTCTCACGCACGCACACACGCACATGCACACATGCACGCACACACGACACGCAGGGCACACATCTTCTGAATAAATGAAAATGGCTGGAAAGATGACTCGGGGTTAAGAGCACACACTGCTCTTGCAGAAGACCCTCTGAGTCAGCTTCCTGGCACCCATGTGTCAGTCACCACGGCCTGGAGCCTGCTCCCGCGCAGTGTGATGCCCTCCTTTGATACTGCACTCATGCACACACCCACACACTGTCAGACATTCTAAGTGAGCAGAAAAGGCCAAACCCAGGGCAGCTTCCTCTGTACTGGGTGTTCGGCACAGACAACTGACAAAACAAGACACCACTTGGAAAAGACTTCTGCTATGCTGGTGGCTTGGTAGCTCAGGAATCCTATGAGTTTCCCTTGTGAGAAACTCAAGAGTGTTGACCATATGCTGGAACCTGGCCTAAAGAATACTGCTAGCCTGTCGACAGTAACCTTTGAATCAGATCTGTGTCTGAACACCTATATACAGGGGAATGCACACAGACTAGGCAGTGCCTGGAGCACTGGGGATATCACAGGATGGCGCTGGCATTCGTACTGAGGATTCCTGAAGGAATGCACAGATGTTCTGGGCATCTGAGGCTCCATCTGCTGAAGCACTACCTAAAGACTGGAACAGCATCTGTAACCTAATATCTAAAAAGGAAAGCCTAGAACGGCCACCACAGAGGAGCTCCCACGGTTACGGCAGGCATGGAGACACCAGATCTGAACAGGGAGCACGACTGTCTGCAGTCTCCAGCCCCAAATGTCCTCCCCATGCCTTCCTCCCTAGTCGGTCCCCGATGTCGACTAAGTCAGCTTGATTCTTTTCTTACCCAGTCACTCTCTTCCTTTGCATTTTTTCATCTTCTATCTCCAATACATAGCTTGCCCTAGTCTGAAGAGTCTCTGGGGCAGAGAGGGCCATTTCTGCTTATCTGTTAAAACAGCTTGGCCTCAATAATAACTGAAAGGCACTCCTGATGATGATTAGGAACTACAAGGGAATCTTCCCATGGTGAAAGCAGTCTTAAAGACTATAACCACTAAGTTAGTTCCATGGAAGATACTGAAAGCTTTTGAACTAAAAAGAACAAGTACATCTAAGAAGCTACAGGAAAAACCCCTACACTGAGTGAGAATCTACCTTATCCCAGGCACGATGCATTCATTAGGAAAACAAACAATGGGCCAGCAAGAGGCTCAGTGGGTAAAGGTGACCTGCGTGATATCCAGAACCCACACAGACAAAGAGCAAACAGATCCTGGAGAGCTGCACTCCGGCCTCCATGTGTGCTATGGCATATACACAGTCACAAACACACTAAATTCAACTGTCTCAGGAGAAGAAAGGAAGGAAGAGAAAACGAGTAACAGTCTCTGGAGGATGTGGACAACAAGTCCTTACACACTGCTGGGAGAGTGACGTCTAGTCATCATGAATTCTTCTCAAAAACAAACAACAAAACACTAACACCAAACGTTCCGTACGACCCAGCTGCACACTCCTGGGTATTTACCCAGAGGACGGCAGACATCACAGACACAGCTGCACATCAATGCTCATTGCAGCATTAGCCACAACGGCTACACTGAGGGCCCAACTTAGATATCCAACAACAGAGACGTTACTGCGGACAGTGACAGACGAACCTGCAGCTACTACTGGTTAGTATTCTAAGTCACGGCCAACACCTCAGGACAGCTCATGATTTTCACAGTCTAACATCAGAACTCTACTACGTATCACTTTAAGCTTTCATGGAACTCAATCCTACACCAATTCTTTAAAATATCATCTAGGGATGGTCAGACGGTGTGGGGGGGCTGGGACCCGCACGGAAGGAGGGAACCGGCCCCCACAGGACGTCCTTTAACCACACGTGTACTGTATGTGGTGGCTGAAAGAGAATGACCCCATAGGCTCATAGGAACTGCCACTATGGGGAATTATGGCCCTGCTGGAGTGGGTGTGGCGTTGTTGGAGGAAGCGTGCCACTAGGAGCAGGCTTTGAGGTCTCGGATGCTCAAGCCTGGCCAGTGTCTCTCTCTTCCCGCTGCCTGCCCATCCAGATGTAGAACTCTCAGCTCCTTCTCCAGCACTGTGTCTGCACGTGTGACGCCACGCTTTCCGCCATGACATTAACAGACGAAACCTCTGAGCTGTGAGCCAGCTGTGAGCCAGCTGTGAGTCAGCCCCAATGAAGTGCTTTCCTTTACAAGACTTGCTGTGGTCATGGAGTCTGCACAGCAACAGAAACCGTCTAAGACACGACAGCACTGCACATGGGTGCGGGGCGCACGCGCGCACACACACACACACACACACACACACACAGAGTAAAGACAACTAAATCTATAAAAGTCATCCATACCTCCAATGGCATCAATTTCATCAAAGAAAATAAGGCAGGCTTTTTTCGTTCTGGCCATTTCAAAAAGCTCACGAACCATTCGGGCCCCCTAATGAGAAAATTTGATTCATTACTACAGAGTTGATTTTAAAATCTTTTCAAGTACAATAAATAAACTATACTGCAGTTTTAAACACTTTTTCATTCATTCATTCATTCATTCATTCATTCATTCATTTATTAATTATGTATACAGTGTTCTGTATGTCTGTCTGTTTGCTGCCCCAAAGAGGGCACCAGATCTCATTATAGATGGTTGTGAGCCACTATGTGGTTGCTGGAAATTGAACGCAGGACCTCAAGAAGAGCAGTCAGTGCTCTTAACCTCTGAGCCATCACTCCAGCCCCTTAAACACTTTTTGTAACAACATTCTCAACCATTATCACCTAAGCTTTTTTTTTTTTTAAAAGATTGATGCTTGAGCCAGGTGGTGGTGGTGCACGCCTTTAATCCCAGCACCTGGGAGGCAGAGGCAGGCAGATTTCTGAGTTTGAGGCCAGCTTGGTCTACAGAATTCCAGGATGCCAGGGACACACAGAGAAACCCTATCTCAAAAATAAATAAATAAAATATAACAAACAAGAAGACTAAAGCCTGCTAGCTATACTATCAAACAAATCTTGTTAGCCTCAACACAGTGTCTCACAGTCTTCCTGACCCTTTAGCTATTCAATAGCACTAAGGTTACGATGAGATGTGATCACATTTTTTAATGTTTGTTTTTTTTTTTATTTTGCATGTTAGCATTCTTAAGTGAAGTACGATAAGCAAAACTTGAGGAAATCAAAGTACTTGATCTGTCACCTGGTATTACTGATCACTGAATCTGATTAAGCTTTGATCTAAACATTAAGTCATGAAGCCCTTTTGGCAATCCTTAAGTATACTAAACAGTATGTTTTAGAAATAATATAAATAATAATAATTTAACCTAAATGTACGTTCTTAGCTAACACTTTTGTGCTTGTGTGTGTAGACACCCATGCCCACACACATAGACAATCCATGTTTTCTATTGTGTGTGTAGACACCCATGCCCACACACACAGTCAATCCATGTTCTCTGTTGTGTGTGTGTAGACACCCATGCCCTCACACACAGACAATCCATGTTCTCTATTGTGTGTGTGTAGACACCCATGCCCCCACAGACAATCCATGTTTTCTATTGTGTGTGTAGACACCCATGCCCACACACACAGACAATCCATGTTCTCTATTGTGTGTGTAGACACCCATGCCCACACACACAGACAATCCATGTTCTCTATTGTGTGTGTAGACACCCATGCCCACACACACAGACAATCCATGTTCTCTATTGTGTGTGTAGACACCCATGCCCACACACACAGACAATCCATGTTCTCTATTGTGTGTGTAGACACCCATGCCCACACACACAGACAATCCATGTTCTCTATTGTGTGTGTAGACACCCATGCCCACACACACAGACAATCCATGTTCTCTATTGTGTGTGTAGACACCCATGCCCACACACACAGACAATCCATGTTCTCTATTGTGTGTGTAGACACCCATGCCCACACACACAGACAATCCATGTTCTCTACTTCTCACTAAACCTTTGGCTACTGTCCCTGAGAGAACATTTCATTTCCCCAGCACCCCTGGGGTTTTTACCTCACACACCCAAACCGCACTAAATGCTGTTCTTCTGGGAGGAAACACATTGGTCAGAATTTCAAATGGCAGCTTATTTGGAATTATTTTTTGATCTTATGCATATATCACAAATCTTCCACAGAGCAATGAAGGCTTTAATTCTGACAAGTTCACTTACCTCCCCGACGTATTTCTGCACGAGCTCAGACCCGATAACTCGAATGAAGCAGGCGTCGGTCCTGTTAGCAACGGCCCTAGCACAGAGCGTCTTGCCTGTGCCCGGGGGACCAAACAGCAGCACACCTTTTGGAGGCTCAATCCCAAGGTTAACAAATCTCTCTGGCTGTTACAGAGGCAAAAATTTTACACTTACCTCTTCTCATAATAAAAATATAAAATAACACAAAAATAGTATTTTCACTTTAAAAAATTACAGTGCTTCAAAATTCCATTATCTGATACTGTGTGTCCATTATCCTCCAAGATCTACATGTTTCTTCTACAGTAACAGTAATTATGTATAACTTAACAGGCTACCCCCTAATTTCCTTTATCAATCTAAATAGCAGATCCGTCTTTTAAATACTCTGGCCACTCAATTCCTGTTTGCTCTCTCCTGAAATTTAACTATTTTCCACACCTCGACCCTACCAAAAGTTTCATTAATGAATCGCTTGAAAAGCTATTACTACACAAGCGACGACGTTGGTGCTCACTGCACAGCAGCTCTCTCTGTCCTCGCACGCAGGAGTTCACGTGAACTTACGTGGAGCAGAGGGGTTTCACACGCAGGAGTTCACGTGAACTTACGTGGAGCAGAGGGGTTTCACACGCAGGAGTTTACGTGAACTTACGTGCAGCAGAGGGGTCTCAACCACTTCCCGCAGCTTCTCGATCTGCTCCTTACAGCCACCAACGTCACTGTATGTGACGTCAGGCTTCTCCTCCACCTGAGGAAGAGGACACAGCCCGTCAGAGCACACCCGATCCTCCCCAGGAGACCGCAGTTAGAGCTGCTCTAGGCCAGGACAGTGACTGATCCCAGGGTCCCAGAACTGTTTGTTGGGCTACATATTCTGACATAGCAAGTGACAAATACTGTAAAGATTTCCCAACAATTTTTTAATCTCTGATAACTTTTTGGCGCATTAGCTGCTTAAAAGCTGCAAACTATTTTGGAACAGATGCAGTTGCTGTTGTTTTCTTTGTTTGGGGGTTTTGTTTATTTTATGAGATAGGCTTCTGCCTTATAGCCCAGGCTAGCTTCAAAGGCTTTAATTCACGGCAATCCTTCTGTCTAAGACTCCCAAATGACGGACTACGGATATGAGTCACTATGCCTGGCTCGCAATTATATTAAAGAATGTGAGTCACTTTCCCCAAGTTTCTTACCTGCATCATGGTAACTGTTGGGTCAATCTTAGGAGGTAATGGAATGTGAATTTGGTATTTATTTCTGTCCACACTAAGGGAAGAAAAATAAAAACAAAAACAAAACAGATGCTCTTTAAGTTTTCAGAGGACTTTCTCTGGCTAGTATTTATCTTGAAAACCACATGATAGGTAAGCAAAAGAGACACAGTCCCAGAAGTTACGAAGACTAAGTTATTATGTATTCCAGTTAATCCTCATTAACTGTTCTCAAGCATGTACTGCCTCTACCTTAGCTGAAAGTCTTTAATTAGGACACATAAAGTCATGTATAAGAAGCAACGTGGAAACGGGAAGGCTACGCTGGTGTGAAGTCAGGGAGCTCGCAGAGAAGGAAAGGTCAGGAGGTGTGCTAACTGCCCTTCACACTCACTCACAACAAAGCCACAGTGAGAACTTACCCAACTCTCATCCCTTCCTCAATGTCAGTAGGCGCCACCTGATCACTGAGATCCACCACAAACTTGGCAAACTGCTTCACATTGATAATGTATTTGGGGTCCTCTGAATCAGCATTGATTATCTTCGTACACCTAGCACAGCAAAAGGCTTCATGAAAGGAAGAAATCCAAACCCAGGGCACGCGGTGTAGCACAGAGCAAGTGTAGACCACAGAGGCAGAAACTGGGCCACTGCTCAAGGTCCTTCTGGGCTCAGCTCCAACTGGACACTCAACCCTAACTGAGCCATAGAAACTTCAGATGATGCCCTTCCCCAGGAAGACTAAACCCAAAAGTTTTTTCAGTGATTTCCAACCTTGACTTTGCTTTTTTTTTTTTTTTTTTTTTTTGATTTTCGAGACAGGGTTTCTCTGTAGCTTTTTGGTTCTTGTCCCGGAACTAGCTCTTGTAGACCAGGCTGGCCTCGAACTCACAGAGATCCGCCTGCCTCTGCCTCCCGAGTGCTGAGATTAAAGGCGTGCGCCACCACTGCCCGGCTTGACTTTGCTTTTCACATCCCTTTATTATCAGGGACACTTTTCATCTTAGGAGACTATCTTCTTTATTAAGAATATAGCCATGTGTCTTATATCAAATTCAGTAATTTATGTATTTTCATTTTTTTCTTGGGTTCACATTTTAAATCCATTTTGTTATTTTTAATTTGGAAGCATTCACTCTCTGAGAGCTCTGGTGAAAGTTAACATATAATACCATGTGTATCAAAGTATCTAATAAGACAGAAACAGAATATATAATTCATACTAAGTAGCTATCACATAAGCCACAGCAACAAACACAGAGAATACAGAAAAGCCCCCGAGTGTGCATACGGGCTGTCGGTGGGAGTGCTTTGTGTGTGCAGCGTACGTAACAGGGCTTTTTCTGTCACCAGCACAGGTCTTCTGAGGGAGAAGCTGACAGGCCTGCTGCTCCAGACAGGGGTAGATGTTGATATTTGGTCTAACACGCAGCTGAGGCGGACAGCAAACGTGCCGTCCACCCGATGTGGCCTCCTGGTGCCAGGGCCGTAGGTGTGGGCCACCGTGTGCTACCACCACGTCTGGCTGGGTCACGACTTAAAAAGGAGGCCGAGGAGGTTTTCTCGCACTGTAATCCCACACTTGGGAGGCAGAGGCAGGAGGATCACTGCAAGTCTGAGACCAACCTAGGCTACAGAGTGAGATCCTATCTTTTAAAAAAGAAAGAAGCATATCTACAGAAACTTTAACTTCAGAATGGCTGGAACAGCTTACAACTTAAATTGAACAAATTTTCTTTAAAAATTAAAAGGAATTAAAGAAATATACCTATGCTTTGGTATACCTATGCTAAAAGCAAACACAATTTCCAAACAATGTACTTATGTGATGTGGGAGGTCCTTCTGTATATATGTTGCTTTTATTGGTTAATGAATAAAGAAACTGCTTTGGACCTACAGCAGGGCAGAATAGAGCTAGGTGGGGAAAACTAAACTGAATGCTGGGAGAAAGAAGGCAGAGTCAGAGAGATGCCATTGAGCTGCCAGAAGGGAAAGATGAGAACTATCAGCTGGGACCTTGCCAGTAGGCCACGAGCCTTGTGGTAAAATATAAAATAATGGAAAATAGATTAATTCTTGATGTAAGAGCTACCTAGCAATATGCTGAAGCTACTGGCCAAACAGTATTGCAAATAACATAGTTTCCGTGTCTGGGAAGCTGGCAATGAACGAGCAGCCTCCTTCCTACTACAGTTTTGTCTTTAATAGAAACCTCAAGGGGCTGGTAAGATGGCTCGGCACATAGGGGCTTCCCATCAAATGTGAAGTCCTGAGTTTGCTCCCTGGACTCCACATGGCCAAGGAAAGGACCACAAAAGTTGTCTTTTGACCCCTCACCCATGTTGTGCACATGGGAGTGCTCACACACAAATACATAAACGTAATAAAGATTTTTTAAGGACTCCATATTTATTTCTTTGCATGCAGAGTTACAGGAGGCATACGTAAACGGGTAAGAGGAATCACTGCAGCACAAGAACTGGGGTTTTCACACTGTGCGCTGTACTTTCTGAGGATTCTTAGTAATTACTTAAGGCACACAGTGTTAACCCACATATCTGTAGAAAGTTTTATTCACGAAATGTGAAACAAACAAACAAACAAACAAACAAACAAACGGATTTAAACCACTGCATTAGCCCCACACTCTAAATGTGCTTGGCCATAAGCACCACAGAGCGCTGACATACCTGGCTACCTGCAGCGGCTGCTCGCTCTGAAGTGTCTGTTTATCTGCGGCCAGATCCCAGAGGGCTGGTGGAGCCAGGCCAGTGTCGGACTCTTTAATACCTGCAAAGAGAAAGATGAGAAAATTCAGCAAGATTTAGTGCGTCATCCCCAAACTAGCTTTCTCTACCCTGGCACTACTGGCATTCCAGACTGACTACCTCCTTTTCCAGGTTCTGTCCTTATACTCTGTGGGATGCTCAGCAGCATCCTGGCTTCTAGACACACACCACCAGTACCTGCTTTCTGCACATCACGGGGATCAAGTTGCCTCAGATCACTGCGGAATGCCATCAGACTGAATCATTACCCTATAGCCTCTATCCAGACAGAATCATTACCCTATAGCCTCTACCCAAACCACTGTCCTAAAGCAATCAAAGTCAAAAATGTATACTTGATATTTTTTCTTTTTTGTATTACAAGACTTCACTATTTAAATTTCCAAGTGCCAACAATCAGGCAATAGCCATACTGGATAAAATCATGTTTTTATTCAATTTAAAATTTTGATATATTAGAGTTTACTGAACTAGGCTTTGACCAGCAGAAATATTACTTGTATAAAGGATGCTATCTAACTGCATAGGATTAAACACAGCTGTAAAAGTATACAGTAAAAGAGTGTTAAATGAGGTTGAATTTCTTAAGGTTTTTTTTTTAAACATTTCTGTAATTTATGATTTCACTTAAAATTTGTATTTAAAATCTTACAGCACAAGCAACAATTCATTTAAAGAAAGGAGGTAGGAATGGATACGTACCAGTGAGCTCATTAATTTTTTTGAGAAGCTGTTGAATGTCATCCTCCACCTGCTTGATCTGCCTGGAGTACGTGCTCTGGCCCTGAGTGGCAAAGACCAGTTTAGTTAGAGCGTCTGAACATCAATACTTAGGAAACCCAGACACAACTCTCTACGGTAACAGTCTACTAGCCTTGCTGTGTCAGGGCTGGGCAGTGAAAGGAGGGAGACCTTTCTAGACATTTTCCTATGGCAGTTCTGCATTTTCTGACCTGTACGTGACCTAAACCAAGCTGGCCTCACACTTGTGATAATGCTGAGTGCTGGGCAAAAGGTGTGAGCCACCACACCCAGCCAAAGTAGCCTATGTCTATGCACTTAAAATTTTCCATTCAAACTGGGGGGAGGAGAAGAGGAGTGGGTATAGGGGGAGGGGAGCGGAGGGAGGGGGCAATATGTGGGAGGAGGGAAAGGGAAATGAGAAACGGGGAGCAGTTGGAAATTTTAATTAAAAAAGAATTAAAAAAAAATAAAAAATTTTCCATTCAAATCTAATTTTGTCACATATATTTTAAATACACTAACGTTTGCACAAGCCACTCCAAACATCTTCGACACACCACCACCCACTCTCAGAAGCCGTGTACAGATCAGGAGCAGTTAAGATGCTGCAGACCCAACTTTCTGTGGTCATCTAGACAGAGAACTGGGTGGGGCAGGTAACCTCCTCTTAGTGTGAACTCTCTGACATGCCCTTCTAAGCAGTTTAGAAAAACAAAATAAAAACAATTCTTGTTTAAACACAAAACATCTACTTTTTGTAGTCATTTAAGAAGACTTACGTAAGTTTTCAGTAAGGCAATATCCCCCTCGTCCAGAGCTAGAACAAAACAGAAATAATACATGACATGAGGTTCAACAGCAGAGGGCAGCTGGTCAACTTTCCTGTTCAAATCCAAGTGTTCTGTCTGAGTTCCAAAAACAGTAAGAATGGGGATGGGGAATTAATTACACTGTATTATACACCCGATCACTATTTTATACACTTTATGTACTGCACATACAGAACAGAACCATTGCCGGGCGGTGGTGGCGCACGCCTTTAATCCCAGCACTCGGGAGGCAGAGGCAGGTGGATCTCTGGGAGTTCGAGGCCAACCTGGTCTACAAGAGCTAGTTCCAGGACAGGCTCCAAAGCTACAGAGAAACCCTGTCTCGAAAAACCAAAAAAAAAAAAAAAGAACAGAACCATTATGGCGCTTAGTTAAATAACCATGCTATATTCATACAAAGAAATACAAAGTAGCCAGCCAGTCAGTGGTAGTGGACACTTTTAATCCCAGCACTTGTGAGGCAGAAGCAGGTGGATCTCAGTAAGTCTAAGGCTAGCCTGGTCTACAAAGCGAGTTCCAGGACAAACAGGACTGTTACTCAGAGGAATCTTAGCTAGTCATTAGCTAAATGTTATCAGTGGTTGTCAGGCATAATTGATTATTAGTCTCTCTGTAAATAATACATAGTCTACACTTCTTTAATGAATCAGTGTGCATTGTAACTAACATCTAATTATGATTCTCAAGTCAACAGTCACTTGCTTCTGTGGGCATTCAAGAGCACGAACAGACAGCCCTCCTGCCCTGAGCCTCTCACACAGGTGACATGGCTGTAGGAGACAGCGTAGTACAGCCTAAGAAGCTCAGCTACCAGCCTGACAGACCTGAATTCCAGCCTCAAGCTGGTAACGTCACTTCTGACAGAGTAGTTCACTGAGTAGACTATTTGCACAAATGACAGTCCATGCAGAACACCAACTTCCTTCTGAGAGCCTGGAATCATGTTAAGCACTAGGCAAAGCCTGCCTATCTATCCAACCCCCAGGAAGAACAAACTGGGCACTGGCACCAAGTCCCCAACAGTCTTCCCTGACTGGCAATTATTTTAATCATGCTGTCATACCTTGTTGTCGATTCAACCAGGAGCATCTGCAATTCTTCTTCCTGTTCCCCTGGACATCACCTCACATCCTCTGTCCCTTTTGTCTTTGCAGATTTTGCTTTGTATCTTTTACCACAATAGAGTCACAGTCATGACTGTAACATCTAAGTCCCACAACACGTCCTATAAATTTTAGAATCTAATGGTAGCCCTAAGAATCCTTAACACACCAGCACATCCCAATGTGGCAACCCAGAAGGCAGAGAAATCAGACAGAGTTTTAGCACCAACATGAAGTCAAAACAATCAACTGTCTTTCCAGTCTTGGCTGCCATCTCAACAAAGGCCACAGGTGTCTATGCCTCACTAAACATACCAAGTTCTCTGAAAATATGGTCCAGGACGTGTGTGCCTTTACAATGCTGCTTATCAAGGTCTCCAAGAACAAACGAAGCTCAAGTTCATCAAGAAGGAGATGGACCAAGAGGAAGCAGCAAGGAGCTGAGCAACCGAAAAGAAAAGCGGCTGCCAAGAAGGACTGATCCTACCCTGCCGGCCACCACCCACAGCAAACCTTTATAGACTGGAGAATAAAGAGAAAGGTTAGCTGAGAATTACATCTGAGAAGAGACAGCTCAAGATGCAAACAGATGAAATCACCAGAAAGGAAATTTCAGAGAAACTATTGCAGGACACAGTGAAGGAAAAGAACAGCAAAAGGGACAATGACGGTCAGCTAGAAAAGGTCAGTAAGGCCCAGGGTCACCCAGTAAGGTAGTGGACCACTGTATGAGAGACAGAGGTTAAATATAAATGTACTGTGTACTATGGATGTGCTATTCCATCCCACAAATACCATTATTTCCAAACTACGCTGGAGCCAATCAGTAAGAACTAATGCCGAGTTAATCTAGCTCCTTCTATTACCAAGCTTATCCTTTCAGCCAGCTAGGCAACAAAAGGAGAAAAAAAGAAAAAGAAAGTGGGGGAGGGAAGGAAGGAGAAGGGAAGGAAAAAAGAAAGGAAGGGGGAAGAAAGAGGGAGAGATGGAAAAGAGACAATGAAACAGAAAACTGGTTATAGACTGAAAAGGAAAAATACACTGTCTAACTTTTTTGTTTGGTTTTGGGTTTTTGAGACAGAGTTTCCCTATATAGTCCCGGTTGTCCTGGAACTCGCTCTGTAGACCAGGCTGGCCTTGAACTCAGAGATCTACTTGCCACTGCCTCCTGAGTGTTGGGACTAAAGGCGTGCGCCACCACTGTCTGGCCTCAACTGTATGTTTTTAAGACAAAGTAGACATGAATTACATCACTGTCTGGCCTCAAATGCATGTTTTTAAGATAATCATTAATTACAGAAACAAAAGGAGAAAATTCTGTACCAACACCAAGTCCGAGGGGAGAAATACACCAGGAAAAGAACTGAGGTTAGGTGAAAAAGAATCTGTTTGAGCCCTCAAGGCAGAACTGAAAGGATGACATAGAAGAGAGCTCCTGGGAAGAGAGGAAAGTCATCAGGCAGGAACCCAAGCTGAGGGCTTGAAGAAAAGGCAAGAGGCTTGATGCAGACCACTCTGGCAAGCAAAGACAACAACCAGCAGCAAGCGCCAGGTGACTGAAAACTTGGGGGCTGGAGAGATGGCTCAGAGGTTAAGAGCATTGCCTGCTCTTCCAAAGGTCCTGAGTTCAATTCCCAGCAACCACATGATGGCTCACAACCATCTGTAATGGGGTCTGGTGCCCTCTTCTGGCCTGCAGGCACACAGGATATTATATACATAATAAATAAATAAATATTTAAAAAAAAACTTGGAGTAACCTGACCAACAGGGTGAAGAGATTTGAACAATGCTGACAGCCTATGTGCAGAAAAGGAGAAATTTGTCATGTCTGAAGTGAAAATGGAGTCTACTCGTCACCCCCTTCTGAGACTCAGAACTGAAGAGATCCCAGGCCGTCCCACCTGCAGACAACACTCAAAATGATGCCGCAGAACCAAAACAGGGACCAAAAAAGCACGGGGCTTAAAAATACAGCAACCTCTGGGAGAGGCTTCAATAAAACATGGTCACGTATCTGTCAGTTACCTTAGGAAAACCATTTCATTCCTCTAGCATCTAACGCACAGAGAACTTTCCTGATACAGTGTTTCTGTAAGGGTCATATAAGATACACACTTATGTCACATTTGAGCTCCAAAATAATCTTATTAATACTTACGAAATAATATATCCAGAGAAAGACATAGATTACAATAAAGAGACGAAATACAAACTTTCAGAAAATTTCCAATAGGTCCTGAGAAACTTTCAATGGTGTAAAACACTTTTAAGGGGAGCGGCAGAATGAGTGAAGATTTTAAAAAAGAAGAAAAAGGCACTTTCTCTGGGGAAGAGGCTTAAATGGTAAAGGAGAGGCCGAGGTAGTTACTAAAGGGAAGACTGAGACACAACATTGAAAAATAGTTGTCTTTAGCATAAAGAAGTAAAAACAAAGTATCAAGATTAGACTAGAAAAAAACGAAGAAACTATATCTAAAAACGGTGACCACATCTCATGCACTGAATGAAAAAAATGTCAACAAGTCTAGTCTCTGTGGAGAGTAATTTTGGCAACCCTGCTTCTAGAACTTAGTCTGTAACTTCCATGTGCCAAGTTTTAGGACACGATCATTTGTAGATGGGAACATCCGAATTCACCATCGATCTGTGCAGCCATAATATGGGACATTTTGCTCAGACACAAGCACTTGCTATTATCATGAAATCGCTAAATGCAAGATGCTGATACACAGCAAAATACATTATGATAGATACCCATACACACCTGCATGCATACACACACACACACACACACACACACACACACACAGAGTCTTGCTTCTATATGTATTACAATGTCTAGAGAAAAAAAACGTAAAATGACTGGAACCGGCACTAGCTGGAATCTGGGAACAAGGATGCGAGACTTGACCTCTTCTGATTCGAGTTTTGAACCGTCGCCTTTCAGGACTGCCACCACGCAGTGGCAGCACCCAAACCGCCACACTAGGGGAGGGGAGCAGGGGCCGGGAGGAAAAACTCGAACCCCACCAGCCTGAGCACCTTTTGCAGGCCTGCAAGGCCACGCTGGGTATGGAGCGTCAACGCCTGGCAAACTTTTCGATTTAAAAAATTAAAACACCGTTTAAAAAAAAAATCGGTGATCAAAAGAAGAATCCAGAGCCTTAAGTGAGCGAGGAAGAGACGGGAGGCGGGCGGGAGCGGCGGCCCGGGCCTGTCACCACTCGGGTCCGACGGCAGCGGGAATCCCGCGCCTGTGCGGGGCGGGCGCCGGTCCCTCCCGGCTGGGAGCTCCAGCCCGTGTGCGCTCACCTCGGATGGGCTTGTCGTCCTTCTCATCCTCCTTGGTTTTCCGCTGGTCCGCACCTAGGTAATCAGGCATCTTGGGGGCCGCTAGAGCCTCAGCGTTCGGGGGATTACGCAGCACCTTCGCGCTTCCGGCGGTGCTTTCCCTCTCTCTTCCCCACCGGAAGTAGAACGGCGCTTATTTAGACTGCGCTGGGGTCTGGAGAGCCTGTGTGTGCGCAGGCTCAGACTTTCCCCGTCCCTCCCCGAGCCTGGTCTTTTTGGTACCGGAACGGGAACTTTCAGGACCAACCCTGGTTCAACTCATGAGTTTAAATTTGATTCAGTCATTAATAAATAATACACGCAGTCAGGGGTGGCTTGTTAAATCTCTAAATTTTAATTTCCCTTTACCTCACAAGATTGGGAAGGCGCTAAATAACAGTGTTTGCAAAATGCTTGGCATTTTAGATGCTGCTAATTGGTGACTGATCTACAAAGAGAATGAAGGCAACGCATTTCTGTGGGAATGTGTGTCCAGGATATACAAAGAGCTACAACTCAACAAGAAAACGATCTGCTTTTCATGATGGGAGAGGGAAAGAATGTGTAAAAGATAGGGGAAAGAAAGATAGGTACAGAACTTGAACAATCGCTTCTCTAAAGGAGAGACACAAAATCTAGTTAACACATGAGAGAATGGAAAATACCATGAAAAACACTTTATTCTCTTTAGGCCTCAAACTTAAAGAGATCTGCTTTCCCGAGTGCTGGGACGAAAGGTGTGCTCCACCGTGGATGGCTTTCTTTCTTTTTTTCTTCTTTGAATGACTTTTTTTTTTAAAGGAAATACAATTGGAGAGGGTGTAGGGAAAAAGAACAGAACTAGCGTGTGCTATTGGTGGGTAACAAGGTGCAATGGTTGTTGAAATTTGAAAACCAATACAATATAATCTATATAAGCTAGCAATTCCACATCTGGATATATAACGCCAAATAGTTGGAAGTAGAATTTCAAAGAGATACCTGTACAGCCATGTTCATAGAAACATTGACAATAGGTCAAAAGAACAACAGCCCAGGTATCCATGTACAGATAAATGGAGAAACAAAAGTGTGGTGTGTGAATATAACATTATTCAGCCTTAAAAATAAATTCTGTGGCCATTTACTAATAAATAAACGACTCACATAGAGACAATGTTTAATAATAAGATATAAACGTTATATAATTCCACTTGTAAGTGATACCTAAGGAGCCGGGGTGGTTTCTGACAAACCTGAGCACTTGAGAGAATGAGACAGGATTGTCACGAGTCCAGAGGCGGCCTGGTTGACATCGTGCCTGAAGTTCTTTTTCAAAGTTATTCCCCACGCCTAGCCCTGGTGCAAGGAAAGCAACCCTCTCCCAGGCGGGAACTGAACAGCCTAGGAACCATTCCTTCGCGCTCCGAGTCTCCAGCCGGGATCGCGTCCGCGGAGGAAGTGGGCGGCCCGCGCGCAGGCGCGCGCAGGCGTGGGTGGGCCGGGCGTCCGCCCCGCGAAAGCGCCATCCCGGAAGTGCTTGCGGGTCGTCCCCACGCGCCGGTGCCCGGGCATGCAGCCTGGGCGCGAGGCGAGGCGAGGCTCGGACCGGGAGGCCGAGCGGACGGCGAGGGCCACCATGCTGCCGGGCGCCGCGGACGGCCAGGGCACCGCCATCACCCGCGCTCTGACCTCCGGTAGGTGCCCACCCGGCCCCGGGCGCCCCGTCCTCGGCAGCCCCGTCCCCGGCAGGGCAGCCCCGGTGTGGGTGCGCCGGAGCCCGGCCGCCTGCTCCGGGACGAGCTCGTTGCTCCGTGCTGTGATTTGAGGAGTCCCCGGTTTATTAACGGGAGGATGGGGGCGTCCTCTCTCTGCACCTGCGGTTCCTCCTTCCTCTCGGGGCCGCTGACTCTTGAGCGGGCTGAGCGATTGAGGACCGAGCCCCCCGACTCGCTGAAAGGTCCCCTAAAGCACCCCGCTGCCCGCGGCGGAGAGACCCCGCTGCACGCATCCACGTGCCGGGGTGTACAAAGCCGAGTGGACGCTTTCACCTCTGCCCTTGCCCCCGGCTCTGCATTTTGTGTTCGGGCTCAGACAGCTTCTTTATCCCAATGGAAGCCCCTTGCGGGCGCCCCTGAAAAGCTTGGAGTATTCGGAGGAGAGATTGAAAGAGCGGTTGACCTCCTGCAGTGGGTGTTTTGGTTTATACCCGGCACGCTGGAAGGTATTGCAAGCCTTGGCGCTCCGACTTTAGAGATCTACACTCATTTCCGTAGCCACTTTACCCTGGGCACTTGTTGAATGTGAGTTTTAAATGTTTCCCACGGCACGTGTTGCGTCTGTGTGTCCCGGTGTAATCCTATACTAGAGGCTCCATAGGCTCAAAGCCACGCCCCTGTCACACAGCTGGTTCATTTTAGTGTTTGGATCCTCTTTATTAGGTGGAGAAAATCGTAATATCATAAGCCAATTAAAATGCGAGAAACGTTCTTAGAAAATGTTGCCCCAAAACCGTTCAGCAAAAAAAAGCACTTTGATTTCTTATGAAATTAAAATTATGATCTCACCTTTTTCCTGATCCAGATTACCATATTTTAGTTTCTGCTATACAGATATGCAGTGATTTATTCCGTAATGCCTTCTCTACAACAGTTTGAAGTTTCCAAACTGCATTAAAATATTCTAGGAACTGAATGAGAGAGGTATTATTTCAATCTTACATTTCAAGAAACTCGTGGTCCTAGACTAAAACCCAGGAATTTCTGGTTCACATCTAGCCAGCATCACTAAGCCATAGATGCAGTAAGTCCCCAGCATTGGCTTGGAAAACTGTTTGAGCAGATGGTCCTAGAGAACTCTTAGAATTATTAGCCATCTTAGTAATTAAACCACTAGTAATTAAGATCACTTGAGTATACAGTTTTTGTTTGAAGCTAGTTCCTGGTGGCATTTTATCATTTTTTTTTATTACTGTTATTGGTTCCTCACCTTCCTTTCCCACATCCTCAGGAAAATATTGATTAATGGCTGAATTTTTCTTTTGCTTTAAAAAAAAAATGGGGGTGTTTGTGAGTGCCGTAGCATGCATGCAGAGGTCAACGGAACACTTATGGAGCCTGTCCTCGTCCACCTTGATGAGGCTTCTGGGCATCGAACTCAGGTCATCACCCTTAAGGGAATGTTAACTGGAAGAGGTTGCTGGAATAATTAATGTTACCAAGTATAACTTGCTACCCATAATGCAACTGGATTCTGCGATTATTTTTATAGCTGATGGTTTGAAAATTACATCCTGGCATCATTTTTTTTGCTCGTCCTAGGAAGTCGCTACCTTGAAATAGAGGTGTTCCTTGCAATGGTTGACGTCTGCTTTTCCCTCACAGCCTCTGTACTCTGTCAAGTTGAGCCCGTGGGAAGGTGGTTTGAAGCTTTTGTCAAGAGGAGAAACAGAAATGCCTCTACCTCCTTTCAGGAACTGGAGGATAAGAAGGAGCTGTCAGAGGAGTCAGAAGATGAGGAGTTGCACTTGGAGGAGTTCCCCATGCTGAAGACACTGGACCCCAAAGATTGGAAGGTATTGGCTGTGCAGAGCTTTTGAGAGTGAAGCATCTAGACATGGGCCACGTTCCCCGTTTTTCCGTTACTGCACTGTGTTTTCTAAGGCAGTTCAACACAATAGGCTTACGTAAGCACTGTATTCCCAGAGTTGGAATAGCACTGACTGTAGTCGGTGAAGCGCTTGCAAGCCAACCTTGGTTCAGTCCCCAGAACCCACTCTTAAAAGAAGTCTAAGGATTGGGTAGGAGAGGAAAGGGGATGAGAAAGAATGGGGCGTGAGGGTTTGGTCAGCGTGCATTGCGTAATCCCAGCACTGGGGTGGAAGAAGCAGGTGTGTGGTGTTTACGGCCGGCCAGCCTAGATACTAGTGAGCTCCAGGCCCATAGAAACTGTCTGGGAGGGAAAGAAAGGTGGACCATACACAAGGAATAGCCCGAGGTTGTCCTTTGGCCTCCACACACTTGCACACGTGCGCACACACAAGCACACATTTCTGATATAAGTGTAGAAGACAATTCCGTTGGCAGCATGGGAAATGTCTGAAGTGCGGGCAAGCCTAGAGGGGAGTAAATAACTTTGTGCTACAAGGCTCGCTCACAAGCTAGGCCTGTTGGTAATGATTGAAACACGTGTAGTCAGGTTTTGAGGAAGAGGGGACACACTGACGCAGGAGGGGGTTTGGTAGAGTACACTAAACAGGAACCTGTGTTGGGATGCAGTCTGAAGAACTTTGTAGGCACTTTTGTGCCCAAATTTTAGGAAAGTTGTCTCGCTTAGCCTGCTTTTTGTTTGTTTGTTTTTTCGAGACAAGTTTTTTCTATGGAATAGTCCAGGAACTTGCTTTGTAGACCAGGCTGACCTCAAACTCACTGAGATCTGCCTCCCAGGTGCTGGGGTTAAAGGTGTGTGCCCAACCGCCCAGCTCAGCCTGCTTTCTTCTATCCTCTAGGATCTTAGGCTCGGGTAGCGCCATCCCCAGTGGGCTGTTTGACTGTTTGAGTCCAGGCTCTGTGCCCTCACCTTCTCTTCTTGTGAGAGCCAGCTCATTCTCCAAGACAAGTGGACAGTTTGGATTAGTGTGGCCTTACTACTGTTGCTTCCTCAACTTGTAAATTCACCAGGATCTTAACTGAAGAACACATCCTTCAAGTCTCAAAATTTCCACCCAGCATACTCCGCCTGTTTCCTGGTTCTGTGCAATCACTGTTCACTGGCCCAGCTGCCAGATCTATTGTCACTCTCTCCTGTATATTCTAGCTGAACTAGCTGTAAGGAGGGAAGGGTATGAAACACAGGTCTCAGTGGAGAAAGGGGTTCTTTAGAAGTTTATGTAGAGGATGCTGGGTGTTACCCAGCTGCTTGCTTGTTCTTGTTTGGTTTGTTGTTATTGTTTCAAGATGGGGTTTCCTGGAACTCACTCTGTAGGCCAGGCTGGCCTCAAGCTCAACAGAGATCTTCCTGCCTCTGCCTCCCAAGTGCTGGGATTAAGGCTTGTTTCACCATTACTTGGGTTTTGTTATTGTTTTTTTCAATCTCCAGTAATCTCTAGCGTCCAGTTGGCTAGTCTTCTGTGTAAAACATCAGGAAGGCTGTACAGTCGTCCACCTCTCCCTGTGTACACGGCTGCAGAGCCCATTTTATACAGAGCCTCACTGGCCTCTGCTCTGGAAGTTCTGCTAAGCAGGTGCCCTTTGGTTCCAGCCCAGAAGTCTCACTTTGGAAAATAGTTTCTATGGTAACAGAGCACAAAGGGTTAAATGTCCTCCACTCAGCTTTAACCCCGTTTTGTGTGTTCATCAGAATCAGGATCATTATGCAGTTCTTGGACTGGGCCACCTCAGATACAGAGCCACACAGAGGCAGATCAAAGCAGCTCGTAAGTACCGGTTTTGAAATAGTCGAATATTTAATACAGGAAATGTGACCCCCAAACTCAGAAGCAGAGCACCCACGTACATGAGACCCTGCCTTAGAAAAGGAAGGTGGTGGGGACCCTGAGTATTCTCAGGTGAGGTTCCTGAAGGAAGGGCTCAGAATCACTGTAACAAACAAAAATTGTGCGTCGGGGACCGTTTGGTTTTCTTATTTGTTTGGAGTTTTGGTGGTGGCTGGGGATCAAACCTGAGGCCTTAAGTCACAGGCCAGCTCTCTGCCACTGAGTTTCATTTCTAGTCCTGTTTTGCTTTGAGGTTTTTTTTTTTTTAGTTGAGAGAGGGACAGGGTGTTGCTACCTCAATACCTTATATCCTGCATCTGCCTTCCAAGTGCTGGGATTTCAGAAGTTGCGGCTATACATGACTGTTCTTGGGTCTAGTTAAAAAAAAAAAAATGCCTTAGTTTTCTTTCTAAAAAGATTTTAATTTTAAAACTTAGATGTGTATCTGTATGCTGGTATGTACACATGAGGCAGGCATCCTCAGAGGATAGAAGAGATGACCAGGTCTCCTGGAGATGGAGATGGAGGAAGCTGTAAGCTACCCATTGTGGTTGCTGCAAATCAAACTCAGGTCCTTTGCAGGAGTAGTCGTACTTTTAACTGCTAAGCCATCTCTCCAACCCTGTAATACAGTATCTCATGGCCACACTAGCCTCAAGTCTGTGCTCCTCCTGCCCAGTGCTGGGATTACAGGTGTGCGTCACCACACGCCTGACAGTGTTTATGTCTGCAGACTGGCTGGTGCAGCCTGTGACGTAGATTACTAATACGCACATGTGTCAGAGAACAGCCTTTGTTAAGCTACATAGACTCTCGTGCTGGCCAGGACAGAGGCGAGGGAAAGAGAAGCATTCACTGCGTGAACGGCAGCGGACACAGCTGTGCTCTGCAGTGAGACCAGCGCTTGTCAAAACAGTGTTCAGCTTTATGAACTGCAGAATTGTCCCGTGTTATCTGACTCTTGGGCTCCAAGATAGCTTAGTTCATAGGTTTTTAGAGTTTCTGTGACCCACATAATAATCTTCACTACTTTCTACTTGAGCTAGGTGTAGTAAAACACCTCTTTCCAACATAGTTTGGGAAATGGCTACTATATCCAAGCTGAATGGCCATCAGAAAGCAAATAATTCCCAATGCTGAACCCCATACATTCAGAATACATAGAAACAACTGGGTTGGGTGTGCCCATGAGATGGTTTGTAGAGAAATGTTTGTAATGTTATCAGATTGTTCACAAATGGGAAACCACTTAAATATTCACTAACAGGAAAATAATACACAAACCAGTGTATTTTAATACAGCCAAATGCTATTCAGCAACACAAAATAAGAACTACCAGGGCATCCATATTTCCTGAGATATGGATGAATCTCAAACCACAACATTGAGGAAAGAAGCCAGGCTCGGAGACCTGCATACCTATGCCTGTATAAGGTTCCAAAGCACAGAAGAGCGGCCTGTGGGGCGTAGGTCTACAGCTGCTGCCCAGTCTAGTGGGATGAGAGCTGCCCAGGAAAGGCGGCCTCGGTCTCTTCGGGTGTTTGCTGTGGCTGCACACCTAAACCTTAGAATTTATCTCGGTTTAATGAAATAAATGAGATTCCAACAACCTAAAGAACAGTCGCATTGAAAATATGAAAGATGTATTGATGGATTCCTTCCCCCTTGCCAAATTTGAAGCAAACTTTAATTAAATACTGGCCAGACTGATTCTTCGGGCAAGTCCATCTCTGGGTTCCCAGAAGATGACTAGATTCCTTTTTTAAAGTAGAATCGTTGCTATAAAGCTTAAAAGGTAGAAAACTAGAACTAAGCAGGTTCATTGCCTGAACATAGGATATTGTTTTAAAAAATACTAGGAGAAGAGAGGTATTTCATTTCATTGTTTGAGAGGGCATCACTAAATAAAGTGGAGGAAAGAAAAACAAGATGATATCCCCACAATGAGATTTAGAGGAGTAAAATAGTGAAGGATAAAGATTATAAGCTGAGCTGGGAGGTGTTGGCGCACGCCTTTAATTTCAGTACTGAGGAGGCAGAGGCCGGCGGATCTCTATGAGGTCGAGGCCAGCCTAGTCTACAAGAGCGAGATCCAGGACAGCCAGGACTATACAAAGAAACTGTCTCGAAAAGACAAAAAGTTCATAGACGGTTATTTTAGTTGAGATTATGATGTATAGTGAATTTGAAAATGTCAAAAAAAAATTGAATGTTAAAATTAGAGAGGAAAAAAAGTCAAATTACTAAAGAATTACTCCTAAAATCAGTAATATCTGATTGGTTCTGCAGATAAAGCGATGGTCCTAAAACATCACCCAGACAAACGGAAAGCAGCTGGGGAGCCAATCAAAGAGGGAGACAATGACTACTTCACTTGTATAACTAAAGGTAAGGACGGTTCACCACAGGGCTCTCTTAGAATTGTCAGCGTCCCACTCTGTGCCCACCACCTTCTGACATCGCAGCCTTGCAGAGGTGCCTGTGACTGTTGCCCTTTCCCGAGAGCTTCCACACAGGGAGAGCCGAGGGCCTTGACTCCAACCCCAGCACTAGCAGCCCTGGAAATGCAGACGCTCAGGCCCGGCCTGCTGGTACAGTCTGCATCTTAGCAGGCTCCCGGGGGGACAGGCTTTGCTTTGTTTTAAGGTAGGCCTTACTCTAGCCAAGGCTGGCCTTAAATTCTCCGTCTTCCTCCCTCAGCCTCTTATTGCTGGGATTGCAAGCATGTGTTGCTGAGCCCAACTCTGAGTGATTATCACACTCGTCGCTCCTCTAAGTATGTTTGTCTATACATACATACTTATACATGTATGATCGCGTATTGATATGTTCGTGTAGTGCTAGGCATCAAACCACTCTACCACTGAACTACAGCCCTGTGCTGGACCCCCTCCCCCACTCACACACACACACACTTTTTTTTTTTTTTTTAGAAGACTGGATTTTACTAAATTCCCAGCTGGCCTTGAAGTCTCTGTAGGGCTTGAGTTTCCGATCCTACCTCTCCCTTCCTGGTCGCTGGGATCTACAGGCCGGCACTGTCGGGCCTGGCATGGATGCTCGGTGATGGTACAGACCTAAGCCCTTTCACCATTTTAGGTTGTTGTGAGACTAACCTGTTATTTGGAGGTTTTACTAATTTTAGATTATATAATAGATCACACAGTTATTTATGGCTGTTTACATAGCCATGACCCATTGTGCAAACCAGGACGGATAGTTAGCATTTCCAACTCCATGTTTCCTTACGTGTAATTTTATAGTCTGTAGTGCTTTTGTTTTCAGGTACTCTGTATGCGGCCCAGACTGACCCCAGACTTAGCTCTTCCTGTCCCTGGGATGGTAGGAAGGTGCCTTCCTACAATGGTACACGTTCCTTTGCACACAGTGACACATACGTGCACCCTTCAGATTTCTTGTCTCTGGTCACTCTGACACAGTGGTAGTCTGAAATCTAACGGTATGATTTTAGTTAATCTTCCTGTCCCTCGGTCCACTTGCCTTCTAGAACAGACTATTTGGAGGCAGGGTCTCACTCACTTTAGCCCAGGCTTGGTTGGAGCTCACTGTGTCCTGGCTGGCCTTAAATGCAAGGCGGGTAGTTTCCTACCTCAGGCCCTCAAGTGGTAGGATTCTAGACAAGCCAGCCTGCCTAGCTGAAAGTCTTGTTCTCAGTTGTTCTGTGATGCCCTGACCCGGGTGTTCATCCAGCTTGTACCAGGCTCTAGGTTCAAGTCCCCAAGAGGGAGATAGTGTCTTGTCACTTGTCTGTCTACTTAGAGGAGTCACATCATTTGTGTCACGGAATGCTAGGACCAGGCCTCAGTAAAGCTCTCTCCCATCTAAAATTCAAAAATTTGAAATATGAAAATAACTTTTAGCAGAAAAATATTTTTGTTTTCTTTCTTCCACCTTGTTTTGTTGTCTTTAGTGGTCAGACCCAGGCCACTCCATAGAGCCACATCCCTAGGGCGATATTTGTTTTCTCGTAGAAAAAAAACCTGTTGGCCTCATGGTGCTGTCGTGTTACTCTGTTCTCAGCTTACGAAATGCTGTCTGATCCAGTGAAGAGACGGGCGTTTAACAGCGTAGATCCTACTTTTGACAACTCAGTTCCTTCTAAGAGTGAAGCAAAGGACAATTTCTTCCAAGTGTTTTCTCCGGTGTTTGAAAGGAATTCCAGGTGAGTTAAAGCACCGATCTCCTTGGTCACAGTGCTCCCCCAGGTTCCCACTGCCTTCTCCAGTGTGTCCGCGCGGACTCTCTGCCATTCTTCTCTGCTACCCTGAGCCCTAATAAGTAGCGTGTGACGCTGGTGTTTAGGTAACAGCACACCCTCTCCTCTGCTCCCACACTGCACCGGTGTCGGTGTTAGTCGAGGAAAGGTGGTAATCCTTACTTTTTGTGCAGCCCCAGGTCCTTTCATTGAGCATCTTATTTTCATAAGGCTTCTCTGGCAAAGGGTAAATTATTAGATCTTTAAGGTTAATACATACTTTATTGCATTAATATGAGTCCTAAAATAGTATGCGGTATTAGTAGTGTCCTGCGTTCTTGGTTCCGTCTGAACTGGCACATTTTCTGGCCATCTTCACTGCACACGGAGCCACCCGGAGAGCATGGGCAGAGCCTAAGGTGCCAGTTCTGGAGCGCTCGGCTTCCACTCATCCTAATGCTCCCAGCGACTCCGACTGAAGATGGTGTAGACGACGCTGTGTATTGTTTAGTACAGTGGACTAGTGTCGCCGCCTCATCTCCTGGGCTGGAAATCCGTCTACACTGCTGTCTCCTACTGGCTTACCATTTCCTTCTGTGCTGCGTTTTTAGGGGGCAGCAGTGAGTGTAGGAAGAGACCAGCTGCCCCGCTTGGGTCAGCGTGCCCAACAGCTCCTACATCACTGTACTGCATGGAACTGGAGATAGCTGGGCTGCCCTCTCCTGCACTGCTAACAGCACTTCTGAGTTGTAGAGGTTAAAGGGCAGAGTGTTGGACGGGATTAATTAATAAAAGCTGTTGTTTTTAAAGAACTGGATGTAGGTTGATCTCTTGTTCAAAATCTTTGAGTCAGATTTTTGTTTTAATATTTCAGGTGGTCAAATAAAAAAAATGTTCCCAAACTTGGTGACATGAACTCCTCATTTGAAGACGTAGATACATTTTATTCTTTCTGGTAAGTGAATAAATGTACTGTTTGTGGAATGGTATCATTCTTAAGGCCATTCCTTAAGTAATTGATTGCTCATCCATTCACATTTGAGTAGCTGACCCTTTACTGAACAAATGAAGTTAATAAAGATTTTCATGTAATGCTCTGTATCTTCTATGTCTTTTGTGATTTTTTTTTTTAGTCTGTTTTCCATTAATGTATTGAAATCTAGATGTCAAGTACTTGGTTGCCATAAAAAAATGTAAATTGAGCTGGGCAGTGGTGGCGCACGCCTTTAATCCCACCTCTTGGGAGGCAGAGGCAGGCGGATCTCCATGAATTTGAGGCCAGCCAGGGCTACGTAGTGAGACCTGTCTCAGTGGGGGAAAAGTTGAATTCTTTAAGTAGGTAGTGCTTTTTACCTATAATTCACTAATTTTAAGTAAACATAATATTTAGTGCGTTTTATTTGTTATATGTCTTTCAAAAATATGTGTGTGGGTGTTTTGGCTACATGTATGTCTGCACCTGGTGCCTATGGAGCCAGAAGAGGGCCATACTTGTGAGCCGATGAGTGGGTGCCGGGAACCGAGCTGGGTCCTTTGGGAGCGCTCTTAACCACTGAGCCACCACTCCAGGATGCCGGGAACTGAGCTGGGTCCTTTGGGAGCGCTCTTTTTTTTTTGTTTTTTTTTTTTTGGATTTTCGAGACAGGGTTTCTCTGTGGTTTTGGAGCCTGTCCTGGAACTAGCTCTTGTAGACCAGGCTGGTCTCGAACTCACAGAGATCCGCCTGCCTCTGCCTCCCGAGTGCTGGGATTAAAGGCGTGCACCACTATTTGGGAGCATTCTTAACCACTGAGCCACCACTCCAGGGTGCCGGGAACCGAGCTGGGTCCTTTGGGAGCGCTCTTAACCACTGAACCGGCACTCCAGGGTGCCGGGAACCGAGCTGGGTCCTTTGGGAGCGCTCTTAACCACTGAACCGGCACTCCAGGGTGCCGGGAACCGAGCTGGGTCCTTTGGGAGCACTCTTAACCACTGAGCCACCACTCCAGCCTCATACTGTGTCCTTTCACTAACCAATGTGTTTATTTTTTACAGAAATAAAGACTCTTGAGAAAACAAGATTCAGTTTGGTCAGTTAGAGTAACTTTTCCATTAAGACGACAAACCAGAAATAAAATACCCTTAGCTGGAGTCATCGTAAGACTTGACAGTGGTTAACACGAAGACAGGAGAAATCACAGACAACATTCTAGGGAAGTGAGAAAGAAGACAGGAGAGCAGGGAGCTGTTGACATTGAGTGTGTGGGCATAGTTTTTAGTTTAATAGCAAAAAGGAGGGACAACTGATCTGTTTACCACTAGTTTTAAAAGTAGTGTGTGTCTAGTATGATTTTAAAAGGATTTGTTTTTCCAATTCTGTCTTGATTTCTTTTCTGTCTATATTAGGTATAATTTTGATTCTTGGAGAGAATTTTCTTATTTAGATGAAGAAGAAAAAGAAAAAGCAGAATGGTATGTATGTCAGTGTATGTCAGTGTATGTCAATGTATGTCTGTGTATGGTGGAGGGTCAAGCTCACGGTCTCATGAATTAGGGCCATGGGTCATACATTCAGCTTTTTTTTTCCAAAGGGAAAAATGTGTTTTACTAGAGATTAGTTTTAGGACAGCATAGTAGTAGGCAAGTGTTTCACCACTGCACTGCATCCCAGCCGCTTTCTATTTTATGTATTTGTTATGGGGACACAGATTTGTCATAGCCTGAGGTGGAGGTCACAGGACAACTCTGTGGACCTGGCTCTCTGCGACCCTGGTCCCAGGGGTCAAATTTATACCAGTCTTTTTCTTTTGGTTCACCACCAGCTCCCAAGTCATGACACGGAGACTTCTTAGTTATGACTGCTCGGCCTCGCTTAAGCCCATCTCTGGCTATCTTTTTACCTGGTTCTCTTTATCTACCCGTTGGCTGGGGCTTTTCACTCTTCTCTCGTTCTCTATGTATTACTCTCACCGCTTCGTGTCTCTTGCTGCCTGACTTCTTGCCCCGTGTGTGCCCCTCTCCTCGCTCTCGCGTTCTTTTCCCAAGCCTAGGTTTCCCCTGTTTATTCTCTGCTTGCCAGCCCCACCTGTCCTCTCTCCTGCCTGTCTAATGGCCAGTCAGCTGCTTATTAGACCAATCAGGTGCCTTAGAAGCAAGGTAAAACAAGTGCAGCACATCTTTACATAATTAAATGCAGCGTAAACAAATATAACACACCTTACAGGGTTAAAGTAATGTTCTGCAACATAACATCTTTACATAAATATTCATTAAAATAATAGCTAAAAATTACATAGTTTACATATTAAGTAGTTACGTATGTAAATGTTGAAGGCAAGTTGCCACTCTCCAACTTTTAAAAAAATGTTTATTCTTGCAAGCCAGGTGGTAGTGGCACACAACTTTAATCCCAGCACTCGGGAGACAGAGGCAAGAGGATCTCTGTGAGTTCGAGGCCATCCTAGTCTACAAGAGCTAGTTCCAGGACAGGCTCCAAAACTTTGCTGGGCACCAAAGTCTGGTCTTCCGGAAGAACAGCAAGGACTGTCAACCTCTGAGCCGTCTCTCCAGCCTGATCTATAATTTTAAAAGTCCCTTCTCAATGAAATATAATATTCAAGTAGCTCAGCTCCAAAAACTTGGCTGCTGAAGCTATTTATGTGTTGGAAATTCTTTTTGACATAAGTATCAAAGGGGAAAAAAATCAAAATTAATAGGAATGAGGTGTCTTGTCTTCATCTCCTAAGACATCATCTCCATATGAACTATAAAATGCCGTGTTTCTAGTCATCTGAAGTATTAGTTTGATTCTAGTGTTTCGTGTCTTGCAGTCGTGATGAGAGGAGATGGATCGAGAAGCAGAACAGAGCAACAAGGGCCCAGCGGAAAAAGGAGGAGATGAACAGAATAAGAACACTAGTTGATAATGCTTACAGCTGCGACCCAAGGATAAAAAAGTTCAAGGAAGAAGAAAGGGCCAAGAAAGAAGCAGAAAAGAAAGCAAAGGCAGAAGCCAGACGGAAGGAGCAGGAAGCCAAAGAGAAGGTAAGGTGGTAGGACTTCCAGGACTTCCAGGCCACCTGAGACGAGATAATCTGGAAACAGAATCGGGCGCCACTCTGAGTGACTGACTTTAAGGCTTGGTTTGGTTCGGTTTTTGTTTGTTCTGAGATAGGGAAGGGTGTACACCACCTCTTTCAGACTTTCTGAGACCCAGGCATGAGTCTCTTTCAACAATTCAAGTTGTTGTGTTTGGTGCAGCCTTGGCTGGTCTTGAACTCTGCCTCTGCCAAAGAGTGCTGGGATTAAGGTTGTACCCCACTACACCTAGCCTTGAGATTTATTTTTATTTTTCCTTGTGTATGTGTGAGTGTCTGTGTTAGTATAGTATATACCACCGGTGTTCTTCTGCCTGATGATGCAGAATGGGCACTGGGTGCCGTGAAGATAGAATTAAGGCAGTTGGGGTACTGCGAACCAAACCTGGGTTCTCTGTGGGCCACTGCTGAGCCACCTCTCCGGCTCCTGGTTTATTTTTTAAATGTCTGTTTTATATTTTCTAATAAGTAGAATTTTGTAATTTGTAGACTTTTGTCATCTGTCCTTAACTTTGTCACTAATTTGATGTCATCTTATTTCTCATTCATCAACCCCAGTTTCTTTATTAAAATGATTTTGCTCACCTTTTTAAAGCAAAGACAAGCAGAATTAGAAGCTGCTCGGTTGGCTAAAGAGAAGGAAGAGGAGGAAGTTAGACAGCAAGCTTTACTGGCAAAGAAGGAAAAGGATATCCAGAAAAAGGCCATTAAAAAGGAAAGGCAGAAACTTCGGAACTCCTGCAAGGTACGCCAGGCTGCTGGGGCCACTGCCACATGAGCGCCCGGGCCCTGATGAGCCGTGAAGTATTTCCTTGTCCACCACGTGCAGACACGTGTACACATTTTATCTTGAAGTGCTGTTTTAATTTGGTTACTGTTTTTTGAGGCAGGGTCTTGTTTTTATTACATTTATTTTCTATGTGTGTGGGGGTGCACATAAACAAAGGAGATCAGTCAGTCCTCCTGGGTCATTCTGGTCCTAGGGATTGAACTTGGTTGTCACACATGGGCGCAAGTGCTTTAACTGGAGAACTATTTCACCAGCCTGACTGAGAGGCTCGTGTAGCCTTGCCTGGCCTTGAGCTGTGCAGCTCTGGGGCCCTAGGGAGGTTTCCTGTATACGGTGGTCCTCATGTACCTGTAGCTGATAAGAACCTAGTTCTGGAGCTAAGGCAGTTAATGAGAAAATTCACTTGACTGACAAACTCAGCAAGTTTTTGCTCAAATTCCTTGCTGGGGGGGGATGTAATTCCGTCTGCCTCATCTCCTAAAGTCCAGCAACAAACTGAGGTAGGATTCTGCCAAGGTTCACTCTGGGGATGAGTTTGTCTGGCTTCCTTTTACAGAGCACAGGTGAGAAGTTACTGGGGTGTTAAGTGCTCCTCTCCCCATAGACTGTTCCTGGAAAGCCCTTACCCATCAGGGAGGAGGGCTTTGCCACAGCCACATAGATGGACAGATTGTCCCTGACCTATTTACTCCAGCTCCTCCCTGAGGCTACATGCAGTTAAGGAAGAATTACATATAGCGTGTGGTAGGGCGTGGATGGATACCCAGGTGAGATCCTGTGACACCCCCACCTCTACCGCAGCCCTCCATGAAGAGATGTGAACAGTCAGCAAGCCCAGCTGAGAGAATCCTCTTATAATAAGGCATAGCTGAACTCCCCAAGATGGCGGTTAGAAGGTGTGGGAGATGGTGTACAGCAGTGTGATTTGATAGAGACTTTAGAAGGCCACTCAGGACCTGAGAGAGTGTCATGAGTTATAGCAGAACTCTGGTCCTTGGTACCAACAAGTTATCCCAACATGAGTTGATTTACTCAGTCATCAAATGACCAGACTGCACTCATTGTAGACCACAGTTAGAATGAACGGCTCCTGCCCTGAGGAGCCCCTGGGAAGTGCGCAGGCGGTCCTGCTCTCAGGTGAGTGTCAGGGCGTGAGGCACCAGGTGGTGGTGGTGAAGGAAAGCCCGCGGGACGAGAGGTAAGAGATACAGCTGTTCAGAGAACGCTGACAAGTGCGGCTGGGAGAACGAGGCCCCTGAAGAGGAGGTCGCACCAGAGGCTGCAGTCGGACCCTGACTCAGTTTTGGGCATGGCTCAGAATGTGAGAGATGGGCAGAGGAATAGTCCAGCTTAGAAAGTGTGCTGGCCTGGACTAGGGTATGGAGAGGATAGATGAGATGGGGAGAGATTTCTGAAGCCGATTCTGCCTCCAGAGTGCTGAGATTTAAGGTGTGCGCCACCACTGCCCAGCGACTCATCAACATCTTGATAGCACTAGAAACCATGCAGGTAGATGAGATCACTCTGTGTTAGAGTTTCTATGCTGTCGAGATGCCGTGGCTACATGGCAACTTCCATTAAATAAATAAATAAACAAAAACATTTAACTGGGGTGGCTTGCTGACAGTTCAGGCATTCAGTCCTGGGGCATGATGGCGTACAGGCAGACGTGCTGGAGATGGGGCTGAGAGCCCTGCATCGTGGCCCACAGGCAACAGGAAGTGTACTGAGACATAGCATGGCTTGAGCAAAGGAGACCTTAGAACCCACCCCACAGAGACACACTTCCTCCAACAAGGCCACACCTTCTAATAGTATCACTGATCACATTCAAACTCCCGCGACCAGGGAGAGCCTGGGATGGGGGTGGGGCACCCTAGAAAGCAGCAGGACTTAGGTGCTGAACTGCTCAAGGAGAAGCCTAAGAACCATTGGTGCTTGTCCAGGCCTGGGTGCCCACAGTAAGAGGAGTGATGAGAAAAACAGCCCATGGGCTAAAAGAAACAAGCAGTGAGAAATGGAAGACATGACTGTTAGCAGCAACTTAACCCGGGAAGGGTTTTCCAGCTAATTTGCTGTACTTTCACTTATGTTAATCTGTTCCATTATGAGTATGATCTTCAGTCAGTCAGATTTTTGCTAGTGCGTTCTGTGTTAGCATATTGTATTGGAACCTCTTTTTAAAATTTCATGTTTAGTTTTCCAGTAGATTTTCCCATTCAGCGCATTAGATAGCCAGGCAGCAGCACACTGGTCTGGTAGTGGGGAGGACTGTCAGTCTCCTCGTCCTGAAAGCTCACAGCATCCGTGGTGTTCTGCTGGCCTGATGACGGCACAGACCCTGTGTCCATCCACACCCACAGCCTCTGAGCGCACGCTTTGCACTTGACTAATGATGCATTTGTGCTTCCAGAGCTGGAATCACTTCTCAGACAGTGAGGCGGAGCGTGTGAAGATGATGGAGGAAGTGGAGAAGCTTTGTGATCGGCTCGAGCTAGCAAGGTATGTCTGAGGGACTGATACTGACGGCTGCCTGTCATCCACCCCTTACCCCGTCCCGTTTTTACTGTGTGTGTGTGTGTGTATGTGTGTGTGTGTCTGACTTGAACTTGGAGCTCAAGGCTTTGTGCATGCTGGGTAGAGGCTGGGCCATGGAGCTACACTCCCAGCACTCACTCAGCACTCTCTCTCTTCTGTAGCTTGCAGGGCTTGAATGAGATACTGACGTCATCTACAAGAGAAGTAGGGAAAGCTGCACTTGAAAAACAGGTAATGGGATAAGTCACTGTTCACAGTTTCCACTTGATTGTTTCACCTGTTTCTTGACCTGCCATATACAGAAGGCAGAGTGTGGGTTTTCCACTATATTTTATTTATATTTTTTATGTTAAGTACTTTGATGATTTAAATCAAATTTAATAGCTTTTAGGGGGAGGCTCGAGACAAGGTTTCTCTTGTAGCCCTGGCTGTCCTGGAACTCGCTCTGTAGACCAGGCTGTCCTCACAAATCCAGCTACCTCTGCCTTGGCTGGGATTAGAGGTGTGTGTGTGCCACCACCACCCGGGTGATAGGAATTTTTCAATCATGTTGTGTTTAATTGGAGTCTTTAGCACATTAGTCATATTTTTTTGTTTTGTTTTTTTTGTTTGCTTGGTTTTCGAGACAGGGCTTCTTTGTGTAGCTTTGGAACTCACTCTGTAGTCTAGGCTGGCCTCGAACTCACAGATATCCACCTGCCTCTACTTCCCAAGTGTTGGGATTAAAGGCCCAGCCAATCAATTTTTTTAAAGTAGTGATTAAAAATTATTTTGATTAATCCCAGAATATTTCATAGGATAACATTTATAAGCAAAAAAGGCTTTGTTCTATCTAATGTATACCTTTTATTTTATAGATAAACAATTAGGCAGTCTCAGAAACTGAATTCAGTTCAACAAGTATTGGTTGGTACCTACAATACTAAATATAAAATCAGATAGCCCTACAGTGTCCTGTGTAGGTGGCAGGCGGTTAGGTGCTTTTTAAGAACAGCTAATGCTATCATTGTCACCAAGGAGTTCATAGAGTAGGTACATCAGAAGAGAAGGCCTGAGGCACAAAGGATGGAGGGCATCCAGCAAACACTAAAACACTAAAGTCTGCATCCGGATGGTGAGGGAAGGCTCAGTGAAAGGTGTGACCCAGCTTTGAAGGACATGGTTGAAAACCATGAATGATGAGTAGAGGTAGGAGGAAAATACGGAAAGGAAGGCGGGAAATAGAGTCGATTGGGAAGAATAGAGCAGAGCTGAATTTTACATACTAGCGCGACCAGTTTGCATTCACACGATCTGTCAGTTAGCGGAAGGTTCAGTGCTGCACTGATTATCTGGTATAGTGGACTGAACAGGGTGCATAAGACAGATAAACACTGAATTCTTCTGTAAGAAACACAGGAATCACAAAAATGTTTCAGAGTTAGAATTATAGGGACTTGATGACTGCTTCTAAGAGATTGAAGAGAAGGAGTGAGTGACAGGTGACTCCAAGGCAGCCGCCCCCCCCAGAGCTCAAGTCACGTACGTCACGTGTGTGCATATTTAAAGGTGCACACAGGATAGAGCTCCAAGCTAAGACAGACCACTTGCCTGTGTGCTAAATGAGCTTTCGAGATTTGAGGTGGCCTTGTATGTGAGTAACACAGGCCAGTCACCTTGCCAGTGAATCTGAGTGGTTCAAGCTGTGGTGGCTTCTCGGTCCTTGACCTGTGACCTGTGAAGCTTGGAGCTGGCGGGAGGGAAGCCAGGGGGAAAGCGCATGCTTGCCTTGGGGTTTCACCTGTGGAGTGTAGGGTTGGGATGAGATTGGCGTGAGGTTGAGGACCACGCACCTCGGTCAGAAAGGGTTGGAGGTCCCCAAATGCTCTGAAGACTCTGACTTGTATTTCTGTAGATAGAAGAAGTAAATGAGCAAATGAGGAAAGAGAAGGAGGAAGCCGACGCCCGGATGCGGCAAGCATCCAAGAATGCAGAGAAGTCAACGGGTGGAGGTGGGAGTGGCAGTAAGAACTGGTCAGAAGATGACCTGCAGCTATTGATCAAAGCCGTCAACCTCTTCCCCGCTGGGACAAACTCGAGGTACTTGCTTTTGTGAACATTTTTGGTATATGGTGGGGCCTGGAGATACAGAGAGAGCCATCCACGTAGCAGCTTCAGCAGAATGGGTAGAGATGAGTTGAGTGTACAAACCCTGCCTTTCAGGGACTGGAGAGATGGCTCAGTAGCTGCTAGTCCAAAGATCCTTGGTTCAATTCCCAGTACCCACATGGCAGCTCACACCTGTCTGTAACTCAAGTTCAGTAGGTCTGACATCCTCCCAAAGACATGCAGGTCAAACACCAATCAATGCATGTAAAAGTAAAAGAACAGATAAGCCTGCCTTCCAGTCAGTTCTGTCTCCGTGGCCAGTGTGAACTCACTGTGCTGGTCCACTGCACCACCTCTCCACATGTGCAGCAGGCGCTCACCAGTCTCCACTTGGCGTCTGACTCCGCCTCTACCTCTAGGATTCAAATTCTAGCCCTAGAGATCTGGACTCCCAATGAGCACACTGCAGCACTTGTTTCAGAGAGTTTGCTAAGCCAGAATTATTTCCATTGGGCTTTTTTAAAAGCAAGATTACAGATGGTTGATTTGAACCTCTTAAGGGAATCTAAACAGTGGTAACTAATAGCATCATTAAACTAACTTAGTGCTCCTTCTGTAGATTTTAACTAACGTCTGCAGTGAGAATGTAATAGTTCTTGCTTTGTTTCTCCCTACTAAACTTTTATACTGATTTCTCTAGATGGGAAGTTATTGCTAATTACATGAATATACATTCTTCTTCTGGTATCAAAAGAACTGCCAAAGATGTTATTGGCAAGGCTAAAAGTCTCCAAAAACTTGGTAAGTTAATTTTGAGAAATCAGTTTGTTACTTTGGATACATTTTTTAAAGTAATAATCAAAGACAAGATTGATCTGTTAATGTAGTTTTGGTTTTTGGTTTGTTTTTTCTCCCATTTCTTAGACCCTCATCAGAAAGACGACATTAACAAAAAGGCTTTTGATAAATTTAAGAAAGAACATGGAGTGGCCCCTCAGGCTGACAGTGCAGCCCCTTCAGAACGATTTGAAGGTGAAGTATGTTCCTCTGAATAGAGAAGGCTGATCGTGATTCCAGGCCACCGCAAAGTATGAGGCCTGGGATCTGTGTGCAGAATGACTGGAAAGTGACGTTTGGTGGTCTGAAAGGGACAAAACAAAGGCTTCTAATCTGGTAGCACGTTTATATTTAACTGCTTAGTTAACTGGAACTAGCAGTTTTTCAGGGATTCCACTAGAGGAAGGACTGATCATTTCAGGGATATTGTTAACCACTCACAGGAAATTATCAGGACATATGAGCAAAACGTGTGTGTAGAATATTTTAAGATGTGTTGCTTTTAACTCTGAAGCTGTGATTCTTTGCCTGTCTAGAACACCTGTTGGTCTAATAAAGAGCTGAACAGTCAATAGTGAGGCAGGAGCAAGGACAGGTGGGGCTGGCAGGCAGAGAATATAAACAGGAGAACTCCGGGAAGAGAGAAGAGAGGACACTAGGGGTCAGCCACCCAGCTACCCAGCAAGCCACGGAGTGAGAGTGAAAGCAAGAAAAGGGAAAGCCAGAGGCAAAAGGTAGCTGGGATGGGAGAAGAAAAGCTGGCTAGAAACAAGCCAAGCTAAGGCCAGGCATTCATAGTGATAAACCTCCATGTGTGTTTCCTTGGGAGCTGGGGGTGGACCCCCAAAAGAGCAAAGAGCCAAAGAGTAAAAAACCAAAACAAATCAAGTCCTATTTCCTGGCTTTGAAAGCTGTGTGGTAGGGCAAGTGGATAGCTCACTTGGTGTTCGTGCCTAAAGGCCACATGGTTTGTTTTGTGGAGACAGGAGAGGTGCACACACTTATGCTTGTATTCTTTCTCTCTCTCAAAACAAAGTTTTATGTGTGTGTATTTAGAGATTGTTCAAATCACACATCCTGTATCGGGGCACTGAGAAGATGCTCCAAGATCATTTTCTACTGTTAAGGCTGTGAATTTCTAAACAATTTTTTTTTCTCAAACAGGTCCCTGCACAGATTTCACCCCTTGGACCACAGAAGAGCAGAAACTATTAGAACAAGCTTTGAAAACGTACCCGGTAAATACTCCGGAAAGGTGGGAAAAGATAGCTGAAGCCGTTCCTGGCAGGACGAAGAAGGACTGTATGAGGCGATACAAGGTGTGTCATTTAAATTACCATTTGCTGAAGTGTTCTTTTTATTTTTATTTATTTTTTAATTAACTTTGTTTATTGGTGTGAAGGTGTCAGATCTCATGGAATTGCATTTTCAGACAGTTGTGAGCTGCCATGCGGGTGCTGGGAATCAAACCTGGGTCCTCTGGAAGAGCAGTCACTGCTCTTAACCGCTGAGCCATCTCTCCAGCCCTGCTTAATGTTCTTATTTGTCTGGTAATTGAGTGACACAGTGCTGATTTTAGTATCATAATAGTCGGGAGGACCAAAATTATTAGAGAAAGACCAACCTTAGAAACTTTATCCCTGGTAGTTGGTGACCTCGGCAGCTACAGCGCTATCCTTCTGTTGGTCTGGGGACAAGGTCTCACTGTGTAGCCTAGGGTGGCCCCAGCCTTACTGTCTGAGCCACACGATTCAAGGCACTCACTGTGTAGCCTAGGGCGGCCTCAGCCTTACTGTCCGAGCGCTGTGGTTCTAGGCCTGTGCTTCCACATGACTGAGGTGCAGCGCTTTGTTCAAGTGACAGAGTTCAAGTGACGACAACAACTTTATTTCCTCCTAGGAACTCGTTGAGATGGTAAAAGCAAAGAAAGCTGCTCAGGAGCAAGTGCTGAATGCAAGCAGAGCCAAGAAATGACACAGGCAATGTTGGTTGTGTGTGCACTTTTCTAATAAAACTGAAAATACTGTACAAATGTTCACTTGGAATTAGAGTCATTTAAAAGTGTGCTGCTCCCAACACCAAGTTCAACCATTACACTAAACAATGTTCAGGGCTGTAGTCTTAGCCTCTGAAAGTGTATATATAACAGACCAACGCAAAAGTTCCAAATACGTTTTTATTTTTTTTTCATTTGAAGACTGACAGCTCTTTAAAACTTCAAGATCTCTAGTTTTATAAATATATATGTGTGCAGAATATTTGATCACAAAAATTAATCACGAATCCAGCGCATGTTACTACAAATCTGCTTAAAATCTGGTAACCGTTCAATTGGACCTACGGATTAAAAGGAAGATGGTGAGAACAGAATCCAAGTCCTCAGCAACTGTGTACACAGGGGAGAGCCAGGCTTACCGAGTGCAGCAATGGCTGGACTTTTGTCATAAATGTACTTGGTACAGACTTCTCGAACCATCTCTGCATTCACAGCCTAAAACGGGTGATATCATCAGGACTTTCTGTAGTGAAGATGGATTCTACATGCCTGACCTTTCTAAACTAAACCACGAGTTAGGGAACCTAAGGATTACTTACATCAATTCTTGCTTCAAGCTCGGGGATGGGAATTCTTCTGTTATAGCACAGCATCTGCCTGCCGATGTCTTCACAGATTGGAGTCGAGCCTGTTAGAGAAGGGAATCTAAGTATCCAGAGAGACGTGGGCCATGAGGACAGTCAAAGCAGGGCTGCCCACCAAGCACCTCCCACCCGCCCTCTAGAGGCTCACCGTCAAGCTGCAGGGCTGCCCACCAAGCACCTCCCACCCGCCCTCTAGAGGCTCACCGTCAAGCTGCAGCAGCATGTTTGTTTTCAGGAGGTTTTTGGCTCGTGCTACTTCACTCTCAGTCACACTGGTGCAGAGTCGTATCCTAGAACACAGTTGAAATGGCCTTAGGTAACTGGGGAACGTTACTACATCTAGTTTACTGTCCTAAAGAGCAAAAACTGTGTTCTATATATTATAACACAACATTCAAATGATTATATTTCAATTCAGTAAAAACCTGAAATTTACTAATCCTAAAACTAAAGGTAAAATACGAATTATTTTTCCAAGTACCATTAACATCTCAAAAAATCCTGTCTAATTGCTAATCAGCAGACAAAGTAATACAGTCTAAAGCAGTGCCCATGTTTTGAGAACAGGCATCTATGGAGTCGCCATGTGAGCTCAGAGAGGGGAGGGATCAGTGGTCACCTCTTAGCTTCTCAAGACAATTGGCTGAGTCTAATAAATTAAGAAGCAAAAATATCCCAGTTAGCTAAATTTAGAGACTTAAGGCTCCTAATAACGAAAGAAATTTCTAGGAAGCACTGGGATTTTCTGCCTTGGCCTACTGACTAATCCTTTTGGTCAGTAGTTTTCAACCTATAGACTGTCTATCCATTACGGTTCATAGCAGAAAATTACAGTTATGAAGTAATTTTATGGTTGGGGCCAGCAGACCATGAGGAACTGTCCTAAAGGGTCACACCATGAGGAAGTGTGAGAACCACTGCTTTCTTATGCTAAGGTCACATTCGCCTGTCTAACCTGCCTTCCCTTTTTCCTTTGGGAAATTCCAGGGGTTCAGACCAGGGTTCTGGGCGTGCTAAGGAAGTCACATGCTCTACCACTGACCTATGTCTCCACTCCTCATGCTTTTAGAGGTATTTTCTGAACGTTCGGTTGACTTATAAATATTTTAGAGTATAATTAGCTTCACGTGAGGTTTAAAAGAAATATCTGTCCTTAAAAACATCGCCACCACTCCTTTGAAGCTGGAGTCACCGCCATTAGGAAACAGCCTAAGATGATAAACTCCAGGTAAAGGACTTCACGTCGTCCCCTCACCATTCCTTCTGCACGGCGCTCAGCATGTCGGCCACCGTCGCTTGTTCACAGACCATGTAGAGTCCCCACAGTCCGGTGTCTGTGTAGGATGTGTTGAAGGACTGGAAGCTGTGGCACAGATTGCCGTGACAAGCCAGCTGGGCCAGCTTGCTGGATAAATTCTGTAAAGGAAAACAATCCAGCTTGGTTTGTACACTGGACACATGGATCCAAGTCCACACACAGTGACTCTGGCTGTCAGTGAGTGCCAACCCGACACGGTTAGCCGTGGTGGGCACGGTCGTTACATAGCCCTGGCTGGCTTGGAACACACTATGTAGACCAGTTAGAGACTGACCTGTGTTTTCCTCCTGAGTACAGGGATTAAAGACGTACCAAGCTCTGCTTAGGCTCCCAGTTCTACCCAGCAACACCTCAACAGTAACTTTACAATCCAAGGAAGAATTACACTTAACCTGCCTCAACAGAGAATATAAAAGCAATGAGTTCTTGAAACTGGTTTAGTAGCTGCGCCCATTCATAGCCTACAGTGCTGTTCCCGGGACACGGAAGGCTCTGATTATGCACCCTGAGGTGATGCTGTACCGAAATCTAAGATAGTCACAGGAAATGTACTTTGGATCTTTCGGACAAATCTACTGTATTTTGAAATGTAAACATTTCAGAAAAGTTGTAAAAATAGTACAAAGAAGTCCGTGCCTTCTCCTGCTTTCATTCAGACATACTGCTCTTTCCTTTGTCAGTGGATGAGCCGAGGGCTCGGGCGTGTGAGGCAAGGCACCACTGCACCACAAGCCAAGCCTTATACATTCCCAACAGTTCAGAGTTAGCTGTGGATTTCCTTGCCTCTGGGGTCTTCAGTGTGCACCAATGAAGACAGAGTTCCCAGAAAAGGTTAGAACATTAACACTGTGTGGGGCCGGGCAGTGGTGGCGCACGCCTTTAATCCCAGCACTTGGGACGCAGAGGCAGGCGGATCTCTGTGAGTTTGAGACCAGCCTGGTCTACAAGAGCTAATTCCAGGAGGACAGGCTCCAAAACCACAGAGAAACCCTGTCTCGAAAAACCAAAAAAAAAAAAAAAAAAACACTGTGTGGGTACCACAGTACCTACTACTACTATTAGAACAGTAAAAACGGATTCTTCTGCCAACCAACAAACAGTATGACAAGGCTTTTTTTTTCCTGGCTTAGGTACAATCCAAGAGTCAAGAGTCATAGTACAAGTAACCTATTTTTGCCATTTCAAAAATGGGAAGAGCCTTACAAGGAATTCATGTTTTAAAAAACATGACAGTCTTCCATTTATCATGAAGTTACTTCAAAAACCACTTACCATTCCTCCTCCAAAAGAGCGATCCCAGTTGCCAATCAGTGTGTTTGCAACCATGAGACAGATTGTGTCTGGATGTGCCCAGCCAACCGCTTCAACAGCTATTGCAAGGTGTGCCAAAGGCATCTTGTCGTCCCTCACTCGGATCTGGGTTACAACAAACAAAGTAACTGCCGTGGACCGGTACTTTAACTACGTAAGGCTGTGTTACACTGACGTTACATTTCCCTAACCATGTGAAGATGTGTCGCTCTGCCTACACAAGGCCCCTTTTTGGTCAGGCAGGGCTGGCGAGCAGCGAGAATACGAAAGAGGAGAGGAGAGAAAAGGGGGAAAGAGGGAGACGCGCAGGGCGTCTAGCCAGGCATCCACCATCCACAGAGAGGAAGCAGTGACAGCAGGACACAGAAGGAAAGGTGAAAAGCTGGGCAAATGGGGAGGAAGAGAAACAGGTTAAGTTGTAAGACCTAGTGGAGCAAACAAGGTGAGCATTTATAACTAGTAAGTCTCCATTTATCGGGTTCTACAGATAACTAGTTAACTAACACTAGTCCTAGAGTTACAGAATAATTGGAAATACCACCTGGTCAACAGGCGTTGCCTTATTCCGCTAATATTTTATGTCTACTGTGATGTTTTTAACCCACATGTAAGCAGTAAAATGGTACAGCTCTGTGTAGCTGCCAGCATCACACTGCTGTGAACATCACGATGTGGCCAACTAGACCTGATGCCCAACACTGCAGCTGATAAGCAGATCCTCCGCAATCCCAACCGTGCCTGTGGGGCAGCAACGAAACCAACAACACACCCGGTGCATAGGTCAAAATTCAGTCTTTTTACTATAAGGTTGTGTTTATACCCTAGCACATGTAAATATGCATTGTGCAAAAGAAAAACACACAATGAGCAACTGTGAACACTGCTCTTACACGGCGCTTCCTCAGGAAAGAAAAGCAAGGCACTTACATGAAACGGGAAGAAATGTGAGCAAATGTGCCCATCCTTTTCCCTTCCTGTGCTTCACTTTACACATTTCCCTACTGGAAATACACACACTGAAAAAGTTTACATCTTGTTTGTTGGGTGTGTGTGTGGGCATGGGCAGGATGCTGAGTTCAGAAGCCAGCCAATGCGAGTCTGTTTTCTCTCTACCATGCGAGTCTCAAGATGACCGGCTTGGTGACCAGCACCTGTATTTACCCTTGGAGCCAACTCTCCAGCCTGAAACTCAGATTTTATACACTCCTATTTTTTTTTTTTTAACATTTTTAATCCCCCGCTCCCGTGTGTGTGTTGGAGCCCAGAGAGGTCAAGAGGGTGTCAGCTTCCCGGGAACTGGAGTCGCGGGTGGCTGTGTCCTCTGCAAGTGCAGCAAGCGGCGCAAACCGCTGAGCCGTGTCCTCAGAGAGGCTCACTTTTAAGTAGTAGACTTGCAGAGGCTGGACCTAAGGAAGAGCGTGCCTACCTCGCTTCCGGTGAACTCACAGGGAGGCAGAGCTGGCACTTCTCCTCTGTGTGTGCACAAAGAGTCACCAAAGTGAACCTTGGCCAACTCAAGCAGCTCGTCATGGCAAACACCTAAATTGAAAGAAAATATATTCTTACGTATCTAATAGCCACATAATCAACTCAAGATAGCCACCTGCCAGCAGTATGCTTTACAGGAAGTCTGGCATGGATCACGTGATGTATCTTACACACGGAGGACTTGCATTCGCTGAACCTTGGGCTGCAAAGCTTTCCCTGAGCAGCTAGTGTTCACCAACATACAAATACATTCGACTTTTTTCTTTTTAATTCTACTAGATTTTTTGATAGGTCTCTATAACTTTTCTGAGCATTATAACTTCATATGCTTCATATAACTTCTAGGAGTACAAATCTCTGCACAGTAAACGCCAAGCCAGTTCAAGAGAGTAAGAAATTGTCATTCATCACTTTTTTTTTTTTTTTTTTGGATTTTTCAAGACAGGGTTTCTCGGTAGCTTTTGGTTCCTGTCCTGGAACTAGCTCTTGTAGACCAGGCTGGCCTCGAACTCACAGAGATCCGCCTGCCTCTGCCTCCCGAGTGCTGGGATTAAAGGCGTGTGCCACTACCGCCCGGCATTCATCACTTTTTATTTTTTTTTTAAATATTTATTTATTATGTATTCAATATTCTGTCTGTGTGTATGTCTGCAGGCCAGAAGAGGGCACCAGACCTCATTACAGATGGTTGTGAGCCACCATGTGGTTGCTGGGAATTGAACTCAGGACCTTTGGAAGCGCAGGCAATGCTCTTAACCGCTGAGCCATATCTCCAGACCCATTCATCACTTTTTTTTAAAAAAAAAAATTTGACTCTCAAAAACCCAGTTTCTATAGATAATCATGTTAAATTATAAAAGTTTAGTGTACACCCTAGTCAAAAGTCAATTTCATAAGTTACCTTTTAAGCAGGGAAGAAGAGAAACATGGCTGAGTCTGTAGAGTTGTACATGCAGAAGTGCTTCACTCTCGACTCCGGAACCAAAATTAATTCTAACTTTCAAAAACATTCCTATTTTCCCCTGTGCTCATGTCTTGACACCCAAACCTCAGAGAGATCACTTAGATCCAGGCATGGGACCCACACAAGGTCAGTCAGGAAAGTCACAGAACACAGACATCAGCTCAAAAGTCTAGACACTGTGTTTACACATTTGAGACAGGCCTGGCCATGCAGTCCAGCCTGGCCTTGGTCTCGGAATCCGCTTGCCTCAGTTTCCAGAATGCTTCAATTCTAAGTATGTGCTAGGCTTGTGCAAAGGGTTTAAAAATATTACTATTTATTTAAAGCTGGGCAGTTGTGGTGCACACCTCTAATCCCAGCACTTGAGAGGCAGAGGCAAGCGGATCTCTTTGAGTTCTAGGCCAACCTGGTCTACAGAGTGAATTCCGAGGCAGCTAGAGCTGTTTCACAGAGAAACCCTGTCTCAAACAAACAAACAAAAAAGATTTATTTAAATGGGGACTGGAGAGATGGTCACTGCTGTCTTACAGAGGACCCAGGTTCGGCTCCCAGTACCCACAAGATGGCTTACCAAGCATCTGTATCTCCAGACCCAGGTGATCGTACGCCTCCTCCTGACCTCTGTCGTCACTAGGCACTACCTGGTGGACATGCACACAGGCAAGCAAAACACACACGTAAAAACAAATTTTAAAAAAGGATTTCTCTAAACGAAAACCCATTAAAAGCAGTTTATACCCATAGTTCCCAAATAAATCTGTGATGTAACCAAGCAGTGGTGGCGCACGCCTTTAATCCCAGCACTCTGGAGGCAGTGGCAGGTGGATCTTTTTTTTTTTTTCACCACTATACTAACGAGGAAGGTGGATCTCTTGAATTCGAGGTCAAGCTGACCTACTGAGCAAGTTCCAGAACAACCAGGGCTACCCAGAGAAACCCTGTCTCAGAAAACAAAAACAAAGCAAAACAAACAAAAAGCTGTGATGTAAAAAGCATGACAGTGAGACAGTAGAGTTTTCTGGATTCCATGTAGGAGTCGCCTTGACCATCAGCCCAGAGGGTAAGACACAGAATCATGGCGGGACAAGGGTGCCAGAGAGCAGAGAATCCATCACACAGCCCTCGCCCCGTCCATCACTGTTTTGCCTTCAGATTCAGTAATTGTCGTGGTTAAATAAGCCAGAAGCGCGCTCTCCTCCGACAGCCCAATCTGGAAGGGCGTGGGAGTGAAATCGTGTACTGGCACACTACAGCTATACTTCCTAGTAACTAAGGACTACATGGGAGCTCAGATAGGAACTCGGAAAAGGCCAGGAGAGGCAGAAACTGGCACATCGCATCTGAAACACCAACACTTATAAACTGTGACATTTATAAGTCATCAGGCATTGTGACTTCAGCTGTACCAGCACTCACAAGACTTGAGACAGGAGGATGGCTTCAAGTGCAAGTCTGTTTCAAAACAACAAAAACTGTGTAGCTCACTAAGACAAAATGCTAACAATCTAGGCCATACCATTAACTTTAATTGACTTCAGTACCTACACAGAACAACTCCAAGGTTCATTAGATCAACTTGTTTTAATTTGTAATAACTCCTAAAAAGAGAAAAGTTAAATTCACAAACACACAAAACTAATATACTCTAATATTGAAAGAGAAAACGGGCAAGTCAATTAAAACGACTGTACCCCCAAATTCAGGCAGAATCTCAAGTGAATTTTCTTAAGTTCACAGACCTCACAGGAAATCTGCTGCACCTACGTGTTCTGATTGACATTACACATTCCCATGGCTCCCAATGTACTTCCCTTATAGGACTAGTTGCTTTACTGAGTAACTGAGCACATCAATGGCTATACCCATCCCAGGTTCAGCCAAGGAGAAAGCTATTTCTCAACTAAAATCTCAAGACTCTAATTACACAACACAGTCTCCCAAGTTACCCGTCTCCGCGTTCATTCATCTGCCTTTCTCTTCTAAGAAACTTACACTGTTATGCACACTTATGTGCTGAATGGGTTGTTAAGGTTTCTGTAAATGAAACCTACTAAAAACACAACAGGGAGTCTGGTCCAGTGCTCACACTTGAAGTGCAAAACACTTTCAGGATGTGTCCCAAGAGGACCCAACAACCGTGTCTAGCGCAGTCAGAGGAACTTAACCAACCTCCAGCAGCAGCAAGCACAATCCTTGGTCCTTTGTAGTGCGTGGTTATGTAATCCACTAAGTCCTTACGGTTTATAGACCTGTAAATAGAGTAATAAGATTATTTCATTTCATTTTATAGACAGGGTCTCATTTCTTGGAAAATATTATTTTAAGGTGTGTTTACACTGCGTTTTTTTAACTCTGAAACTGTGATTCTCTGTCTTTAAAACACCTCTTGGTCTAATAAAGAGAACGGCCAACAGCGAAGCAGGAGCAAGGACAGGCGGAGAGGATAAATGGGAGGAGGAATGAGGGAGAAGGAGCAGCAAGAGGACACCAGGGGCAGCCACCCAAATACACAGAGAAAGAAGAAAGAAAGGTATACAGAGACAGAGAAAGATAAAAGCCCAGAGATAAAAGGTAGACGGGATGATTTAAGTGAAGAAAAGCTGGCTAGAAACAAGCCGAGCTAAGGCCGGGCATCCATGAGTAAGGAGAAGCCTCCGTGTGTGGTTTATCTGGAGCTGGGTGGTGGGCCCCTCAAAATGCCAGAGTAAAGCGATCCATGACACTCATTCTGTAGCCAGGCTGACCCAGAACTCAGCAATGTTCCTGGTCATAGGCCACCACACCTACGGGAAGTACAAAGCACAGCCCCTCACACAGCACATCTGAAATGAATAGAACTCGAAGGCCTTCTAAGTGCTGAAAGTGCTGCCTTTTCTATCAAGACATAATCAACATTTCTTCTTTAGCTCCCAATTTTCTATGAGTATCATTACAGCACAATCAGTCACAAGTTTAGATTATCTGTCATAATTTTTGTGCAAAATTTTCAAGTGAGAAATACACGAACTTGATATTTTCAGTTGGTCCCAGGATGGTCCGCCCAAGCGCAGTGTTCTGATAAGCTGTGGCGTGAAGGTAATCAAACACAACTTCCTGCAAGTTGGTCTCAACTTCCTGCATCTCTCTGAGGATCACTCCACGTTCACGCTCAATCTCTGCTTCCCCCAGCGTGCTATTCTGAATTATGTCAGCAAGAATTTCCACAGCTAAATGAAATTAAAGCACCAGAAACACAAGCATTAAATCTCTTAAGCCAACATCAGAAACCATGGCACTAACCATCACTCAATATTATTAATTAGAGTAGTTAATCTAATTATCACATTAAAATGAATGTAAAATAAAAACTCTTTGGTATAGAAGACCTTGGGAAAATCCTAAATGTTACCACTTCTTATTAATTCTGGGTCAGACATCCCACAGAAATCTGGCTGCTAATACAGATGGCTCTAAACAAAAAGTATGAAATAGCCTGGCAGTAATACCGCACACCTTTAATCCCAGCACTAAGGCAGACAGGGGTGGGCGGATCTCCGTGAGTTGGAGGCCAGCCTGGTCTACAGAGTGAGTTCCAGGACAGCCAGGACTACACAGAGAAATCCTGATTCAAAACCCACCCACCCACACACACACACAAAAGAATATGAAAGAAGATGATGTGTTAAGAGAGAGAACAGGTACACGCGCAGATACATGGGTAGAAACACTGCTACCCATATTTGCATAGCAATGAGGCTGCAATGTAAGAAAGGAAAAAAAAACACTATAACCCAAAATATGCCCTCAGGAGCAGCTTACAGAACTCTGTTTGCTGAAGTCCTAGCTTGTAGGAAGTCAAAGGTGGAGCAAATTTTTTGGAAAAAACTACATCCCCCAAAAAGGATACCCTCGTTGCTATAGCAATAAAAATTTTATTAAGGGTAAAATAAACTTACAACCCTAAGTTTCATTGCTTTGTTCCAGTATAAATTTTTCTCTTGTTTCAGTTCATTTTATGGGCCCTTGTCTGAGCCAATTAACTTCAAATATGAACAGGATAAAGCAGGTGGTTGGAGAAAGTTCATACTGAGATGGTCATGAAATAGTGGAAAGTACCATGAAACTATTTCATTTTTTATAATTATCACTAAAACCCTGATGAGTTGGGTGGTGATGCAGATGCTCACAGCGACCTGCCTGCCACCCAGGCATCTGGACCTAAGTTCCACCCCCAGACAGGAGCACCTCTCTTCCAGTGCAGAGACAGGACGAAGCATAATGCTTGCTCTCCGGCAGTCTAGACAAACCTGGGCCAGCCAGGCTCTCAGTAAGATCTGCCTCAAAAAGTAGTGTGTAGAGCTTGATGTCGATCACTGGCTACAAACAACACAGAGTACTGCAGAGAATACCACTCAAGTGATACTGATGAAATCCTATGGTAACCAAAACTTTAGAGCAATAAAACTGATTACAACTGTTTAATCACAAAAGTTAATAATTTCATTCATTAGCTTTTAAATACTATTTTGTTTTTAATTCTTCCCTAAGAGCAGACACCCTCTGGGTTTGATTTTTATTTATTTTTTTAATAACAGACATAGAAAAACCACAGTGCTAAATTATGTCTGAGCCCTCATGGAAACTGCATTTTCTGTAGTATAGGTAACAATACCTCTTGGCAAATCTTTAGAGAAAGCTTTGGCATAGTACACGGTCTGTTCTCTGGAGGTGTAGGCGTTAAGATGAGCACCCATATTTTCAATCTCAAGTTCAAGGTCTAACTGGGACCTCTTTTTAGTGCCCTTGAAATAAAGAAAAAAACACCATTATGACAATTTCCCTTCTGTCCTTCATCTAAACACTTTAGACAGTAAGTGTACAACAAAAGCCAACGTCAGTCAGGCAAGGTCAAGTTTGTAGAGTGTATTAGGGTTAAAAAAATACCCACGGAGGAGCGTTTGTGTATTCCTGAATCCCAAAACAGCACCCTTCTTTCAAAGTGAGAAAGCACTGAGGAGCGTTTGTGTGTTCCTGTACCCAAAGAGCACCCTTCTTTCAAAGTGAGAAAGCACTGAGGAGCGTTTGTGTGTTCCTGTACCCAAAGAGCACCCTTCTTTCAAAGTGAGAAAGCACTATCAGTAATCATTTCACAAACACTGGAAAAACAGAAACATGGCATCCACTGAAATCGCCTCGTCCTTACAGTGCAGTATTTTTACATGATTTCAGCAAAGCCTCACAACTCGCCTTGAAGGCCATGTGCTCCAGAAAGTGAGCCGTTCCGTTATTCTTCTCGTTCTCATATCGGCTCCCGGCGTCAATCCACAGTCCAACCTGAATGAAATCACAGAAAGATTAGGCAAATCCCTGGCAGCCGCTAGTAACACTCACGGCTCTAAGGGAGAACCCGACTGCGCTTCCCAGCACCAATTTAGGCAGTTCCTCTTCCTTCCGGCCTCCTGAACTCACATGTCCCCCACACAGACACACGTTATTAAAAATCATACAATAAATTTCAGTTTGTGGAGACAGAAGGTAATTTCAGTCCTTTTTCTGGCTAATGTTTTCCAACCTTAAGTTTCCACTAAGTTCTCTTTGACCACACTGAACTGACAGCTCATTCATAGGACTTGGGACTTGAAATTTTCAGCACCAGGCTACTGGCAACTGTTATAAATACGGGACTCAGCCACACGGTGGGGGAGTATGGCTTTAATCCCAGCACCCAGGAGGCAGAGACGGTGGATTGCTGAGTTCAAGGCCAGGCTGGCCCTGGAATACACAGAGACACCCTGTCTGGAAAAACCAAACAAATATCAGACTCAAATTCTTAACATAGCTCATTAGTACATCCAATTAATAACTGTGGTATAAACCATAGCTCATTAGTACATCCAATTAATAACTGTGGTATAAACCATAGCTCATTAGTACATCCAGTTAATAACTGTGGTATAAACACCATCAGAACTGTCAGAAAGTCAGGTTCAAGTTCACATGGAACTTTTATAACCTCAGACACAACCATTTAACGTCTCTGAAATTATCAGTAAAACAGATGAGAGGAGTTTTAATACTGTGCTGTGGAATATTATTGAACTAGACAAGGATGTATCACATCTGTTTATGCTACAGACTAGCACTTTAACTGTGAGAAGGTGTGCTGCTTTCATCTATGCTGCACAGAGAAAAGTCTAATTTTTTGGTTAAACAAAAGATTGTTTAATTATGTAAGGATGTATTGCATCTGTTTCCCTAAGGCACCTGATTGGTCTAATAGAGAACTCCATGGTCATTAGCTAGGCGAGAAAGTAGAAGAGGGGCAGGCTGAGAGAATAAAGAGGAGAAATCTGGGCTAAGGAAGAAGAACAAAAGAATGAGAGAAGAGGGAGGCAGGGACACGCCTGGGACAAGAAGCTAGGCAGACACAGAGAAGCAGTGAAGGTCAGAGACACAGAAGAAAGGCAATAAGCCCCAGGACAAAAGGTAGGTAAAGAGAAACAGGCTAAATTAGGAGCTGGCCAGAAATGAGCCTAAACAAGGCTGATCATTCCAAACTAATTGTGTCATGATGTGGGAGCTGGCTGGGGCCCAGTGCTGTGTATGGGAGGGCGGGAGAGCCCCACAACCACGCTTCTGTCAACAAAGACAGATGTAAATAGCGAGAGAGGCCAATCAACTTCCAGGCAGCTGCTACTCTGCTCCCTCCCAAACGAGGCGCCACTCGGTGAAAGGCTGCTGCAGTGGCTTACTGTGCACGTCGAGAGCCCGGAGTTCTCAGAGGCGACTCGGAGTCCATTTTCCAAACATGTTACACGTGTCTCGGGAACGTTCAGGACAACCTGGGCAGCAGCCTGTGTGCTTCTTAGTCGGCTCCCTCCACAACACCACGGCTAACAGACACAGGAAGAAAAGAGAGCAAACACTGCTTACTACTCTGTTATGCAATGTCAATCAGAAAGACCTCAGGCTCATTCCATAAAACACTTTCCTAGACTGGAAACAAAAATATAAAAATGACTTTACAAAAATGTAACAGGAAGCTAAGGTCACAAAGGAGATGTGGGGCCGGGCAGTAGTGGCGCACGCCTTTAATCCCAGAACTCGGGAGGCAGAGGCAGGTGGATCTCTGTGAGTTCGAGATCAGCCTGGTCTACAAGAGCTAGTTCCAGGACAGGCTCCAAAACCACAGAGAAACCCTGTCTTGAAAAACAAAACAAAACAAAAAAAACAAAAAAACAAAGGAGATGTGGGTAGAACTCTATCAGCCTATAGACTGTCACCCATCACACCGTAGACTGTCACCTATCACACTGTAGACTGTCACCTATCAGTTCTTTCTTTTCATAGTGAAATAAGAAAAACATATTTGCTACATCCTTACCCAAAAACCTGAGGTCAGCTTAATTGGCAGGCATGCAGGGTACTGCAGTGGTTTGCACAGGAATGGCCCCCAATCACAGACTCACAGATCTGAACGTTTGGTCACCAGGGTGAGGAACTATTAGGTGTGGCCTTGCAGAGGAAGTTTCCAATGCTCCAGGCAGGCCCGGAGTCTCTCTCTTCCTGCTCTCTGCCAATCCAGCTGTAGCTCCTCCTCCAGTACCACATCTGCCTGCACAGCCCCATACTTCCCTCGATGACGATAATGGACCAAGTTTCTGAACTGTAAACCAGCCCCAATTAATATGTTCTCCTTTATAAGAGTTGCTGTGGAGACCCCAGCTAAGACAGGTACTTAAGGAATTTTTGTTATAACCTGCATCACTCTGCTTCTGTAACCATGAGCAAACAGAAGTACCACAGTCACTTGTGTGCCCTATTATTATTAAAAGTTCATACCGTGGGCCAGCTGGTGGCACACACCTTTAATCCCAGCACTTGGGGGCAGGCGGAGTTCTGTAAGTTCAATGCCAGCCTGGTCTACAGAGTTCCAGGTCAGCTAGGACTACACAGAGAAAAATAAACAGAAAAAAGTTCATCTCCTGTTACACTTGCTAACAGACATCACAGCTGCCAACAAGATGTCCCAAACTTGTGTATTTTAACTGTATAAAACCCCTGCTCACCCTGCTCAGGCCACCTCTTTAGACTTGTAATAAAAAAAAAAAAAGAGAGAGAGTGCATGCCCCAGGCCCGGTCTGTGTGGCTCAAATAAAAACTTCAAATTCATAAAGGGCTCGCCCTGGTCTTCTCTTGGGTGAGAATGGGCTCGAATACAACATTGGTGAATACAACATTGGTCATACACACGCACACACCTTCCCAGATATCTTTGGAGCAAGGAAACTTTCAAATAAACTGAGGATGAACTTGTCTTAAGCAGAAAAAAAGAGGCAGCATTCCTCACTGATCTCCCCCAGGCTGCAAACACTAACATTTTAGTGGTCGGCGCCTGCTCCTTCCTAGACCCGGGCAGCCGGCCCCGCCCCCGCCCCCGCCGCGGCCCCGCCCCCACCCCGCCCCCGCCGCGGCCCCGCCCCCACCCCGCCCCCGCCCGCGGCCCGGGGTTGGGATGGAGAGACCCAGAGGCCTCGGAGTCCCCGGAGCGCGGCGGCTTCGGCTCCGGCGCGGCGGAGCGAGGCTCACCTGAGCAGCGGCGCCGCCATATGGGAGCCTTCGGGTGAATCCCCACAGCCGCCGTCGGGCGGCGGAGAGCAGCGTCCGGGAGACCGCGGCGGCCGCCATGTCAGCTACGGGGGGAGCTGGAGAAGTACTTCCGGGTCGTGACTCCAGGCCCCAGAGCAGGAGGCTGGCTGGCTGGTTGGCTGGCGCCCCGTGTGGCGGCCGTGGGAACTACAGCCTCCCGCTCCGCTTCTCACCGACTGGGGCCGTCAGTTGTGCAAGGCACACGCGTGACCACATGAATGTAACCTGTGTCCCCGAGGCGGGTGGAAGTCATGGGAAAGAAGCACACGGGAGGGAAGGGTGCGATCATGTTGGCCCTCATTACTGTTCTATTGTTTACAGCCTTGCTTATTCCGTTCCGCAGAAATAATACCTCTGCCGAAGTCGCTACTGAAAGCGGACATTTGCTTCTATTCTGTTAGTGAGACGTAGTGTTGTTTGCCTCCAAGGGCCTTAGTGTGTCTTAGCACTCTACCTGGACGATCTTTGCTTTCTCATGTTCCCGGGCACCTCTTTATCCATGAACGTGTTAATGAAAGTAAAAATCAACAAGCACTTTTTTCCCCCCATGAATTTTTAGAAAATATTTATTTATTATATAGTCAGTGTTCTGCCTGCATGTCTGCCTGCAGGCCAGAAGAGGGCACCAGATCTCATCATGGATGGTTGTGAGCGACCATATGGTTACTGGGAATTGAACTCAGGACCTCTGGAAGAGCAGCCGCTGCTCTTAACTGCTGAGCCATCTCTCCAGCCCCAGCAAGCACTTTTTAAATTGAAAAAAAAATTAATTTAATTTATTATTATGGGGAAGGGGTGAGTGCATGCCACCACGCATATGTGAAGGTCGGAAGGCGACTTTATGCAATCAGTTCTCTCCATGTAGAAACCATTACATGAATTTGGGGGGTGGGACTCTGATGGTCAGGCTTGCTCTGCAAGTGACTATCTGCGGAGCCACCCTGCAGGCCCCTGGCAAGCTCTTTTTTGTAAGACGGAGGCAGATTATGTTAATTTTACAGATGTAGGATCTGGGGTATTGCCTGCCTAGCAGGTTGTTAAGTACAGACACTGAAGAATGTGCACTGTAACTCTAGGAGATGGTGCCCTGTCCAGCTTGTCCCCTCCTTGCCAATGCCCACGGTACATTATCTTTCAGGTGCCCCTCCCCACCTGAGGACCCGTCTTCCCCTCCCACACTCCTAACAACTGAACAACAGACTTGAAAGTCCCGTTGGCACATCTGTGTCAGTTTGTACAAAACAGAAATCCTGACTTGCCCCTAAATCTCTGCCCATAGCTCTAACCAAGCACACGTCCCTTCATCCTGATATGGAAACGGGAAGATCCAAGTCATCTTCAGCCCCGCAGTCCTTTGACCCCCACAGTGCTCTGTTGCTACTTTATGGATAGTAACCATTCTCACTGATGTTTAAACACCCGCACACCAGCTGGCCTTGCTGTTTGAGAAGGTGATGGAACCTTGGGTAGGAGAGCCTCGAGATAGAAGTACTTCACTGGGGCAGCCCCTGGAGGTCTGTAGCCTGGTCCACTTCCTCATCTCCCCGTCTAGAGTTGTGATGCAGTGTGATGCCCCATGCCTTCCCATCACGATGGATGCATGCCCTCTCAAAATGCCAGGTGTTTTACCACAGTGACGGCAGGGAAGCCAGAACAGATGGAGTCTCAGCACACTTTGCGTTTGCATCTCTAGGGTGGTGAGAATTTTTATTTCAAATATTTAGTGCTCATTTGTACTTTCATTTTAAATTCTTTTCTTATTTTTTTTTTTTTTAGTTTTTTTTTTAGTTTCTTCAAGACAGGGTTTCTCTGTGGTTTTGGAGCCTGTCCTGGAACTAGCTCTGGTCTCGAACTCACAGAGATCCGCCTGCCTCTGCCTCCCAAGTGCTGGGATTAAAGGCGTGCGCCACCACCGCCCGGCCTTTTCTTATTTTTGTGTGTATGCGGTACACATATTTTTTGTTTGTTTGTTTGTTTGTTTTTTGGGTTTTTCGAGACAGAGTTTCTCTGTGGTTTTGGAGCCTGTCCTGGTACACATATTTTTGGTGGGACGATGTATGTGTCCGTGTGTGTGTGTGTGTGTGTCACATGCTTATGTGTGGAAGCCCAAAGGTAACATTAATAATAGGTTTTCTGTATCATAATAATAGGTTTCTTTCCAATGCTCTAAGCCAGACCAAGCCAAATTGAAAAAGTAAAAGAACGGGTTTGAGCAAAGAAACTCCAGGGTGAGTTCTCCAGTTCCAGAGGTTGAAGCAGAAGTCATGCACCCGAACTAAAGCTGGGAGGTTATATAGCCTGCAGGAGAGGGGTGGTTGTGTGTCCCAAGCTGGGTTTGTGCCCAACTGTACTCAGAAACTGAATGCTTAGGTGGGGCAACTCCAGGGGAGCTGTGGCCACAGCGGTCAAGAATGCAGAACTGGGCTTTCTGGAGATTCTCTGAGAGGGCAGGGCTGAGAGAGAGGTGAGGGGCTTCTTAGACCCTGCAGAAGTGACTTGGAGGTTCCAACCAAATGGCTGGGAGTCGTCAGTGACCCCTTCCACCTTGTTCAGATAGTCAGTTTCTCTAAACCATGAGCTCACTGACAGCACTGGTCTCTCTGGTCAGCTTGCCCCGGGGGGCTCCCTGTCTCTGCCTTCCAAGGCCGGAACAACAGGCAGACCACCAAGCTCAACAACAGTTACCTGGGTTCTAGGCATCTGAACTCTGGTCCTAACACTTGTGTAGCAAATACTGTAACCATTGAGCCATCTCCCTGCTCCGCATTTCTGATCTTTAAGGAAAAGCTTTCAGTTTCTCTCCATTTAGTATATAGTTTTTATAGGTTTATCACATATAGTTTTCTATAGGTTTATCGCATGTAGTTAGCTACAGGTTTATTGTATATGGTTGGCTATAGGTTTATTGTGTATAGTTAGCTATAGGCTTATTGTATATAGTTAGCTATAGGTTTATTTATATCGTTAGCTATAGGTTGATTGTATATAGATAGCTATATATTGTATATAGTTAGCTACAGGTTTATTGTATGTGGTTGGCTATAGGTTTATTGTGTATACTTAGCTCTAAGTCTATTGTATATAGTTAGCTATAGGTTTATTGTGTATAGTTAGCTATAGGCTTATTTATATAGTTAGCTATAGGTTTATTGTGTATAGTTAGCTACAGGTTTTATTTCTTTTTTTTTTTCTTTTTTCTTTCTCTTTTTTTTTTTTTTTTTTTTTTTGGTTTTTCGAGACAGGGTTTCTCTGTGGCTTTGGAGCCTGTCCTGGAACTAGCTCTGTAGACCAGGCTGGTCTCGAACTCACAGAGATCCGCCTGCCTCTGCCTGTCGAGTTCTGGGATTAAAGGCGTGCGCCACCATCGCCCAGCTGCTACAGGTTTATTTCTATAGCTAGCTATAGGTTTATTGTATATAGTTGACTATAGGTTTATTGTATATAGTTAGCTACAGGTTTATTGTATATAATTGGCTATAGGTTTATTTCTATAGCTAGCTACAGGTTTATTGTATATAGTTGGCTACAGGTTTATTGTATTTAACCTCTATTATTTTGAGGTATGTTCCTTCTATTCCTAGTTTCTCCAAAGATCTCATCATGAAAGGACTTCATCTGCTGCCATGGCTATGTGATTCCCATCGTATTGTCTTTGTATGGTATTACATTTGTAGATTTTCAACATCCTTGTAAATTGCTGGCTGCACAAACCTAGGCACTCCATCCCTAATGCCCTGTAAAAGCTGTGTGTGGTGGCATGAATTTGCAACCCCAGCACTTGGGCTACAGAGATAGGTGGGTACCCTGTGGGGTACTCACTATCCAGCCAGTCTATCCCAGCAATAAGTTCCAGGTTGTTTAAGAGACCACATCTCAAAGCACAAGGTGGAGGGCAATAGAAGATACCTGGTGTTAACCTCTGACCTCCACAGGCTCATGAGCCCACGTGTGTGCACGCACATACACACAAAACCTGAAGGGAAAGAACCTATGTATTATTAAAGACATGAAACAAGTTCATAGAAAACAAGTAAAACATAGATATAAATGGATCATATTATGGTCAATTTTTTGATTGTGATACTATATTATACTGTTACTATGGGGCAGCCTAGATTTTTAAAATACATAAAATTTGACTGGACGTGGGGATGCATGCCTTTAACCCCCACACCCAGGAGGCAGAGGCAGGCAGATCTCTGTGAGTTTGGGGCCAGCTTGGTCTACAAAATGAGTTCCAGGACAGCTAGGGCCGTTACGCAGAAAAACCCTGTCTCAAAAAACGAAAAAACATAAAATGTGTCAAAACCGCAGGTGAATCTGTAATTACTGTAGCACAGAACATTTAACTAATTAAAAGGAAAAAAGAGGCCAGCAAATCAAATCACTTTTTCGTGGGAAGGGAAAGGCTACTGCTTCCTCTCTATTGGTCTTGATGTTTTACGGTCGCATGCACAAATGCACCCCTGCACGCATACGTACACACATCGGTCACAGAGCTTTTTAGATAAATTGGAATAGGAAGAGAATGTGAGAGTTGTTCGTCTGTCTATAGCTAATAAGGTAATAAAGGGAGCAGCACATGAATCGGAGCAAACAATCCTCACCTGTCTCCTAAAGCCTTCCCAATCCAGCCTGTTTTCAAAGGCCCCTGGTGACAAGGGGGCGAGCGGTCCGTGTGCTGTGATGTGTGTAATGTGACAGGCTGAGCAGCTCCCTGCATCTGGCTGTGAGGCTGGCAGCCTTTGTGCAGCCTGGACACAGGGACATATCCCAGCTTTATCCCCTGTGTCTCTTGCCTCCTGATGGAGGTTGTACCGAGTGGGCAGCCGGCCATGAGCTGAATGTATAAACACCATGGGAACCCAGGCTACAATCAAATCCCTGGGAATGTGTCCCAGGGCCCCTCCGTGCCTGTTGTCAAAGCACCTCTTCAAAAAAAAAAAAAGCACCTCTTCCGTATCTCTCTGTCTGAGTGGTTCCATTTGAGTGAGTGCCCAGTCTATGTGTGCAGATTTGTCCTTGAGTGTAACCGTTTACATGGGCATCTCATGCTCCACGCTTCTGCCTGTGTAAACTGTTACAATTTATCGCAGTTGATTCCTAGAAAATTGCAACAGAAGAAAATAGAAACAGTATCTGAAAAACCCCAGCCCATCTCAATCAAGCCAGCAAATGTCCTCCGTAGGAACCTTGGCCCAGTATCTACGTTAGTAAACTCTGATTTCTGTCTTCCGCTTCATTTCCCTGAGGTAAACAACCCCAAATTATAAGGCTCTTTCTGTGTCCGGTGGTCTTCTCTTCCTGAGGTACATGAATTAAGATTTCTTTCATTTTGTTGTCCAGTTGGTATTTTATGATTCTCCCTAGATCGCTTCTGCCGCCGGCTTCCAGACACTCCCCAGGAGATTCGTGAGGAAGATGTGCTGTTCTCCTGGGAAATCATCAGCAAGAAACTCGATAAAACGCAGGTCAGAGGTTAGTGCTGAACTTTAAATGTGGGTGGTGTCCCATGAAGGTCTGTATGCTGTAGGTGGAGTTTCCTGGGTTCCAGCAGTCGCTCCCAAATAACCACAAGAGACCTAATACTAACTGTAAATGCTCAGCCAATAGCTTAGGCTTGTCTCCAGCCAACTCTTACAACTTAAACTAATCCACTTCTGCTCCTCTATGTGCTGCCCAGAGGGTCCTTTATCCCATCTGTGATTGTGTCATGTTGCTCCTTCTGCATCTGACTACAGACTCTCCAGACTCTGTCCTTCTTCCCAGCATTCTCTCTGCCCCTAAAATCCTGCCTAGCCATTCTCCAATCAGTTTTTTTTTTAATCAACAATGAGAGCAACACATTTTCAGTGTACGAAAGGACTGTTCCACGGCAATCAGTTAAATACTTGGTCGCTAGAGTGGTACTGTTGATTTTTCATGTGACATTTGGGACGTAGGATCTAGACACAGAGCTTTGGATCATTAAGAAGGGGACCCTAGTGAAGTCCGTGGGACCCATCTTCTCTTTTCTTCCTTTCTCTACCACATGCTTCTGCAATAATATACCATCTCACGCACACACTCAAACCACAGGGACTCCCAATGTTGGCCTTCGATCTCTAGAGCAGTAGTCAAAATAAACCTCTTTGTTTCCTAAATAGCCAGCTTGTTTGGGTTTTTTTATGATACCGATGCAAAGCTGACTTTGCTCACAGAGTTAAGATTTAACTTGTGAAAATGCAGAAATATCACAGCGTAAAGTTTTCAAAACTATCAAGTCACTTTGTTCCTAAGAAGCTGTTCTTACAATGTGTTTATAAGATTCTTGCAGAGGGACTCGAAACATGCCTGGACAGCTAAAAGCATATACTGATCCTACAGAGGACCAGCATTTGGTTCCCAGCGCCCATGCCGGGCCGTTCACAATAGCTTATTGGGCAGCTCACAACTGCTGAGCCACCACTTCTGGCTCCCCAGACATCTGCACTCAGATGCACACACACAGACACACATGCAGACACATGCTTTTAAAGATTCCTGTATACAGCACTCGGGAGGCAGAGGCAGGCGGATCTCTGTGAGTTCGAGACCAGCCTGGTCTACAAGAGCTAGTTGCAGGACAGGCTCCAAAACCACAGAGAAACCGTCTCGAAAAAAACTAAAAAAAAAAAAAAAAAAAAAAAAAAAAGATTCCTGTATAAAAGGGAGGCATAGCAACACACGCTTTTAAGCCCAGTCCTTGAGAGGAAGAAGCAGGCAGGTCTCTACAACTTTGAAGCCATCCTGAGCTACATAGTAAAGGAAGAGAAGAGGAGTCTTCTAGAAAGAGCTGTTGCTCCATTGGCAGAGGGCTTGCTGTGCTTGCCTAGCGTGACAGAAGCTCTGGACTAGATAATCTGGGCGTGCTAGAACACTCTGGAGATGGAGGTAGGAAGATCTGGGGTCGAAGGTCTGCTACATAGGTCTTCCCAGCCTGAGATACATGAGGCCTTGCATCAAAACAAAGAAATAAAAAAAATTCTTACAGAAGAACTCCCTGGGTTCTATCCATCTCACTTGGCTTTCACGCCGCAAACTCCGTTGTGACGGGTATTTTATTAAAAAAAAAAATACCGTTCAGGCAAAAGCAAATCTCTCCAAGCTCTGGGAGGACTAAACTTCCAGCCCAGAGGGTGTTAAGTTTAAACCCACGTGGCGCCAAGTGATGGTTGAGAGATCGGACGCTTAAAAAAGGAATCCCACACTAGCTCAGAACTAGACAGGCATTTATTAAGGGGTAAAACTTACAAAACCAGGATTCTCTGCTTGAATGATAGATGAAGATGAGATCCATCACAAACCGAACCAGCAAAACGGTGCCCAGGGGGAAGAGAGAAGGGCCAGACGCGCTTCCGCATCCGGGTAAATAGCCTATGAGGCCACGATCCTGTAGGCGGGTAGTTACTAACTGTAAACCTTCCCGCAGTTTTTCTTAGTGTAGATAGCTCTGTATTGGGTTTGGAATTCTCTTATTTAGACAAAAGTCGGGGGGGGGGGGGGGGCGGTGATGGGAAACCTCCTTCAACCAATGGCCTTTAAGAGGCTGGACCAGGTTGGGGCGTGACTTTGGGTCTCTTCTTCCCCCGGGCCACACCTGGATGTCAGACCCCATTCCTATTTCCTCGGTGTAATCTGTGAGTTCCCTTTTAATAAAGAAAAAACAGAATACTCTGTTCAGAGTTATCTTGGGATTATTTGACTCGCGTTCCCCCCGTCCCCCGTTTGATGCGTTCTGCATCATCTGCATTCATATACACAGTCACTGTCTTGGAGTAAGAGCTATGGCTCTTCCTTTCACGGACATAGAAGACTCCCACTCCTGTGACATTTAGAGCAATGCTGAGCTAAGGAACAGACTATGACAGGAAGTGATGGGTGCAATGAGAAGAAGGGGGAGCTGCGGATGGTGGCTTAGGCCTGTGATTCCATCACTCGGGAGGCCAAACCATAGGGATTCCTGTGAATTCAAGACAAGTCTGGGGCTGGAGAGATGGCTCAGAGGTTAAGAGAATTGCCTGCTCTTCCAAAGGTCCTGAGTTCAATTCCCAGCAACCACATGGTGGCTCACAACCATCTGTAATGGGGTCTAGTGCCCTCTTCTGGCCTGCATGTATAACACACAGACAGAATATTGTATACATAATAAATAAATATTTAAAAAAAAAAGACAAGTCTGGGCTGCCTAATAAAACCCCAACTCAAAAAAAGCCAAACAAAACCCACGGCTCTGTGAGTAACAGTGTTTGTCCCCCAAGCCAGATGTGGTGGGGCACATCTGTAACCCCAGTGTTCCCAAAGTGAGATGGGGTGTAGAGACAGGAGAATCATCCAGAAGTCTGCGGCCCAGTCAGCCTGGAGCATGAAGCGCGGTGCCAAAACAAGAGACTCTCCTTCCACATGTTGGAAGGCAAGAGCTGGCGGTTTCTTCTGCCCACAACATGCACACCATGGCATGCTCATGTTCTCCCCACAATACACACTAAACACCCCTGCCGCCCAAGCCCAGAAAGACAGCGGGAAGATGCTCCCTGTTGAGACAGCATGGAAACTCTTACCTAAGCCTCGTTTGAATTCAATGGCACAAAATTACAAGGCCAATATGTAGCAATATAATAATATTACAGTAATAGTTCTTTTTTATGTTTTTACTGGAAGCACTTAGGAAACCAGGAGTCATTGCTTCCTGAGGCGGGGAAGAGAAGGAAAAAAAAATGAATAAGATGAAAAAATGGAGGGAGGTTCAGGGGCGTTAGGCTCTTGCCTGAGGTACAAAACCAAGAATCTGAACTGTAAATGTTGCCAAAAGCTTTTCACTCTAAAACACATTTCTTTTCTTGAATTACATTTAATTTTTTTCCTCTTAATCTACTAGCTTGATTTGATTATCTTCACTAATTTTTTTTGTTGTTTGGTTTTTTTTTTTGTTTTTGTTTGTTTTTGTTTTTTTGAGACAGGGTTTCTCCGTAGCTTTTAGTTCCTGTCCTGGAACTAGCTCTTGTAGACCAGGCTGGCCTTGAACTCACAGAGATCCGCCTGCCTCTGCCTCCCGAGTGGTGGGATTAAAGGTGTGTGCCACCACTGCCGGCTATCTTCACTAAAATTTTAAATGGATTTTTTTTTTTAACTTTTCAAGACAGGGTTTCTTTGTGTAAATATTCTGGCTGCCATCCTCTCTTGAAAGGAAAATCTGGCTGTCCTAAAGCTCACTCTGTAGACCAGGCTGGCCTCAAACTCACAGAGATCTGCCTGCCTTTGTCTACTAAGTGCAGGGATCAAAGGTGTGTGCCACTATGCCCAGAACTTAACTAGACTTCTAAATACTTAGATTTACAAGACTGAATAAATGCCATAAGTAAATATAAACTTTAAAATTCTGCCAGTCTTATGAACGACTGTTAGTCAATCACTGGTATTGTGTTGAATGATTTATAATGTGCACATTGATACAACACATTGATCTTCCGCAAACAAAAGGAAGTTGAGATGTTTTGTTTCATTTTGCTTTTTAAAATATTTATTCATTTATTATTTGGGGCACGCATGCCATGGGTTGTAAGTGGTGGTCAACAGAAGTAGAAATCTCTTCTTCTACTGTGTGGGGGTTGGGTGGTGTCAAACTCAGGTTGTCAGGTTTAAAGGTAAGCACCTCTATCCACTGAGCCATGTTGGCACACTCACTTTGGTTTTGATAGATGACCTGGTAAGTCAGGGCTTATGAACTTGAAAATTGTGTGTGTGTGTATGTGTGTGTGACAAAGTCATATTGCTATTTATTTTTTTTTTGCTAGCAATAAAAACTATGCTTTAAGGTGTGTTGCTTTTGTTTATGCTGCATTAGTTTAACTCTGTGAAGCTGTGATTCTTTGCCTGTCTAAAACACCTGATGGTCTAATAAAGAGATGGACGGCCAATAGGCGGGGCTGTCAGGCAGAAAGGAGAACAGGAAGAGGAGGAGGAACAAGAGAACAAGGAGAGGAGGACATCAGGGACCCCAGAGAAAGAGGTAAAGAAAGGTATACAGAAATAGATAAAGATAAAAGCCCAGAAGCAAAAGGTAGTCAGGATGATTTAAGAAAAGCAAATAAGAAATAAGCCAAGCTAAGGCATTCATAACTAAGAATAAGCCTTGGTGTGTGGTTTATTTGGGATTTGGTGGTGAGCCCCCCAAAAAGAGTAAAGAGTAAAACATCACACAACCATGTCTCATAACAGATTTATACACATCATCTCTGCTTCCTCCTTGTGCATCTGTGCATAAGTGAGACAAGAAATGCTTGTTCATGTCATATAGTCGCTACAATAAATGACAAGAAATGCTTGTTCATGTCATATAGTCGCTACAATGACAAGAAATGCTTGTTCATGTCATATAGTCACTACAATAAATGACAAGAAATGCTTGTTCATGTCATATAGTCGCTACAAGAAAGTGAAGCAATGACTCTAAGTTCGGTGATATTTTGCCGTCTTCTTTTGGCCAGGAACAGTGATGTAGTGGGCGGGAGGCTTGTCAAAGCCACAGGTGGCAGTACAGAAGGTACAGGGTGGTCAGAACATGTGGCCCTTACCTACACTGCTCAAGAAATGCAGCTGGGTTAACCACTTAGTCCAGAAATTAGCAGAAGCATTTTTCCCAACCCATAATTAAGCTAATTTAAAAACCTTTCTTTTTATGTTTTTTTTTTAAGACGGTCCTGCCCTGTGGATCAGGCTGACCTAAAACTTGTGACAGCCCCCCTGATTTTGATTCAGAGCTCTGGGGTCCCATCTGTATGGCACTATGCCCCTCAAGAAAGTGTTTCTTGAGAAACTCTCTTTTTAAAAAAAAAATGTCAAAATGAATGAATCAATTGTAAGTGAACCCTAGTGACTTAAAAAATTGGAAGTATTAAGAAATGTTCTTAGGGAATTGCCCTTTGGGTGTTTATAGAGATGGCATTTGTCTCCCGCCAGCACCCTCATTTGTAGCGTCCTTTCTGAAACATTCTAAATCTCGGTACAGTGTTTCCCATGTGCATTTTAGAATACAACAAAAGCTAGCTACACAGGCAGTCAAGCCCTGCTGGTCCCGGGAGCTTGTAACAATAGTAACAATGACTTTGGAAAGACAAGCTGCCTAAACATTGCTCTCACTCCACCCCGACCATTGGCCTGGACTGTTTAATAAAAACGCATTAGAAGGCTTACGAGGGCTTCCGTGGCCCTGCCTGGAGGTTCTTTTCTCCCAGGGAAGTGGCAAATAGGAACTGAAAGGACTGCAAACAGACGGGACAGGCGAGGGTCTGTGTGAACCGAGCGGCGCCCTGCTCTCCCATCCTTTATGATGCAGTGTGTGCTTCTCTCGCACACTGCATTAGTGCACGGGGAATTGCATGCTTTTTATATCCATAGGCTGCCTTCCAACCAATTAATCTGAAAATAGTTGTGTTTTGTTTTTTGTTTCTTTCCCCCTCTTACTCCATGATTGATCACTGGGCACTAGCCTGAGGTGTCTTCAGGGCATTGAGGTTGTTTTTTGTTTTTTTCTTTTTAACTTTGATTTGTAAGAAAATCTGGTTTAAATGGAACCTAATGGCTGCGGATTGCTGTGTCGCTCATTAGCAAGGCTCCTGCTTTTAAAACTGGTGCTTCGGATTTCCCTTCAGGGAGGCTCACACTGCAAGGTTCGCACAGTTTCTGCTTTTAGACATTAGCTGCTAAGAATGGTAGAAGATACAAAAAAATAGGCCTGTCACTTTGTCTCAAATCATTCAGCTTCTGATATAAGCAGGCCTTTCCCCAGCATAAAAAGAAAGCTTGCATGACTCATGACATTCTTTTCACATATTCAAAATGAAGAGATGGCACAGATGTTGAACAAAATGACTCATTTATTTGCAGAACATGAATAGAAATTCCTTTGAGGAAATATATGCTGTATAGGTATATACATACATACATAATGTGTATATATATGTGTGCATGTGTGTGTGTGCATATATGCACACACACACAGAGAGAATGCAAGTGCTTTCTTTAAATCAGTATTCATGGCAGGTGTGGTGGTGCATGTCTATAATCCCAGCACTTGAGGCAAAGGCAGGAGGACCACCAGTTTTTGGATCAAGACCAGCCTCATCAGTACAGTGAGTTCAAGGCCAGCTGGAGGAATATAGCAAGACTCTGTCTCAAAACCTGCAAACCAATCAGTCAATAAGCAAAAAATAGTTAATGTTGAATTAGATTTAGTAACATATCATTTGTTTTAGAAAATTTGAATCATATATATCTATTTTTATTTAAAATATTTCATTTGAGGGCTGGAGAGATGAGAGATGGCCCAGTGGTTGAGAGTACTGGTTACTCTTGCAGAGGACACAGGTTTGATTCCCAGCACACTTGTATTGATTTATAAAGTTCTGCAAGTCCAGTTCCAGGGTCCACTACCCTCTTTTGGCCACTGTAACATGTAGGGCCTGCTTGTTGAGTGGGGTTTCTGTCCCACCCGGTCCCCTAGCTGTTTAGTCCCAGAGAAAATCACACGGAGAGTCTACATTAGATATAAACGGATTGGCCCATTAGCTCAGACTTCGTATTAGCTCTTATAACTTACATTAGCCCATTATTCTAGTATATGTTAGCCACATGGCTCAGTACCTTTTTCATCAGGGCAGGTCACATCCTGCTTCTTCCATGATCTGGGTAGGACTGCGGAAAGAGCTTCCTTCTTCCCAGAATACTCCTGTTCTCATTTTCCCACTTCTACTTCCTGTCTGGTTTTCCTGCTTATACTTCCTCCTGGCTATCAGCCAATCAGCATTTATTTAAAATACAATTGACAGACTATAGAATTGTCCTGCACCAAGGCACCAGTGACATCAGGCACACTTGTGATGCACAGACCTGCATGCAGGCAAAACATCAACACCCATAAAGTAAAAACAAAAATATTTCCTTGGGATTGCATTGACATAACACCCATATTATTGAAAAAGTGTCTTAGCACCTGCGACTGTGCAAAATTACCATAGAATGGATAATTTAAATGAGCATTTCTTTCCTTTTTGGTTTTATTTATTTGGAGTTTGGCTTTTCAAAACAGAATTTCTTAGTGTACCCTAGCCTTGGCTGTCCTAGAACTCACTGTGTAGACCAGGCTGGCCTCAAACTCACTCACAGAGATCTGTCTGCCTCTTCCTCTCAAATGCTAGGATTAAAGGCATGTGCCACCACACCTGACCCCGTTTATAAAAACTCTCTCTCCTTTCTTTTTTTGCGTGCACGCGTGAGTGTGTGTGTGTGTGTGTGTGTGTGTGAGTGAGTGTGTGTGTGTGTGTGTGATGCTGGGCCCTTACTGAGACTCCTCTCTTGGACCACTCTCCAGAGTGCTGCAGCTCGTGTGGGGTGGGACCGATTCTCTCTAGTGCTGCAGCTGAGGGGCGGGACCAACTCTACGCAGTCCAATCCTCATAGCTTTCCGTGGTAACAGGAACAATGGACCTCAACACAGACTGTGACTATGGCTGACCCAAACATGGCCCCTGACTGCAGCCCAGGCCCAGACGACACCATGGCCCCTAGGTGGCAGCGCAGGTCACCCTGGCCTGTATGGCCAGGCAGAGGTTCAGCCCTTGGACACCAAGGCCCTAGGTGGTGGCCCAGACCTGGGGCATCTGCCCAGCCTTCAGAAGCAACAGAAACCTCAGCTATCAATACATATCCTGGCTGTGGCAGAGTCCTGGACTCAGACAAGGCCCCGGCCACAGCCCAGGCCTGTGTGACGGATGCCACGGGCCCTGAATGGCAGTGCATGTCACTCCAAGAGCCTGGCAGTGGCGCAATCTTGGACACCAACATGGTCATAAGTGGCGGCGCAGGTCCTGGGCTTCCTGACGCCTTCGGTGCTTTTATTGTTTGTACGTATATGGTTTCAAAGCTGACCACTCCTCACAGGACACAGGTTTTAGGACCATCAAGGGGGTGCTCATCCCTGGGAGAGGTTAATTTTCCTTCTCCTGTCAGTCATCAGTTGTTTGGAGCTCTTTGTCTAGGTGTGGGACCCCACAAAGCGTCCCTCTTTGCATGTTAACATGTCCACTGATGTTGCCATTAGATTGTAGGAGCCAGAATACCAGTGAGTGAAACGAGCCCTCCTAGAAATGGCCGCATCAACGTTTATTTCTTCTGGGACTGGAGGCTGAGAAGTCCATGATGAGGGGCTAGCAGGTGTGCCGAGGGCTCACACTCTGTGCAGTAGACAGCTCTCTCCTCGTATCCACACAGAAACATAAGGGCTCTCTTTCTTCTCTTTAAAAATAATAGGCTCTGCCGGGCGGTGGTGGCGCACGCCTTTAATCCCAGCACTCGGGAGGCAGAGGCAGGCGGATCTCTGTGAGTTCGAGACCAGCCTGGTCTACAAGAGCTAGTTCCAGGACAGGCTCCAAAACCACAGAGAAACCTTGTCTCGAAAAACAACAACAACAAAAAAAAAATAAAAATAGGCTCTTCCACATTTGTTTACTTACTTACATATTATGTATGTGCGTATGGCACAGCTCATGTATGGAGTCATGGCCACAACTTGAGGGAGTCAGTTGTCTTTTTCCTCCACGTGTGTCCGGGTATCGGCGTAAATGAAGGCAGACAGAAATTGTAATAATATATACAGCTTTAATTGGGAAATAGACTTACAGAACCAGAGGTTCCAGCGGAGAACAGGAAAGCAGAAGGGGCGGCGGGGAGCGTTGCCCACAACCTTTATAAGTAAAAAATATCCTCCGGGGACCCCGCCCTACAAGTAAGGTGATTGACTGGGTCTCCCCTACATCGGGGGATCAACTCAGGCTGCCAGGCTTGCCTACTCCTGGACTTTCAAGGACACTGTGCAAAGGTCTGGTCCTCATGACCTCATCTAAATCTATACCTCCTGAAGGTTCCACCTCTGAAGACAATCTCAGCGGGAAGTGGTTCAGCTCATGAATCTTTGGGGGGACACGAACATTTAGTCCATCGTGTTATAACACAACTGACGCTAAAAGTCATGTGTGGTGTCCCATGATGCTCTTTCAGCTCTCACAAGACGTGTAGGAATGAGGCTAATAAAGGCTGAACAGTGTTAACCCCCAAGTTCTAAATCTCAAATGCCCTAAAATCTGGAAGCTTTTGAGTATCAGCTTGCTACCGCAAATTGAAAATCCCACATCTGACATCTGGTGACCAGTCACAGTCAAAACACTCACTAAAAAGTCATTGCGATGGTTGGCTAGTGGGACTAACGCGGCTAGGCAGACTCCTCTGCGCATGTCTGTGGGAGTGTTCTACAGCTCATTAGATCCTAATGGCTGTAGTCTGATCAATGGCTTACATCCCTTGATGGATTCCAGTTTGATGGCACTACTGGGAGGTGATGGAGGGAGGGTGTGGGGCCCGGCTGGAGACATGTCCTCCCTTCCTGTCTTCTCCCTGGGTCACATTTGGCCAGACACCACTGCTTTTATCCCATCATGCCCTTCTCCTGTGGAGCCCAGCGGTGGGGGGGGGGGCGGGGGGGGGAGGTGGCAGCTTTTTTAAAGGGAGAGAGACCACGCCCCAATGGGCTGGTATCTCAGCGGCTATTGGCTGGAGGAGCGGAAGGAGCTCCCGCAACACCCTCACACCTGTGAACTGGCGATCCAAAAGAAGGAATTCCTCCTTTAAACTTATTTTTCACTGATCTGTCAGTGACGATAAAAGTAGCTAACATATTACATATTTGTGCCTAATTTCCTCGGGCCGTATGCATAAGGGGTAAGTGAAGTACACGTGGCTTTCCTGGTTAGACGTGGGGCCTCTCTAGATATTCCATTGCGTCCCTGCCTTCCACAAAACTCCAGAATCAAAAAGACGTCTACTTGTAAATACTTTTTATCCCCAAAAAGGTAAAACTAAGGAAGCTTTGTATTATGAGTGGAGGATTTGCAAAACCCTGACAAGACAGAAGCAGCCAAGACTGCAGGAGAGAAGCAGGGCAGCTCGTCCATCCGACGTCAGAGAAGCATCCGGTGAAATGATCACACCATGACGCAACTCTCTGGGTTATGTTGGGAGTCTATCGACCATTTGTGGATTCGGCCTTAAAAACCCTATTGCTTCCCTTCCCCGAGGCGTCCAACCCACAGCGAACCCTCCGCTCTGCGTTGGTTCAGCTTTCTGTTCTCCGTTGGAATGTAAAATCACAGGTGGTTTTTCTTAATATCGTTGTTATTACCATCACAGTAAAGCAAATCAGAACGGACTTTAAAAGCAGAAGCTAATGAACCATCTGGGAGAGAATTAAATTAATTCTTGGCTTACTGCCTTTGCTGTCACTCTGTGCCAGGCACCGGGAAGCTTGTTTTCTTTGTTCCTTCCTCCTTGGTCTTGATAAGCCTTTGACCAAATCTAATGACAGCAGTTGGTGGCGGTTCCATTGATCTGCTGGAGTCCCACCTGCCTGCTCTTTATGGTGGTGAGCCTAACCTGTAACAGCTGAGCCATCTCTCCAGCTCTGTTTTATAGACCTGCTGTGATAGCCTCGGCACAGGCAGCTTCTCGCCCAGCTGCTGGCATATACGTATTCAATAAATGTTGATCATAGTTTCTTCTATTGTTTTTTTCCAAAATGTTGGTGTTTGATAAATATATTACATGCAAATTAATTTTATGTAGGGGGAGGTTCAAGACAGGGTTTCTCAGTGTAGCCTTGACTGTCCTGAAACTTGCCTTGTAGACCAGGCTGGCCTTGAACTCACAGAGATCCATCTCTATCCGCCTCCCAAGTGTTGGATTAAAGACGTGGGCCACCACTGCCTGCCTCACAGTTATTTTCAAACTACAAGTCCAATCAACATCGAGGTGCTGGCAGTACTTGTCTCCAGATGTTGGGGTACATGGTGATTTTAAATGTCAATGTAGCTTTTTAACTTTCTAAAGCTATTGTCTCATCATATACAGTGGTCTTTTCTGCAGCAGTACTTTCTCGTTGGGACCACCAGCCTGCAAAATAACAACACTTTTTATTAACTATGAAAGCTCAGTCTACAGCTTACTCGTCCCACTAGCTCTGAGACCTCAAAATAACCAATTTATTTTAATCTAAGTTCTGTCGAGTGACTCACTACCTAATCTCTCCGTACTGGTCATGTAACCTCCTCTGCATCTGACTGGCAACTCCACCTTCTTCTTCCCAGAGTTCTCTCTGCTTAAAGTCCTGCTTATACCTCCTGCCTAGCTATTGCCCATTCTGCTTTTGATTACACCAATCACAGCAGTACATTTTCACACAGTGTCCAAATATCCCACAACAACAGTTTTTACATGTCTTCTTCTCTGTTTGAATTATTGTAACCGACAAGAAAGAGGCACAGTGCCTACCTTCTGCGAACATTTGTCTCAGGGAGGCCCAAGTGCCTGAAAGAGACATCTCCTAGGGAGGAACTGTTCAGCTCAGAGAAGTTTCACTCCGCAGGGCAGGCAGAGCAGAGCACACAAATCCTTCACGGTGGTCCTGAAGCAGAGGAAGAAGGAGCTCACACTGACATATGGCTGCCAAGGATATGCTCCAGGCTCCTTTTCGTTCCTGCTAAACTCCGTAGGTTTCCACAGCTTCCCAAGTAGTGCCAGCAGCTGGGGACCAAGCCTTCTGTATACTGAGTTCAACCTAATGAAGCACTGGCTGCCCTAAGTGGCTTTCACGAGGTACACATTCTTCTCTGAATTGCTTTAATACCCTCCAGGAGAATCCTTAGGAGTTTTATTCTTTATCAGCCCCATTTCATAAGCGAGTGTAAATGTAATATTCCAAAAGGCAGCTACGGTGTTTGCCTCTGTGAGGGAGGTTTCTTATTCAAGCCACAGCATGGAACGAGGGAAGAAGGATGATCGATGATCGAGCCCATCAAGTTGCTGGGTTTGGGTTGGGTTTTTACTTCCAGGTTGGTGTTGACAAAACAGTACCAGCCCTTCCTGCTCCTCCTCCTTAGCATGTAGTCAACAAGAAGCCGACAGCTGTGTTTTCTGAAAACAGGCAGTATCACAACATTATTCTACAGTCTAAACGGAAACTCTGCCTTAAATGAACTGTTTAATGCAAGGAGCAGCTGAACTCCGAGCTCTGTGATATGTGAACATTCCAGATTAATTTAAAAGTACCACAGAAGCAACGAATGACCTGCAGCCCAGAGTGCTTTAATTTGTACGTACAGCCTTCATTGCCATTCACAGGATCGACAGATCAAAGGTTAACCAGACTTTATACACCTTAACATGACCTGTAATTAAAGGTTTCCGTAGGATGGTTGTGCCCTCCTGGCACTCCCACTGACAGGAATAAACCAGCATTCAGGAATTAGATTCCATAGCTGGGTTGGGAACTGTTCAGATGCCAGGGGGAGGCTCAGTAAGGGAGGTAGAACACTGGTTAAGTCTATGCAGGAAGATCTAATTAGAAGTAATTAGGATATCCCAATTGCTAAGGGATAGGGCTTGGAAGTCCAGAGTAGGCACTGCTTGGAAACCTAGGCAGTGGGGTGGGGAAGGGGGAGAAGATGGTGGCTGTGAGCTGGTGATAGGATCACATCACTGAACTGATGTCACGAGCAAGACTGTTGCCCCCAGACCTCCCTTGTTTCCTGCAGAGGCTGAGAGATTTGTCAAGAGGACCACAGAGAGAAAGACTTGATGCTACACAAGGCACTAAGACTTGGGCCCACAGGAGGAAGGCAGGGGTCTGATTCTCAAGGAAGAATTGAGCAGACAAGAAATCCAGCCCTTTGGATGGCTTTGTGGCTTGGAATGTGGGGCTCCCTTTCGTAGTTCCTAGTCTTGTTAATAAAGAGTGTTAAAGTGGCCTCAAAAGTAATCTAGAAGAGCTTTGAGAAGCTCAGAACAGCTCTGTCACCGAGAGCCACCCTCTCGGTGAGCCCTGTGGCTCTCTGAACAACTTGCAGACAGATCAGCTGGTGAGAGAGGAGAGTTCCCTTCCACAGACATTTACTGCTTATGTAACCGAGAGAGAAAGAGAGAGAGAGAGAGAGAGATTTGAATGAAGAGGGAGGGAGAGAGAGAGAGAGAGAGAGAGAGAGAGAGAGAGAGAGAGAGAGAGAGCAGGGATTTCCTGAAAAGTGTGCTTTATTTACCTCCTAAATTTTGCTTGTTTTTTTGTTTGTTTTGAGACAGGGTCTTACTATATAGCCTTGGCTAGCATGGAACTCACTCTGTTAACCAGGCATTGAACCTGCAGTGATTCACCCATCTCCATGTGCTGGGGTTAAAGACATGCCACGACAAAATCATCTGCTCTCAGGAGCTTCACTACTGGCTCCAAGTCTGTGGTCCATTGTCCTTTACAAAAGGAAGCTTCCACGCCTGGCAGAGCATAGCTGGCGGCAACAGTGCTCTATGGGAATAAACGCAGACGTTCAAGATAATCTGACAACCACATCCCATCTTCTTAAGAACAGGAGCTGCGCCGGGCGGTGGTGGCGCATGCCTTTAATCCCAGCACTTGGGAGGCAGAGGCAGGTGAATCTCTGTGAGTTCAAGACCAGCCTGGTCTACAAGAGCTAGTTCCAGGACAGGCTCCAGGCTCCAAAGTCACAGAGAAACCCTGTCTCGAAAAACCAAACCAAAAAAAAAAAAAAAAAAAAAAAAAAGAACAGGAGCTGTTTTCTCTCTGGGCCCCCACCAGCCCCAGGCTTTTGTCCTGGCTTATAGTACCAGACATAAATTTCCTCTTGTGCAGCAGGACTTAAATTCAATCAAAACGCTCTTAGTTATGCCCCAAACACCGGTGCAACCTCTGTACCCACGGTCCCATCCTGCTTGCATTTTAATAGGTACAGCGTACAGGGTCCACAGCTGAGTAGGACTTTCAGCAACGATTCTCCAGCAGCCTGTACAGCGTCTTCCAGAGTTCACAAAGACAGCCAACAGGGAGGGAGCCAGTTCAGTCCCAGCCTAGTTCCTACACTCACCTCCCCATTGGCATGCTGGAGCTTTTCTCATGTGGTCCCTATTGACTAGGGGCTTCCAGTTTTTCAGATGTTAATCATAACGGCACAGTCTCCAGTCCCTACTCTGCAGGCATAGCCTGACATCAAGATTAGGACTGGTTTAAGCACTTGCCCAAAGCCGAGCCATCTGGTAAAGGCTGGAATGACGGAAAGGTAACATCAGACTCAGGTATGAAAATAGAAAAGTAGCCGGGCGGTGGTGGCGCACGCCTTTAATCCCAGCACTTGGGAGGCAGAGGCAGGCGGATCTCTGTGAGCTCGAGACCAGCCTGGTCTACAAGAGCTAGTTCCAGGACAGGCTCCAAAGCCACAGAGAAACCCTGTCTCGAAAAACAAAAAACAAAAAAAAAAAAAAGAAAATAGAAAAGTAGTTATAGACCAGATATAACATAGTTATAAAAATATTATTTGTTGAGCTGTGTACCAATAAGTGCTGGTACTGTAATAAGACATGTTATATTCTCTTTTTAATTAAAAAAGTGCTTTATTTATCTTCCTGTGTATGCGTATTTTGCCTAAATGCACGCCTGTATACCATGTGCATGCACTACCAAGAGAGACCAGAAGAGAGGGTCCAATGCCCAGGAACTGGAGTTATAGATAATTATTAGCTGTTGTATGGTGTTGGGAATCAAATCCAAGCCCTCTGCAAGAGTAACAAATGATATTAGCTTAGACTACATCTCTCCAGCCCTGACTGCATACTCTTAAGGTTTATTTGTGGAGTGTCTCCTAAAGACTCATGTGTTGACACTTGGTCTCCAGGACAGCAACGTCCAGAGCTGACACTTGAGGAAAGAGATGGGTGATAAAGATTCGAACCTTGTCAGTGTGTTAATTTGTAGGAGACTTCATAATTTGATGCACTGTTAAGTAATAGACGCTTAGGAAGAGGAACTATTTGAAGGGCTTTGGGAACATATTCTGGAGGCTTATATTTTGTATCTAATCTCTTCCTGTCTTTCCCTTTTGATTCCTTGCTGCCGAGAGGTAAACAGCTGTGTGGTACTCTATGCTACAGACACACAGCAACGGGGACAAGCAGCCATGAACAACCATGAACAAGACCCCTGAGACAGCCCAAATAAACTCTTCCTTTAGGTTGATTTTTTTCATCCTGAAAAGCTGACTGACCCATGCAAAGTAGGTATTATTATTCTATTTCCTAAATGAGGAGATGGGGAGGGAGAAGAGAGGCGCACAGTCACAGAACTAAAGAGCAGCCTCACCCAAGCGTGGCCTCAAGGTTCTTTTGGTGCTCTACAAGCACCCATGTTGGGTTCTTATCCTGGACACAGCAAACCCTCTTCAGCTTTCTTCTTACACGTAAGACCATGCAAGCTGCCCATAAGGATGTGAAAAGACGATGTTCTGGTTTGCTTTTTGTTGACCAAACAGCTTAGGGAGGAAAGGGTTTATTTTTAGCAGCTTACACTTTCAGGTCACACTCCGCCCTTGAGGGAACTCAGGGCAGGAACTCAAGCAGGAACTGGAGCAGAAACCACGGAGAAATTCTGCTTCCTGGCTCCGTCTCTGACTCGGGTTCGGCTATACATATTTTATAGTCTGGGCGCACCTACCTATGTTGAGCAGAGTGCAAGACAATCTTTCACAGACATTGAGGCAGGCCAGTCTCATTTAGGCAATTCTTAATTAAGTTCATTCTTAATAATGTCATCCCAAGTGACCGTAGGTAGTTGGCAATAATAAAAACTAATCAAGACAGCGGGTGGTGGCGGCACAGGCCTCTAATCCCGGGAGGCAGGGGATCTCTATGACTTTGAAGCCAGCCTGGTGTACAGAGCAAGTTCCAGAACAGCTAGGGCTACACAAGAGAGCACACAGGGCTACAGAGAAACCCTGTCTTGAAAACAACAGTAACAAAACTAATCAGGACAAACATTAACAGTTTTTATTCAAGGAAGAAGAAGCATAACCTTCAGACTGTTAGTATAATACATATTTGCAATTCCATATTTTAGGTAGTTGTGAAATCTGTCATTACCTTAATAAAGTATGAATATTCCTGGAAGGAAAGTTAATTTTTTTTTTTTTGGCTTTTTCTTTTTCTTTTCTTTTTTTTTTTTTTTTTTTGGTTTTTCGAGACAGTGTTTCTCTGTGGCTTTGGAGCCTGTCCTGGAACTAGCTCTTGTAGACCAGGCTGGTCTCGAACTCACAGAGATCCGCCTGCCTCTGCCTCCCAAGTGCTGGGATTAAAGGCGTGCGCCACCATCACCCAGCGAAAGTTCATATTTTTACTGACCATTTTTCTAACTCTGTGGATGCTCTATAAATTATAATTATAAATGTTGACCCATAGTCATTGGAATTTATCATATAAAATTAGAAGACTTAAAGACTAGGGCTGGAGCCGGGCGATGGTGGTGCCATCCATTTCGGTGAAGAGCTTCTAATCAGCAGATTGCTTCGAGAGGTAGCTCACCCTGTTAACTCCACTTAAACACTGACTTTGAAGCAAGGTCAGGAGAGATGCTAAATTGCATATACAATGAGTATCTGAGGACAGCTTTGAATTGAGTCACCACATAAATCAGCTTCCTTTTTTTCTCCAGGGCCATTCACTCCTGACCCCTCGTTCTCTACCTTCATTCCCCGGTGCTTTCCACTCTTCTCACTCTCAAGTAGGCTCTTCCGAATTCAGAGAATAATCATTCGTCTATTCATTCAGGCCACACACATAACTGTCTGTTCCAAGTACAGAAGTAGGTGCTAGAGGGATAAATATGGATCAGAGTATTTGCATATGAGCATCTCACATTGTGGTCAGAGAAACAGAAATAGTCACTCTGTCATTTGATTGCTGCCTTAAAGGGTCTGTGAACAGTTCACAGTAGAGATGATATTCTACTTTGGGAAAGTGTAAGTCTCTGGAAAGCAGTGATTCTTGAGTGTTGAGTGTGTAAAGCCTGGGAAGAAAGCTCCGAATAGAAGCAACATCTGTCCAAACTGAGATGTGTATGTGGTTGACAATCTGTCCAAGCTGAGATGTGTGTGTGGTTGACATCTAGGCTCCATGGTGGGCAGGGAAGCTAAAGAGGGACTGGAATTGCAATAGAATGTGGGAATAAAATCCCAAGCAACACATTTTTACAGCAGATTTGTATTTTAGAACTCTCTGAAATTTTAGAGGGTGTGTTACTTTGCAGAAGAGGTTTTGCTTTTGTTTCCACAGAAAATGAGAGGCTGTGGATTCATTCTGGATTAAGAAAAATAAGGTCTGATCAAGGAAGACCCCCTGAAAAATCTCTGATAGGAGTGGATGGCCCAGATGATCCACTCCTATTTTAGAGCACCTCTGTTGCAGTTTCCTCTGAGTAATACATCTAGAACAGATTCAAGACTGCTGGCTGAGATGATCCAGTCTCACAAAATACTCCAGTCAAGACTTGATCCTAATCCTAAATTTTCTTTGGGTCCCCATAAGATTATCAATGCTCCCCAATCATCAGGAAATCACCTAGAAAACTATGCCCACATTCCCCAAAGAATGGATTAGGTGTGTTTGTCTTTGTTTAGTGTGTTGGTTATAAGTTATTATGGATAATGGTCAGAAGAAAAGCTAAACAAAGGAGATTAGATTCTGGGTCTTGCTTTGAAAAGCAAAAAGGGGAAATGCTGTGGGATAATGTTCTTGTACACTGTAAAGATTTGTCACTCCTATTGGTTTAATAAAATGCCGATTTACCAGTAGCCAGGCAAGAGGTATAAGTGAGGCAAGGAGACTAGGAAAATTCTGGGAAGAGGAAAGGCAGAGACACAGTCATCATCTAGAAGTAGAGGAAACAAGATAAGAGTGCCTTACTGAGAAAAGTTACCAAGCCACATGGTTAAACACAGATAAGAATTATAAGTTAATTTTAGTGTAAGAGGTAGTTAGCAATAAGCCTGAGTAATAGGTCAAATAGTTTATAATTAATATAAGCCTCTGCATGTTTATGTGGGACTGAATGACTGCCGAACTGGGTGGGACAGAAACATCTGTCTACAGGGGCATGTGAATTAATTAAGAGAAAGAAACTGAGACTTAGGGCAGCTAACTTGTTCAGGACAGGAATAAAGGTGATCTCCAATTTTACTCTTCTGATCTTTTCCTCCCACTCCTGCCCAGACCACCAGGAAGCAAGATGTAACCTGCCAGCTGAAAAAGGTACTGAGCCACATGGCTAGTATAGATAAGAACAATGAGTTAATATAATTTACAAGAGCTAATAAGTAGTCTGAGCTAATGGGCCAATCAGTTTTATAACTTATGGAGATCTCTGTGTGATTTTCTTTGGGGCTTGCCGGCTGTGGGGTACTGGGCAGGACAGAAACCCCAACTAGCAGGCCCCCTCATGTTACACTTGGGAGGCAGAGGCAGGTAGATATCTGTGAGTTTGAGACCAGCCTGGTCTACAAGTTCCAGGACATTCAGGACTGTTACACACAAAACAAACAAACAAACAAACAAACAAAAAACCTGTCTCGAAAAACCAAACCAAATGAAACCAAACCAAAACAAAATTTTTATGTAACGTAATATTCACAGATTCTAGAAGTCAGGAAGTAAGTATTTGGGTTATTGGTGGTGATGGGGATTATTCCATTTACTACAAAGAATATCCTTGACTCTGGATTGGAAGCATGGGAAGATACGTACTACTGTGTGTCTGAGGACACAGAGACACAAAGCAGATGAGAAGAGTCAAGATAAGAAACGCTCCTTAGTGGCTCTGTTTATGGAGAATCAGATACATCTGAAAGGTTCCGTCTAGTCTAATTTTGGCAGGGAAGAAAACTATAGTCCAGTCTCCATATGCTCATACTAAATGCTTCAACAATACTTAAGTGTTTATTATTGGTGTGTGCATGATGTGTGTATGGGCATGCGTGCCATGTGTGTTTACAGAGAACCTATGGCATTGGGTTTCTCCTTCCACCTTTGCTTGAGTTCCTAAACTCAAGGTGGGTAGGCTTGTATGTAAGCACCTTTGCCTGCTGAGTCTTCTTGCTGTCCTCAACACTACTGAACTGTCAGGAGATTAGAATAGTGAATTTTCAGATGCCCTTTTTACCATACAAAGAAAAAATATTCCTATGAGTGTTAAAACTGTTCTTAAATTGGGCGGTGGTGGCACACGCCTTTAATCCCAGCACTTGGGAGGCAAAGGCAGGCAGATCTCTGTGAGTTTGAGACCAGGCTGGTCTACAAGAGCAGGTTCCAGGTCGGGCTCCAAAACCACAGAGAAACCCTGTCTCGAAAAACCAAAAAAAAAAAAAAAAAAAAAAAAAACTTGAAACAAAGGGCTGGAGAAATGGCCCAGAGGTTAAGAGCACTGACTGCTCTTCCGGAAGTCCTGAGTTCAATTCCCAGCAATGGCTCACAACCATCTCTCAGGTGTTTCAGTGCCCACATCTGGCCTGCAGTACAGGGACACATGGAGGCAGAACACTGTATACATAATAAATAATCTGAAAAAAGCAACAAATAACCATCCTATGGGCTTGCCAAAAGTTGCTGACTAATAGTCCAAAACAGTGCAACTCTGCTGTTTTCAGTACCCTGCCTCCACACATCCAAAGTTACTACTTCAGTAGAGGATGGTACTAAGCATACTGGGGAGGCAGAGGGGATCTCTTCTCATGTCAAAGACAGTTAATGGACAAGCAGTGAGCAGAATTTAGCTGTCCACGTGACTTCCTGTTGTTCCTCGGCAGTATGCGTTTCGCGCATTTTAAACAATATTTTTATTAATTCTTTAAGAATTTTATCCAATATATTTTGAATACATTCACTGCCCCCATTCCCCACTCTTCCCATCACCACCCTCTCCACTTTTCTATCCCTTCCTGCTCAACTTTGAGATTTCTTCTTCCCCTTTACTTATATTTTTTAATCGTTAGAAAATCTTTGAGTGAGTTGTTTCGTAAATACAGACTAAATTAAAGTCTTCTAGGATAGTTCTCTAGTGTGGGCCTCCAGAAAAAAAAAATTACAATGGCCAATAGCTACTTTTAGGGACTTGTATTAATTACTCGTCTTTGTGACATTGCCATTTAAAAATCAGCAACTTAGACAGCAAACAGTTGCCATTGTATTCTGTGTGTTCCGCTTCCTAAGGGTAAGCATGGCATAAATGGGAAAGACAAATAAAGCTCCCTCGGGTCAGCTGGTTAGAGTCTAAAATTAAACCATGAGCAAAATGCTTAGGGTACAATGTTCATTTTGTTCTGCGCGGAGGAAAGTGAGCTAGAGCTTTTGCCTTGCAGGACAAAATTTGTCATACTGAATTGCTTCTTTTCTTTTGTCTGGGGAAAACACCTGATTTTTACACAGCTCTAAAACTTCTGTAGTATTTGAGGGGGCGGGGAAACAAACCTCGCTGAATATTGTGTGCTAAGAGTAAGTCATCCCCGTACTAGGCTTTCCTGGTATGCACAATGAACTGGCTTATCTCAAACACCAGCTCCTCAGAAAAGCACCCCTGAGACCTTGTCTCTCCATCAGAGCTGTAAGGGTTGCTCCATTTTATGACCCAGAGACTCCCACTTTGTGCTGAGGTGACCACTTTATGAACTTGATGACATGCCAAAAGAGACTTTTTTTTTTTTTTTTTTTTTTTTTTTTTTTAGAAAAATCATGGTAGGATCGTATGGACTAAACCCTTGTCAGGAGTAGTACTTGAATGGTCTGTGCTGGTCTGTGCTGGACTAATGAGGCATGGATGTAAATTGTTCCTCCAAACAATGCTTGACAAACCCCTGTAATTCACTTACATTTTCTCTTTTTAACCCTTCAAAGGACCTTCAAATCCTTTCCAAAGGGGACACATTGTATATTCACCACCATCTGTGCTCCTTGAATTGCAATTCTAAGACCTTCAAATAAATAAAGAAATTAAAAACAAACAAACAAACAAACAAAAAGCCACTTAAAACCTCATCTGCCCTATTTGGATGGAAATATATATTGAAAGTATCAAGTAAATATTCTAGTTGGATTTTACTGAAGCAAGTAAATGTAAGATGGACAGCTGGGTAGTATATTAGTAAGCTCAGAAAACAAGCCAGCAAACAAATGCCTGAACAATCAACCACCCCGCAGAGCTAGGAGACTTTCTGGTCCGATCACGAAACTTGGATTATGGTCTGAGCAGCAATGACGGGAGGGAACTGTTGTTTTCTTAGGTTTGGAAATGCTATTGTGGGTAAGAAACCAGAATCTTTCTTCTCACAAGAGTCGGTTAAACGATGTATTTTGATATGTGAAACTTCCTCAAACAGCATAAGAATGAACATCCAATTTTGTCTGTATAAAATGTTTTCACAGCATAAGGGCAAGAAATGGCATGTTTAAAGTCCCTTAGCAAAGGACACTAACAAAGGCATTGGAGCAGTGGTTTCAATTCTTCCTTTGGGTTTCTAGTACTGTCGCTTTTTTTTTTTTTTTTTTTTTAATTTTGTTGATGCACGCCGAGTGTTACTGAGCCCCACCCAGGTACAAAGGAGCAGTGAAGCATATATTAAACTTAAAACAAACAAAACAAAAAACCCGATCAATTACAACTGTAAGCTACCCAGAGGGAAAAAAGTATAGAGCAGCATGATGTTCTGTAATATTAGATGGGTTATATATTCACTTTCTAGAGGCATTATAGTTTGGCTTGCATTTTCCTATCTTAACTGTACCAATGCCTGGTGTTTCTTTTTCATTTTTGCCAAGACGGTCTCAGATAGCCTATCTGGTTCTGGTATATGCACATATCCCAGAAATGCTTTCAGAGTTTGTTGTTTTGTGTTTTGTTTTTCACTCATCCACTCATTACTGAATCCTGTATACCTTTGTAAGTTACTTCTTGAAATAATTCCAATCAGTTAAGAAATACAGAGTCACAATTTTATAATGTTTGGGCCTTACTCTGGGATTTCAGAAAGCCTTAATTTAGTAAAGAGCTGCATTTACCAGAAGGCTGACATAATTTTAGACGTAACTGAGCACAGAAGGTAGGCACTGTCGACACTCAGTAGTTACTACAGAAAACTAAAACTAGTGCCTCTGTAACCAGACCCTTTAAGTCAAGGTCCATGCTGTGCCATTTGGCCAGCCGGATCCCGCTGGCTTTAGCAACCACCTCCGGCGTCCAGGAATGCGTCCACGTGACCTCTGGTGCAGGGCTCGGAGACAACCTGGCAGTGGTCCCAGGGCCCAGCTTGTGTGTTCAATCGCTGTGCTCACTTTATCAAGATGGCCTGGAGGCCCCGACGCCTCCGCCCGCGGGGCAGCGGGTGACGCGGGGTGTGACTTGGCTGCGGCGGTCCGGGACCGCGGCCAGCACCGAAGATGGCGAGGCGGCGCGCGCTCAGACGCTGCGTGCAGCTCTTAGCGCCCTCGGCGGAGCTGGAGCGGCGGGGCCGAGGGCGGAGGAGCGCGGGCGGAGGGCGTCTCGGCATCGCCCGCGGCTCCGGGGCGCGCTGGCCCCCGGGATTAGCGACCTCAGCTGGTGAGACGCCACGCCGGGCGCGCCCGACCGCCCTCGGCGCAAGGTGAGCCCATCCTTCGCCCCGCCCCTCGCGAGCTGGCTCCGCCCCTCCAGCCTTTACTCCACTCCGTTCCCCCTCTGACTCCGCCCCTAGGGATATGGCCCCGCCCCTCCAGCCTCGGCTTCATTCCGTTTCCCCAACCCCGCCCCTCGCGATCTGGCCCCGCCCCCTCCAACCTTTGCTCCACTCCGCCCCGCCCTCTGATCCGTCCCGCCTCTAACCCCGCCCTTCAGCCCCGCCCCCGGAATAGCCCCGCCCCCTGCGCTGCGCGCCACCGGGAAGCCTCCCTGCAGCTATCTTCGCCGGAGGTGGTTTCCGGGGCCGCGGTTCTCCTCGGCGGGTTCGCGCCTTCGTCGCGGTGTCGGTGTGGAGCAGCCTTTCCAGGGCTGTTTGGACATCTCGGAGTACAGCGGATTGCGATAGGTTTCCACTCCCGAAGTCCTGCCTCCTCCTGGGGATGCTGCACTTGTTAGTGGCAGGCTTCTTTTGAATTACCGCACCTCAGGAGTTGCGGCGCCTGCATCTCTGGAGCCGCTGGGGTGAAGAGCCACCGTGGTTTTAGTCGTCTAGGGGAGAGTAGCTGTATTTGGGATCTCAGATCTCGCCATTCCTGCATTCCAGGTTGCAGCTCTACGGTACGAATTCAAGTGGGGGGGTCTCTTCGTTTGGTTACACGTAAATGAATGGGGTCCACGACTTAGCAGAGCAACTTATTTCGGCTCCTTCTGTTTTAGTCATCTTCCTAAATCCATCCCCAAAGCATTCTTGCCTTTTTTTCCCCTTAGAGTAAATGTAACTTATTTAACCACAGAATGAACAAATGCAGGAGGCAGGATGGGGAAGGGTGGCGAGAGTCGATTTTTTTTCATTTTGTGCTTGCTTCTTCGATTACCGAAGGCGGTTCAGATGGTCTCCCCTTCCCAAGGAGCGCGGTATGACCCTGGTGGTATGAAAATACTTTCACTGTCTCCAGATGAACCTGGATGATGTGTGACACTCAGTCGGACCCAGAAAACGTTAAGGGAAAGACAACAGTCAAGAGTCTCTAAAGAGCCGGGGACTTTTTGTTTTGCCCTTACTGTAGGGTGCTTTATAAATTGTGACACCATGACTTGGGTACTTTTGACTTAGCATGAAGTCAGAAAGTCACTCTTGCGACACACACTGCTCTGTAAATTAAGAAATAATTTTTATCTTTATTAACAGTTGGAGGTGTAACAGTTCCGTTTCTGTTTTGTCACATTGGGTAGGAGTTAGTGGTTACAATATGGCTTAGAAAGAAGTTACATAATCTCAAAAGAATGATTATCTGGATCTTAAAGCAGTCTGTATTTTATTTTATTTTATTTTATTTATTTATTTATTTTTCTTTTTCTTTTTTTCGAGACAGGGTTTCTCTGTGGTTTTGGAGCCTGTCCTGGAACTAGCTCTTGTAGACCAGGCTGGTCTCGAACTCACAGAGATCCGCCTGCCTCTGTCTCGAAAAACCAAAAAAAAAAAAAAAATCAATTCCAGCGATTACCACTGTAAGGTTCAAGTAATCTTTCCTTCTAATTCCTACTTGTCTATAACTTAGTGCTTTACTTCACATGTTTTTTAATTTAGTAACTATTGATTATGTATTTATTTTATTAATTGATGATTATAACAGATTATATATATTCTTGGATGGCTCCAAGTATATATATATGTGTATATATATATATATATATATATATATATTAGACATATACAGTCTATTGCCAACTAACTAACAATATAAGATAATCATTTTTCAAGCTCTTTCAAGGTGCTTTAGGCCAACAACTCAGGTTCAGGTTAGACATCTGAAGCAGTCAAGTCAAGATAGCTCAGTACAGGTTACAACACTGCACCCTCAACTGGATTAAAAAGTTGGGAACAATCATTATCATTGGCTATGAAGGTGTAGGACTACAGTTAGATGGATCAGCATAATTCAGAAGTGTGATTGGAAAGCAATTCTTACTGCTGGGTGTGGGAGCACATGCCTGAAATCCCAGCATTTAGGATGCAGAGCCAGGCCCAGGGCTTGTGAGTAGGCAGCGAGGCTTGGTTACACAGATAGTTCCAGGCCCTCTTGGGATACTAGTAAAACTGTATGATAAAAAGAAAGGGGAGAAGGGAAGGGTGAATTTGGCTCAGCACATTAGACAACTCTTTCCGCTGTATCAGGGCAGGTTTTTGTGTTTATGGAGTTGGAACCTTCCCATATTAAGGAGTACCGACATACAAACAGTAAATGTCTGACAAATTCTGTTTGATTTTTGTAGTCTTCCTCAACTATATGAATAAATTTGTGAGGGTAAAGAGACACTTGGCTTTCTTGTTGTTATTAACAGTCCGTACACTGATTTTTGTCAGTTTTACTCAGCAGACCCCTGCCCTGTAGCTATTAGATGACCACAGTAATTTGTTTTGGAAGTTAACTTTCTGTGTTTGAAGTCCCTTTGCTTAACCTACAAAGACGTTTGTTCCCTTTCTCAGTGTGTGTCTTTAGCTTGCGTAGAGAGCTCATGGAAAGCTAAATTTCCTACTTCCACTGTAGTTAAAGTAACTAATAAAAGATTGAAGTATCTGACTTTAAATTCGTTTTTTCCTTTTAACTAAACAGAATCCCGAACACGATGTAGAACATGCTTTTTCCCTCCCCTGTACTGACCTTCTTCTGTGAGCGTTGCTCTAAGGATTTTTAGGTGACATCTAGTCTTGCTTATCTGAGGATAATTAAGGGGCTAGCATGGTTAATAGGCAGTCTAGACTCCTGGATAGATCCAGACTCTGGGAACACCATATGACTCTATGGTCTGACTGGCTCTGCCTGTAAAAAGGTCACACATGTGATGGCCATTATCATGGGATAGAGAGTCAAATGGGAAGAAACCCTGGAGAGTAGGGACTTGGTTCAATTTCTTTAGCTTGTAAGTCTACTTCTCTCCTAAAAGCTGAGCTTTTATGACATCTCAAACATGGGCTGTTACCATTTCACAGAGGTGATCTGCTTTAATGTTGTTGAGGGAATGTTGATTCCTTCAGCTTGGCTTGGTTTTCTATGTAAAAATTTTATCTGTTGTCTGTACATGTGTGCTGTTTGTAGCCTGTTGATTTTTAAATGGGATTAATGCTGATGCACGTACGTTGAGTATCCCTTCCAGTGAAGAATTTCACTTAATAAATTTTGATGTTCTCAGCAGCATGGTTATGCACAGCCTTGTAATTTCTTTTTGCATGGCCATTCAGGTATTTTCAACTCATGCTTTTAAGACAGCGTTTTACCTTCGATTTAGTGTAAGCGGCCACACTTGGTAAACTTTGTTGGCTACAAGGATGCATTTGTGTTGTGGAGGAGGAGGCGTCAGCATTGGAAGGACCAGGGCTTTGCAGAATTCGGGGCTCTCAATGTGAATAATAGGAAGTCCCCCCAAACTAAATACAGGCTCCCTGCCTGGAGATGTCTCTCTGTGGAAGGATAAAACACGGACTGAGCTTACGACATCTTTTTAAAGCAAGGACAGTATCTTCAGGGCACTGTGTACGTTCTCTTTTCATATACTGAAACACAGACTGTTATTACTAATTTGTTAAAATCGTTGATCTTCTGTTGATGGGTCTTCGTATAATTTAAACTCAGAACAATTAAGTAATTAAAGTAGTGTAATTTGAAAAGCATCTAAGATTAAAAGAGTATTTTTTCTTTTCTTAAAAATTTCTTTAATTTTATTGTATGTGCTTTGTTGTGAGGGTGTCAGATTCCCTGGAACTGAGTTACAGACAGGTGTGAGCTGCCATATGGGCGCTGGGAATAGAACCTGGGTCCTCTGGAAGGGCAGCCAGTGTTCTTAACCACTGAGCCATCTCTCTGGCCCCCGAGTAATTTTCTTTCAAGGAACTAGTGCTTAATGAGTGTCAATTAAGAGCTTCTTACTTTAAAAAAACAATCACATTATTGAAAGACAATAAGGTGAACCTTGTCTCTGTGTCAATACCGGTAACTCATGAGCTGTTGGTTCTATTAGATTTAGCTTAATTGGTGGAAAGCACAGACTTTGGGGTTTGATCAGCGTGGATTATCCCGAGAGTCAGCTCTTACTTGACTTTAAGCAAGCCATTGGTTGTTGTTTTGTAAGCTCTCCTAAACTTTCCCGTTATGGCAGTTGTATTGGGGCATTCTGGAAAGTTGTTTGAATATGTTTCTCCTCCACATGGAAGAAGTGGGAAACTGGTCTGTTTGGACAGTGTGTTTAGTACCATCCCTCAGTGTGGCCTCCAGACGGCTTCACATAGTAAGATGCAGGAGGATCCAGGAGTGATTTCCTTTCTCTTCAGCAGACTACAGGACCGGTCAGAACATGACCAGCATGGCCATCCCTTGCTGGAAGGCTGAAGATGGAGCTACTCAGCTGGTATTATACCCTAAGCAGAACAGGGGAGATTGGATTTTATGGTAGACTCTAACCTCCCAGCTGTTCCCCATGACTTTTTCGGTTAATAGAGTTTGTGGGAGTGGCCTCTGTTGACTTAAGTCTCTCTGTCCTTTACTTTCGCTTCCCTCTCTGATACCACAAGTGTTTGCTGAACACTCAGCACTTGTGAATTGCTGCTAGGCATTGTAACAAGCAATGTGAATTATTACTGATCTTTCCCAGCCCTCCATGGCTTGGTTCCCTGGGAGCAGAGCCAAATTAGAGACTCAAGTGAGCTGAATCTGAGTCTGTAACTTATCGAACTTTATAGGTGGCAAGGTGGCCTTTCTACTCTAGTACTAGGATTATGGCTTATGTAGGGCAGGGTGTGTGACTGTGGAAGAGGCCACTCGTGATAGGCACCCGCAAAGCTAGCCTGAATTCTAGCACTCCAGAGAGACCCGCGGGACTTTCCTAAGTGCCCGAACCCCTGAGTACAATTGTGGTCCCACCCTTCACATTCATCAGAACCAACCGTGGGTCCCCTTCTGAGTCTTCACTGGGTAGCCTCAGGCACAGTTTAAAAATCTTCAGTGGTGGTGGTGCACGCCTGTAATTCCAGCACTCGGGAGGCAGAAGCAGGTGGATCTCTGTGAGTTCGAGGCCAGCCTGGTCTACAGAGCTAGTTCTAGGATGCCAGGGCTACACAGAGAAACGCTATCTCCAAAAACAAATATCTCTACGGTTAATTCTGATGTGCAGTTGGCATTGAGAACCAGAGATGTAAGACTTTGTTCCTAGCTGGGCAGGAAGTAGTCTAAGAAAACTATCAGTCACTTGCTGATCGCGGTCCTTGGTTTTTGTTTTTTAAGATTTATTTACTATGTATATAGTGTTCTGCCTGCATGTACACCTGCAGGCCAGAAGAGGCACCAGAACACATTACAGATGGTTGTGAGCCACCATGTGGTTGCTGGGAACTGAACTCAGGACCTCAGGGAGAGTAGTCAGTGCCCTTAACCTCTGAACCACCTCTCCAGCCGCCTAAGATCCTTTCTTGACAACTTGGTTTGACCAATGAGAGGAGGTGGGATGTTCTGGGATAAGCAATCTTTGACTGAGGAGGCTAGACACTGAAATACTGTAGGGCATGATGTATCTAGAGTGAGCTGACCTCGCCTGGCTTCTGTGCTGTGGGAAGTGCTGGGTAACTGGTAGTGTCTGAAGTTTGCAGTCTTTGCTTTCAGGGGACGGTGAAGAGAGATGAAGGGAATGGTAGAGATTATTATTTTTCAAAACCAAGGGACTTTCAAGTGGTGCGGGATAATTGTTTGTATTATGTCAATCATGTTTTAAATAAATGCTGATTGGCCAGGCAGGAAGTATAGGCGGGTCAACCAGACAGGAAGTAGAGGTAGGGCGATGAGAACAGGAGAATTCTGGGAAGCAGGAAGCTCCCTCGGCAGTTCTGCCCAGATCACCGAAGAAGTAGGATGTGATCTGCCTCCCTGAAAAAGGTACTGAGCCATGTGGCTAACATAGATAAGAATAATGGGTTAATATAAGTTATAAGAGCTAATACGAAGCCTGAGCTAATGGGCCAATTGGTTTTATAACTTATGGAGACTTTTGTGTGATTTTCTTTGGGACCTCACAACTGTGGGAACCAGGCAGGACAGAAACCCCAACAAGCTGGCTCTCATGTTACATTCAAGGCTTGTGAATCCAGAAGGAGCTCTGGAGCTGGTGGGAGTCTTGGGTACGGTAGCCTTCTTACTTTCAAGATGTGTGTGAATTCCCAGAACACTAGGATATCTGTTATTCAGATGTAAAAGCGAAGACACATTCTAGAGCTGATTCCGTTTCTTTTATTTCTGCCATTGTCTTTAGTTCAAATATATCAGTGTTGGAGTGTAATAAAACAGTGGTTTGTAGTTACTGAAGATTTCCTGTGTGCCTGAGACTGGACTAAGAATTATGAAGCTAAAGCATAGAAAGGAATATGAAAATGGCTGTTTGTATGTATGTATTATGTATGCATGTAACTATGTATGTATGTAAGCATGTATGTATGTATGTATTCTTTTGGTTTTTCGAGATAGGATTTTTATGTGTAACAGCTCTGGCTGTCCTGGAACTCACTCTGTAGACCAGGCTGGTCTCGAACTCACAGAGATCCACCTGCCTCTGCCTCCTGAGTACTGGGATTGATTAAAGGTGTGCACTACCACCACCTGGCCGGTAGCCAATTCTTGGTAATTATGTTGTTTTAAAACATGCTTGTGTAGCTTACTACATGCTCCTCTCCCTGTTCATTGGCAGCGTGTACTGAGTTGAGCATATGGGTCTCTGCCTGTTTGAACCTCCTGGTTTATTGGTTGGCCTGAAACTGCCTGGGGGCCGCCTTCGGGTGCTTGGTCTGCGCTGAAGAGGCCTGGATGGTTGAGCAGGGTCTGACCTCAGCAGTGCCTTGGGCCTGGGCTCCTTGTAAAAATCTTTCCTGGTTATTGTAGTCGCTTTTTCTCTACCCCTTTCTTTTAAAGGATGCGACCCCTACGGCATCTTGAGCAGAGTGAGTCTGCCATTCGGTCACTTCAGAAAGTCAGCTCTGGGCTCCGGCAACCTTTAATAACCGTATGTTTTATATCCACCCTCCCGCTATGTCCAACACACACACACACACACACGCACACACACACACACACACGCACACCCCGAGTCCCGTGTTGGCAGACATTCAGGAGGCTATGAGTCCTTTCAGCATCACGGACCCCGTGTGTCACATGACCATCCGTGTGACCTACTTGCCGTGTAGGGTTTCTCACGGCTCTGTGAACCTGGGTCACTGGTGCTGGAAGTGCTTTATTCCGAAGACTACCGTGTTCCTCCTCCAAATCTCACCATCTATACACGACAGGTAGCAAGCCAGCGTCTGTATGGCTGTTTGGGGCTAGAGTGAAAGCTTCCCCCACCCCCTCCCCCTTCCCGTAGGACTTGGAAAACTAGATCTTAAGTCGTCATTCAGTGTTTGTTAAACACAACACGACAGGGTTTTAGCATGGTCGCTCTCTGGTTGTATCTTGTGTCAGGTTTGCCGTACAGCCTCCTCCGCAAGGTCTTCTTGTGCCCTGACAGACCACGGCCTATCTTTACCCCGTGACGTCCCACGCCCAGTGTCTGCTCTCAGGTAACAGTCCTCTGCCAAGCTCTTTCCAAAGTTGGCTCAGGAAAGTGGCTGCACAGAGAGCTTCCTCCCAGGCGTGGTGAAGTGGGGCGGGCTAGCTAGGGCAAGCACCAGCGAGAGGAGACAGGTGTTGGTAGCCGGAGCTGAGTCTTGGTGTAGCTAAAGGTCGTCGCAGAGATGGAAGGGACGTCTGCACTATGGCCCAGTCCTCTCGTTTTATAGGCGAATGAAAGCGAGCCAAGTTAGCTGACTTTTGACGCAGAGTTGGAGCACTAAGCCAAGTCAAATCGAGCTGCGCACTGCTGTCCTCTCATCCCTCGGGAGCTGCGCAGACACCGTGCTCCATTTCTTCTCGTGGGCTGCGATTGCATGGAAAGGTTTCTTTTGTTGTAGCCGTGACAGAGTCAGCGGAGGAAAGAACACACGTTTTGGAGCCATGCTTTGGTTAGGGCATTGCTTTAAGGAAAAGCGAAGAAGGGACCTTTAAGATCATTATCATATTTTGAGCTTGGTTCAGGGTTTCTCTGTGCTACAGTGCAGGTTGACCTGGAACTCACAGAGATCCACCTGCCTCCGCCTCCCAAGTGCTGGGATTAAAGGTGTGCGCTACCACCGCCCAGCTAAGTTGTTTGTATTTGTTTGTTTTTTTAAGTTTTATGTATTTGATGCACTTGAGTGTTTTGCCTGTGTGCATGTATGTGCACCACGTACATGTCTCCTGCTCGAAGAGGGTGTGGGAGCCCCTAGACCTGGAGTTGAGGATGGTCATGAATAGTGGCTGAGAACCACACCTGGGCCCTCTGTAAGAGCAATAGGTGCTCTTACTCCCAGGGGCTTTATTTTTAAGCTGTTGTTTATCTTGTTTGGTTGCTTCTAATTGTTATCAGATCCGTACTTTCTTACTTACACAAAAGGAAAAATATGTAGAGTCAGCTAGAGTGTTCATATGTTTTAGTGACGTAAAATCTTTTAATAGGCTGTGAAGTGACATTTGGGTCAATGTACTGAATTAGCCTTATAGCTAAGAATATCTAAAGCCTTTGTTAGTGTGCAGTCAGGACACCACTGTTGGGACCCCTGTTGTCAGGGCACCCATGGTCCTTGGCTCCTCTTGCGAAGAAAACGTGTTCTCAAATTTATATTCCAAAGAGTTGATTTATACTTTGCATTTATTCCTCTCAGAATTTACTATTGAATCTTACATACTTTTGCTTATTTTTTATGTCAGTTATTTGTCCAAGTATTTTTTGTCTATAACTAGATTAGAATTTTATGAGACAAATTTTAATTATTTTTAAATATGACCAAATACTATGATTTCCATAAAATGTAAGGAAGCAAATGTTTTCATAGTTTGTTACATAGAATTATTAAGGAAGAAACAGAAGAATCTCAACACATTTGTCTTATATTTTGAGACTGTCTTTCATCTGTGAAGCATCTCGATTAGGCAAAAATGGCATCTTTTTTCACTCTTTTACCAAATATAAATCCTAATACAGGTAATGACCTGTGTTTGTCTGGTACCTCAACATGCTAACCCATGGTGCCATTTGTTCATTTTAGTACTGCAAAGAGACTATCATGTTTAAACAAGGAGCCTGGGTTCTTGTCTCCTTTGTTAAGACAGACGTTTAGGTACATGTTATATGTGCACGTATTTAAGTGTATACTGTGCATGTATACTGATTCTGGTGTGTTTGAATATTGCTATGACTCACATAGGTGTGTTCCTACATGCTGTATAAACTTTCTATTTGCTTGGTTTTCCAGTAGCTTCTGAGCAAAACCGATTAAGCTGAAAGAACAAGTTAAAATGTGGCTGACAGATAATGCCGTGCTTTCTGGTTGGTCGCGTGGCGCAGGGAGAGCCCCGCACACAGAGCATTTCTCCGTTTTATACAGCGTAGCCGAGGTTTGGGCATATTTGCTGCACATCGACTTTCTCCGTACCCGTTGGGGTCTCTCCCGGCGTCTTCCTGAATCCAAGGATGGGGAGAGTTCGCTCGACTCTCCTGAAGTTCTTTATAGATATTTCAGAGAATGGGATGTTGGTATTTTTCTAACCTATGCTATCTAGCATTGTAGTAAAAAGACCCTTCTCTTCAAATCAAGTCAGGGTGAACAAACATAAAATTGTAAGTACGGCTTTATTCAGTGTGAGATACGAAAATATGGTTCTGGTATGTTCCAGATGTGACACCAACATTATTGTTGTGTGATAGTCACTCGGTGTTTATTAAATGTCTGTTGTAGGAACTCTAATCTGCTGCTTCATAATTTATGCGAGCGTTGAAGCCCCAAACATAGGTTGTACTGTTGTGATTTTTTTTCATATGCGGGTGTTGAAGCCCCAAACATATGTTGTACTGTTGTGATTGTTTTTCAAACTTCTCAGATGATAAAGCAGTACATTCAGTTCTTGGGAGTAGGCATGCCTTAAATGTCAAATGTACGAGGCATTTCTGAAGTAAAGAATTTTTGTTTTTAGAAGGCATTTTACCATCTGTGCAGTTATTGAAGTAAAATATTTGTCCTTGGCCGGCTTCTCTTCACCAAATGTCAGGGTTCAGACCTCCCTTTGGTCGGAGATGTGGGGGCTGAGTCCTAGTATTGGATAGGCAATTAATATTCAGTGTACTTGTGTTTCCTGTATGAAACTGTCGTCTTTTTGTAGCAGGTTTGTGTTTGAAGAGCTCAAATACAGAGCTTTTCAACACACACAGCTCAGGTCTAGCTTTCTTGTCCTTCCACCCGGTGTTTAATGATGCTCTTTGCGCGACTGTTGCTATAGACACGAGCAGCGTGACGAGAGGCTGGTGATGGTGAGGGAGAGGCCCTCCCCACATGACTCAGCTCCTAAGCTGGCTTTGTGTGTCTCCGTGGTGCTGGGCACAGATTGTCATTTCCACACAGACTGGATGGCCTCTCTGGATGTGGCCTCCAATAGCATCATTCTAGATGGTCGTGGGTTAGTCCTGTCCATCCTCTTCACTCTCCGGCGGAGACCTGCCTGCGTGTGGTGACGTCACAGGCAGTCCTGTGACTGCCCATCTTCATGCAGTCCCTTTCCCATCCCACAGATGCAGACAGTCATACGTGGCGTCCCGGTGGGGGCACTGTCTTCTCGAGGCAGGAACGAACACAGCCGAGGCACACAGGCCAAGGGCTGGTGTTAGAGGCAGAAGGGACACAAGCAGCCAGAACCCTAAGCCTTTCTGAACCGTCCTGCTGACTTTTGCGGGTGAAGCCTTGGAGGCCTTTCTCTTTGGTTTTGTTTGCATGAGATTTGCCTATAAAGACCACCCCTGAAGACTGCATGTGTGTGTTTGTGTAGGAGTCATGGGAGGTGTAACGTGGGAATGGTCGTTTTGTATGCAGACCCATTCTATAGATTGATTGGGGAAGCCTAAGGATCAGAAGCAGGAAAAGGAGCCGACACTGGGGAAACTGTTGTCTAGGGAACAAGCATCACTCAGTGTCTCTCTCCTCTTTTACCCTCCAGACCCCTCTGCTCTCACCGCCATTCTGAGCAGCCTTAGAGCAGCCTGGATCCTGCCATTGCCCACCGCCTTTTGGGGGCATGGACTTGTCTACTTGGAGTCTTGCTTCCCTGTGATGCCAATGTTTCAAACCCAGCAGCTCAGAAGTCCGCTTTTACTGGGCTTCTGCCGGGTCTGACTCCTTCCACTTCACGACCCCATCCCCAAGCTTCCAAAACTTCCAGCCATCCAAATGTCGTCACATCTTCCTGATTTCCGCTTCTTTATTGGCTTGACTCTAGGATTTATTTTAATGATTTTTCTTCTTGGCTGTTGTCTCATCTATTGATTGAGTTATCTGCTTTTGAGTACATAAATTAAAAACTGGAGATTGGCCAGGCGGTGGTGGCACACACCTTTAATCCCAGCAGTTGGGAGGCAGAGGCAGGCGGATCTCTGTGAGTTCGAGGCCAGCCTGGTCTACAAGAGCTAGTTCCAGGACAGGCTCAAAAGTGACAGAGAAACCCTGTCTCAAAAAACAAAAACAAAAAGCCCACTGGATTTTAGGGCTTCCTGACAGCCTTAATTTAAATGAAAGTTGGTGCTTGGCTGTTAGTGGCTTCTTTTTTCTACTTAGTAATCCAGGTCTCCGGCTCTAGGGTTAGGTTGCCTTTCTTCCCCTTCCCCTCCTCCTCCCCTCCCCCTCCCCTCCCCTCCCCTCTCTCCCTCCCTTCCTTCCTTTCTTCCAAGAAGGGTCTCTCATGTAGCTTTGGTTGTCTTGGAACTTGTTATGTAGAGCAGGCTGGTTTTGAACTCACAAAGAGCTGTCTGTTTCTGCCTCCTGAGTGTTGGGATTAAAGGTGTGTGCCACCACTGCCTGGCTTCTAAAAGACCCTTTTTAAGCATCTTCAGTGTCTGTGGTTGCCCACAGTATAGACAGCCTTCCTGATGTGGCCGTTCAGGTGGAGGGTGGCATCCTCCTCTGAATAAACCTTTCTTGGTTTGTATATCCTGCCTCCATGGGACTGCTAAATGTCGTTCCCCCCAAACCTTATTTTGCTGTTGTTTTCTGGTCTTTGAAGCAAAATGCTTGTTTTTCTTTTTCCCTTTTCACTGTATTTTACAGCCATGCCAAAATTTAATTAGTAAGTACAGTTACAATCCGTGTCTATATTAAAAGGTGTGTAAATACAGAGACATGTAAGTATATATGTAACGAGTGCGTGTATATATCACAGGAGCTACTCATTATCACGGAAGGGTGCATGAGGTCTGTCTGCACAATAACCTACACTTATCTACACTCACGGCCTCATCTGATAAATGAACTGAACTTTAGTGGAGGGCCACTGCCTTTGTGAAGGCTTCGGGCTAGGCTTAACTTTGAAGACATAAAAAGTGAGTCTGTGAGAACTGAGGCCCTTCCCCCAGGACACTAAGCCTTAGAACAGAAGGAATTTCGATGTTTGGTAAGTTAACCAGCCTCGAGAAAAAAGAATGAGCATTCGTGTGTACCAAGCACTTAATGTACGTTATATCATGTCATCCTCTGAACCTCCACAGGGTAGGTGATGATCTTATAGGTGAGAAAATGGAGCATTAGAAAGGTTGTTTTGCTAGGAAGCCTGTGAGCCCCTCTCACGGCCAGGCATGTCCCGGAGAGGCGTCTGGGCAACAGTGTGTGCTCAGGCTTTTGCTAGCTGCGCTGTGCTTTCTTTCACCAGAGACTGTTGTACAGGCTGACTGTTTACCCTCACATTAGAGTAATAAAATTGGGGCCGCTCCTCCTGGGGTTCATGGTCTTTTTCCTTCTTTCTCAGACATCTTTCTATCTAAGCACTCCTGTAGCCATGAAAATAACATTTGGTTTTCTGTAATTTGTGCTTGTTTGTAGCGAGCTGCGTGGAGTCACACCTGATGGCTATGTGTAGAGAACTGCGTAGAGTCGCACCTGATGGTGCTGGCTCCCACCCTCTGCGATCCTGAAAGCGAGTGCTCTCTGATAATCAACTCCTAATATCAACTAGGCCTGACTTATGCTATTATCACGCAATGATTGTCAGCTGCTTGCATATGCGTGGACCTATGGGCAGTGCCCACCTGGCAATCCGGGGTTGGTTGCCCATGCCTACTTAAGGGCTGGGAGAGGTTTGCCCAGGGAGAGAGGAAGAGAGAGGGAGAGAGTGAGTGAGTGAGGGAGGGAGGGAGTGAGGGAGAGAGAGAGAGAGAACTGTAAAAAGGTCCTGAATAAAACTGCAGCAGGAAGAGCTCCAGTGTGTCATGCGTCATCCTTGCGGGACGAGGTAGAGCCACGACACTTGTTATTGTTGTTTGTTTTTTAAGGGTTATAAGTGTGTAGTTGTTGATGAGTTGATTCTAAACCAATTAGAAAGGAAGTGTCTGCTAATACAACCAACAGGAGGGCAATGAAATCCTTCCTAGCAGATAACATCATGCTTTTAATGTGTTGTTTTCCATTTCTAAATATTTTGGTCCTGTGTGATTCACAATCAAGGACTTCAGTATCTTGAGGATGGGTGGTGGTGGCTGTAGAAACAAGTTCGGGGTAGCAGCTAAGGTTGTCTGAGGGGTGTGTGCCCAGGTTTCCAAGTGCTTTCATTGACTTAGATGTTTTCATCTTCTCAGAAACCCTAGGAGCCAATTTTATAGATGGGAAAAAACCAAGATGAAGAAAAGGTGGGGAATTTATTCAAAGCTAGGATACTGAGGTGTCTTGACAGTATCTTGTCTCAGTTACTTAGAATTTATGTTGTTACTAGGTTAATTAATGTGCTGTCTCCTTCCTTGGTAAAGGGACTCTTACTCTCTGGGGGTGGAGTTACACATTATCGTCAGTACGAGAATAACCAAGCTCATCACTTAGTAGGGTTATATGTAAGTCACTTGAACTACTGAGGCATCATTAGGAAACTAATCAGGTCTTACTTTATTGTAAGACCATCTATAATTATGAAAATAAGGCTATGGAAAGGTGCTCACGTTAGTTTCGTTTTTGGGTTTTCTGTGGCATGTGCCTGAGAGGAGCACTTTAAAAGAACAAGTCGTCGTGGGTCACAGGGGTTCCAGTACATGGTAAAGGGTTCCGTGTTTCTGGGCCTGGGGGAGGCTGACGCCATGGCAGACGGGCATGTTGGAGCAGGGAGGCTAGGGAGAAGTAGGAGTGTGTCTCTCTTCCAGAGAACATCCCTCCATCCAAGCAGGTACCAGCTTTCGTAATTCTTACACCTCCCAATGGTCAATGAGATTTTGGATCCTTCTGTTGATCACTTCAGCGATGAAGGCAGAGCCCCCGTGATCTAGTCTTTTCTCTGAAAACGACTTTGTTGGGAGTCAAACCTTTAACACATGAGCCTTTTTAGGGGGTGTGCTTTGTATCCGTCATAATAGTGCTTCTGTTTACTCTGCAGAATGGCACTGAAACAGACAGCATTCTGTCTAGCTGGCTAGGGAAATAACATTGTTTTAAGTAACAACAGTTGAAAGGACTTTTGAAAGGCTTGGCTGGTGTGTTGTTCCCCAAGGCAAGCATCTTTCTTTTCATCAAGTAGTAATACTGGATTTTAAAATTGTTTTTGCAGCAAGAACATTGAAATGAATACAAATAATATTCTTATAAGGTTGAGCAAATATTATTGGCTGAGAATGATACTAATATGCTTTAATGACTGACTTTAATAGGGTTTCTGTTGCTGTGAAGAGACACCATGACCACAGCAACTCTTATAAAGGAAAAACATATTTGGGACGGCTTACATTTTCAAAGGTTCAGTCCATTATTGTCATGGTGCCACATGGTGGCATGCAGGCGGACATGGTGCTGGAGAAGGAACTGAGAGTCCAGCATCTTGACTTGCAACAGGAAGTGGTCTGAGACACTGGGTGTGACTTGAGCGTATATGGGACCTCAAAGCCTGCTCCCACAGTGACACTTTCCAGTAAAGCCACACTTGTTCCATCAAAGTCACACCTCCTAGGAATGCCACTCCTTATATGCTTGTGAGGTCTAGTTACAATTAAACTACCACAATGACTTTTTGTCAAACTTGGTAATCTCCTTTTCCCTTTTTTATTTTCCTTTTTAAAGCTTCTCACCAAAGGACATGGAAGAAAATGAAAACAGCCAGTCTCCAACAACAAGCTACCAATATCCCAAAGAAACAGTAAGGAAGCGCCAAAATTCAGTACAGAATTCAGGAGGAAGTGTGTCTTCTAGGTTTTCCAGGAAAAGCTTCAAACTCGATTATAGACTAGAAGAAGACGTAACTAAGTCGAAGAAAGGAAAAGATGGGAGATTTGTTAATCCGTGGCCAACGTGGAAAAACATCTCTATTCCACATGTCCTTAGGTGGCTGATAATGGAGAAAGACCACAGCAGTGTCCCAGGCTCCAAAGAGGTAGGCAGATGGATCTATTTCTGAATGCTTTGTGTATACGTTAAATACACATGCGTGTGCGTGTGCACACAAACACATATAAAACTTAGCTTTCCTGGGGGCTGGAGAGATGGCTCAGTGGTTAAGAGCATTGCCTGCTTTTCCAAAGGTCCTGAGTTCAATTCCCAGCAACCACATGGTGGCTCAAAACCATCTGTAATGAGGTCTGGTGCCCTCTTCTGGCCAGCAGGCATACACACAGACAGAATATTGTATACATAATAAATAAATATTAAAAAAAAAAACTTAGCTTTTCTGTGAGGCATGACCCTCTACTTATCTATCTGTGCTCTTTTCTATACGGTGAGATGTAATGATAGGTTTGAAGAGACAAATGAATCCTATGACCCCTGTCCTCAAGTTCTTGGTTTAGCAGTACAGGACATGTGTAAATAATCTCTTCCTGTCTGTAGCAAGAGACTGGGGTAAAGTACTGTAAAAACAGAGGGGAAGATAGACGTGGTCCATTCTGACTGGAAGGGGTCGTTGGGAGCGTGTGTGCTGGTCCTTCCCAGAAAGCCATTCTGCAGTGGTTTTCTAGGTCAGGTGATCATGTGACCACACCATGAAGGGGAGTAGTGCATGGTGTGCTCCAGAGAGTGACAGCTGATGAGGAGTTGGGATATTGAGTCTACAAAGTAAGGTATGACCTAAAGCGTATCTTTACTGTTGGACTCAGCCACTGGTGCTGTAAAGAACTCTTGCTGTCCTTTGCAGAGCTGCATAGGTTGACCATAGTTTATTAGCGTCAACTGCAGCAGCTTCACTTGGGATGCAGTTTGTTGTCCCTTAGCAAGGAGAATACTGGAAGAGCAAGACGTGCTGGGGCCGGTTTGGATGAGCAGTGATGGCTCCCTTACGCTGGCATCTTCTCTTCCTGGCTGGCTTTTGGGGAGCTGGGGGAAGGGTTCTGAGTTTGTGAGCAGAGGGATGATAAGGAAAGACTAGGTCATTGCTGCAGTCTTTGGTCTCCATGGGAAGAGGTAAGGCCTGTGCTGGTAGAGGTGGATTTGGTGATAGGTTTACTTGGTAAATGTTGCCTGCCTTTCTTTAAAGGATATAGGATCGAGCGTCTTACATCATGCCAAGTGTAGTAGCGTACACATTTAATCCCAGTACTGAGGTGGCAGTGGTTAGTGGATTTCTGTGAGTTCAAGACCAGCTTGATCTACATAGTGAGTCCTGGGACATCTAGGGCTACACAGTAAGACCCAGGCTCAAAGAAAAGGGTAGGGAAGAAACTTTTATCACTTTAAGGCTAGAAATATTCATAGTAATCTCTATATAGTATATCTATAACTATATATGTATGCATTTATACATACATATATGCATATATTTGCTGTGCTCAAGATTAAACCTAGAGCCCAATAAATTGTTTTGTTTTGTTTTTTGAGACAGGGTTTCCCATTAGCTATGAAGCCAGTCCTAGAACTCATTTGGTAGACCAGGCTGGCTTCAAGCTCACAGAGATCTGCCTGTCTCTGCCAAGTGCTGGGATTAAAGGAGTGCCCCACCACTGCCCACCAGGCCAGTGGTTTTTAAGGGAATAGCTGTCCCTTCTGAAATACCAGTAAAAGCTGCAGAGGAACACATACATGTAAATAAGCACCTTGTCGTTGGCTCTGTCATCCTGGATCTTAGGGACTCAAGTCTGTCCTTCCACTCACTTATTAGCTTGGGTTTACTGAGCACATGCTATGTGCTAGACACACTCTATGATGTGCCAGAGGATGAATAACAAAGTCAATAATTAGTCACTTATGTGGCATGTTAAACTGTAAGTGTGCTGGTTGATGATGGTGGAGTGCACCATTAATTCCGTCTCTCCTGAGGCAGAAGCAAACTGAACTCTCTGAGTTCAAGGTCAGCCGGGTCTGCACAGTGAGTTCCAGGACAGCCAGGACTTCACAGGGAAACCCTGTCTTAAGAAAACAAATCAAACCATAAGCACACCAGTGAACAGGGCAGGGACGTGAGGGTGGTAGAGGCGTGGCTGCATTCTTCAGAGAGCTTTTCTTTGTAAAAGCAGGCATAGGAAAGATACCAAAGGGAACTCTGATGTGGGATTCCCCTCTGTACCGCTGTGATTACCATTAATAAACAAAGGAATTACTTTGGCCTATAGCAGAGCTATAGGGGAACAGAGCTAGGTGGAGAAAACTAAACAGAATGCTGAGAGAAAGGAGGCAGAGACAGAAGCCATGTAGTCCCTTCAGAGACAGACGCCAGAACTTTAGCTGGTAAGTCACAGCCACGTGGCGATGCACAGATTAATGGAGATGGGTTAAATTAATATATAAAAGTTAGTCAATAAAAAGCTAGAGCTAATGGGCCAAGCAGTGATTTAATTAATATAATTTCAGTGTGATTATTTCAGGGCTAAGCGGGCAGGAACCAACAAGCGGCATTCTTCCTACAGGATTCTTATTGTTGAATATGCCAGTAAAAATGAATTCAGTATATTCTGAAAGAAAGACACTTTTGCACTTTTCCAGTTTGTTCGTCCGTCCGTCCTTCCTTCCTCCCTCCCTCCCTCCCTCCCTCCCTCCCTCCCTCCCTCCCTCCCTCCCTCTCTCTCTCTCTCTCTCTCTCTCTCTCTCTCTCTCTCTCTCTCTCTCTGAGATAGGGTTTCTCTGTGTAGCTCTGGCTGTCCTGGAACTCACTCTGTAGACCACTGGCCTCCAACTCACAGAGATCCACCTGCCTCTGCCTCCTGAGTGCAGCCCCAGCCGTCCTCCCACTCTAGTTTACATTTTCATTTATGACGTCTGCCCTGTTGTATTTCTTCCTTTTCTTTAGTGAAAGACTGAATTTAGATCAGATCCACGCTGGTTTCTTTTATTTCAGGGTTACATGTTTAATGTGGTGAAAGGGTGAGCTTTATCCCAGTGTGGCGGGGTTAATGTTCCCCAGATCCTGAAACAAAACCCAGACTGGAGGTCCAGTGTTTAATGAGAAGATCACAGCCTTAAGTCATTACTTTGCAAAGAAAATATTTACATAGAATAATTATGTACTATGCTATTTATCTCATCATAGTATACTGTATTTGTTTACCTATATATATGAAAGTGCTGTAGCAGAAACATATGGTTAATGTATACATCAATTACTAGGTCTAAATGAAGTGTCATAAGCAGGAAGCATGGTTTAGTTGCCCTGTGAGAAAGTTTCCTTCCTGGACCATTCCTGATGTCTGTCTTTTCTGGCAGTGTGTCAGCTCACAGGCCACACACACTTGGTTCAGGGGTGCTGTTGCTTTGCACAATTGTTGCCTCTGTGACTTTGTCTGATTGTGATTGTGTTACAGCCACCAACAGAAGGGAGTGAAATGATCACTTAGAAACGTATTAATTACAACACTGCTCGGTTTATTACCCTACGCATATTTCTAGCTAGCTCTTACATCTTAAATAAACCCATCTCTATTAGTCTGTGCATCAGCATGAGATTGTGGCCTACCTGCAGGGTTCCACTTTCTGTCTCCTCCAGTGGCTACATGGCATCTCCCTGACTCCACCTACTCTCTCTATATATACTTCCAGCCTGGCTATATTCTTGCCCTGCTATAGGTTGAAGCAGATTTTTATTAACCAATGATAGTAAAACATATTCACAGCATACAGAGGGAAATCCCACATCAGGGTTTCTCTGTGTAGCCCTAGCTGTCCTAGAACTCACTCTGTAGACCAGGCTGGCCATAGAAATCTGTCTGCCTCTGCCTCCTGAGTACTAGGATTAAAAGTGTGTGCCACCACTGCCTGGCTTGATTTTGTTTTTCCGTTGTTAAGTGATAGGTTATTTTTGAGTTCCTGAGGAAGCTTCCAGGGAGTAAATTTGTGATGATAAGCTGTTACTTTGTAGCAAGAAGAAGCAGAGCGTGCAGCAGGGTGCACAGTGTGTCCAGTACTGTTCTGCTGCTGTGATACATCACCAGAACCAAAGCAGTTTATAGAGAGACAGGTTCATTTGGGCCTGCGGTTCCAGAGGAACCATAGTGGAGAAGCAAGGCTACACAGGCAGGCATGGCCCCAAGAACGCCTGAGAGCCCACATCCTCAGCTGCAGGCAGGAAACAGAGAGAGAGAACTGGGAATGGTGCCTGGTTTTGGAGCCTCACAACCCACGCACAGTGACACAATTCCTCAGCCAGGCTACATCTCCTGAACCTACCTAAATAGTGCTACCAGCTGGGAACCAAGTACTCAGACACCCGAGCCTATGGAGGCAATCACATTCAAGCCGCCACAACTAAGACGCATGTTCAGATCTCAAGTTACTATCTTCTGTCTGTTTGTTTTGTTTTTGAGACAGCTTCCCTGTGTAGCCCTGGCTCTCCTGGACTTACTTTGTAGACCCTGCTGGCTTCAAACTCGCAGAGATCCACCTGCCTCTGCCTCCGAAGTGCTAGGATTAAAGGTGTGTGCCACCCCACAGCCTTACTGGTAATACTTTGCATACTACACAATTGACCCATTAAACATACAATTTAGTGATTTTTAGTATATTCACAGACATTATCAACGACACACAATTATTTCTGTTGTTTCTAAATATAATACCCATGTCCTTCAGTCATCACCTTTCAACCCGGATTCTTTTGCCCCCCTCTGTTCCCTGGAAACAATTTATCTACATTGTTGTCTTCATAACCTTGGCGGGTAAATTGAGGCTGTTAACAATGCTCACTTGACCCGGGCTGTGGTGGCGCACGCCTTTAATCCTAGCACTTGGGAGGCAGAGGCAGGCGGATCTCTGTGAGTTGGAGGCCAGCCTGGTCTACAAGAGGTAGTGCCGGGATAGGCTCCAAAGCTACAGAGAAACCCTGTCTCGAAAAACTAAAAAAAAAAAAAAAAAAAAAAAAAAAAAAAACTCACTTGTGGGCTTGATCCTCCAATAGCCATTCAGAAATGCTAAATGCCAAACTTCGGGTGACCTTCAAACTTAGAGCAAAACCAAAGCGCATTCATTTTCAGTGGTTATGATTTTCCGGGTATTTCAACACCCTGTTCAATGTGGTTCTCTTTGTAAACGTTTCAGAACAGCTTTGTTAAACTAATAGAAGTTCCACATATTGAAAGTGTATGATCTGATGAGTTTTATGTCAACATTGACACATGCAGAGTGGGTCGCCTCTATAAGGATAACGAGCATACCTACCATCCCTGATGTTTTTGTGGTTTTGTGATTCTACCCCCTTTTCTCTGCACTTCTTCCCTGAGTCCTTACTTTACACAGATAAGTGTGGACTGGGTGTGTAGCTAGAGGTTGGTCATATGCTTGGCTTGCACAAGCCCCGAGTTCCATTCTCAGCACCACATACACTGAGGTAACTGCACATGTGTGTGCTGGTTGGAGAGGTGGCATGGAGGCATGGCGACCACCTAGCCCACCTGTGTAAGGGTAACTCCGTGTAACTCTTTGCTTTTCATCTGTAAGATGGAAGGCGTTTTTACTTCTTGTGTTTTCATCTGTATTAAGTATAAATGGTTTTTTTTTTCATAAATTAGTACAGTGTCTAAAGAGTAAAATGTGTTATTTTATGATGTATTTTAGTAAAGCACTTGACATGATATTTTGTCATGTTGTGTTATTGGTAGTATCATGCCTAACACATAATTATGTTATGTTCAATTTACATTCATTTCCTTCCTTTCTTAAAAAGAATTGTGTATTTTATGTGGCTGTTTGTGCCTGAGTCTGCAGACCCTATAATTGCAAGTGCCTGAGGGGCGAGAAGGGGGTATGGATCCCTTGGTGTTGTGTGTGGCTGTGAGCAGCCTCATGTGGGTACCGGGAACAGAACCCAGGTCCTCTGAGAGACCAGCAGGTGCCCTTAGCTGCTGAGCCAAGCAGCACCTACTTCTCTTGCCTCCATTTTATCTGTTTAATTTTCTTTCTTCCTTTGTATTTCTTGGAAAATATACATTTTTTCTAACCCTAATTGTAAAATTTGAGAATTAATTGAAAAAAATCTAACATTTATTTATTTGTTCATTAATTTATCCAAATTTTTTTTATTGCTCATATCCTCTGTTGTAGTCATTGATCCAGGCACTGGGAATGATCCCAAGCTTTTATAAGACAAGAGATTGAGTCTACATTCAGATGAGAAGACCTACAGGAAGCTTGCAGTCATAGACACATGCACGTCCACCGGTTGCACAGGGTGGGGGTGGGGGTTCCACGTTCAGAGAGAATCAGGGATGCTCCCTTGGAGGATACACAGTTTAATGACGGTGTCAAAGGACTGAGAAATGGATCAAAATCATGCAGAGTTCTGAAGCTCGGTCCAGGAATGAGAAGTATTTCCCTGAGTATTGGATAGACAGTGTGTAGGGGAGTAAATAGCATGAAGCATGGCTGGGAGGACTGGCCATGCCTTGGGCAGCTTACTGTTGGGCAATGGGATGAGATGGGGCTTGTCAGGGAGTCGTGAGCAGTGAAGACTTCCAGCAGGGAAGGAGTTAAATCTTACCCACGGGTACACAGATTTTGTTGGATTATTTTAGACAGGTCTTACTATATTAACCCAGGTTAGCCTTGAATTCTTGGTCTTTCCTCCTCGGCTTCCCAAGTGCTGGGATTATAAATGCCACCTACCATGTCCGTCTTGATACACTGTTGAGGACTGTTAGGTCTCTTGTGTATGGAAGGAGCGGGCACGGAGATAGCTGAGCAGTCATGAGTACTCTGATGTGTCTAGCTGCTACTTAGGATCTTAAGTCAGGTTACAGGCAAGAGATGGACAAACCTGGTGTGTGCTCGGTCACTGGGGTTGGGGCACGCTGTCTTCTTTAGGAATACACAGAGAATGTGTACTGCGAGTCAGCCGTGTTGATGCGGTACCGTTATACCCGTCTTCCAGACGGAGAACTTGAGCTCGGAGGGCTTAGGAGACATGGCTGCCATCTCTGCCTTTCCTCCCATGGCCAGGCCTTCTCTTTCAGACTCTCTCAGTCTTCTTGGTTCTCTTTCACCGTTGTCTCCTGCCTCAGCTCTCTGCGTCAGCCTTGTAAAGGTGAGGACTGAGGGGAACCACTTATGAATGTGACCCAGGAATCATCACAGGGTTTTGCTTTGCCTTTTTTGTGCTTAGGAAGTGAGCTCTGTAAGTTCCAATGATTAATGTCAGTTGCCGTCAGCTTCCGTTGTGAGTTCCCCGGGACTGGCCTGCTTCTGAGGCTGTTTTCAGGCAGCAGATACGCCACCGGCTCAGTGAGGTGACAGCCACGGAATGATCGCATCTAGGCCATTGTACTGCTGGTGCTTCCGAAGACAGCCTTCAAAATGCAAACTTGGCAGTATCGAGGGTTTAAATTGCATTTTCCTTCTGCTTCTTGCATTCGAGATAAAGCAGATTACTAAAAGGTGGTTCTTAACTCACCTCTAGAAAGGAGCAAGTGCACATGTTGAAGTGCACATGTTCTGGATGGCTTCAGTTATCCCCCAAATAGTTCCCCGCTGAAATGTAGGTCAGTGTTTTCTGGGATGACATAGCATCGTTCCAACCCCTAACTGCTGCCTTTTCCTTCTTTATATATACAGGAACTTGACAAAGAGCTCCCAGTGCTTAAGCCATATTTTATCAGTGACCCTGAGGAAGCCGGTGTGACCGAGGCTGGCTTACGAGTCACGTGGCTGGGCCACGCGACGCTGATGGTGGAGATGGACGAGCTCATTTTCCTCACGGACCCCATGTTCAGCTCCCGCGCCTCTCCCTCGCAGTACATGGGCCCGAAGCGATTCCGCCGCCCCCCGTGTACCATAAGTGAGCTCCCCCCAATAGATGCTGTCCTTATCAGTCACAACCACTACGACCACCTGGACTACGGCTCTGTTCTGGCTCTGAATGAGCGGTTTGGCAGTGACCTGAGATGGTTTGTGCCTCTGGGTCTCCTCGACTGGATGCAGAAATGCGGCTGTGAGAACGTGATCGAGCTGGACTGGTGGGAGGAGAATTGCGTGCCCGGCCACGACAAGGTCACCTTTGTCTTCACACCTTCCCAACACTGGTGTAAAAGGACCCTCCTGGATGACAACAGGGTCCTGTGGGGCAGCTGGTCTGTGTTGGGGCCTTGGAACCGGTTCTTCTTTGCTGGGGATACTGGCTACTGCCCTGCTTTCGAAGAGATAGGGAAGAGATTTGGGCCCTTCGACCTCGCAGCTATTCCCATTGGAGCATATGAGCCAAGGTTTGTAAACACGGATGTTACAGGCTATGATTCCTGATACTGTGGAATTTGTGATTTTAGTGGTGGGCTTGGTATATACATCGATAGAAGTTGAAGTTAGATTCATATTTAATTTTATATTAAGGTGTAAAGAATTTGGCAGGGCAGTGGTGGCTCACACCTTTTAATCTCTGGGAGATCAAAGCTAGCCTGGAGGAAAAAAAAAGAATTTCTATACCTTGGCGGAGCCCACACACCTTCTGGCTCACTAGTCAGTGCCCAGAGCCGACTCCTGTTCGTCTTCTTCACACTCGTGGGTGAGCATCTTTTACCTTGTGAGTGGGAATTCCAGTCCCTGTCCTGCAGAGCGAGGAAACAAGTTGGCCCATAGCCCTTGTGACGCTCCTACTTTCAGTCAGCGCACAGAATCTGGTCCTGTCATGCCATTCCCCCTCCCGCCACAGTGTGCTCAGCACTGACTTTGAGAGCAGTGAGGGACCACACTGTCACTACTAAAGACCCAGAAGACCTCACTACTGTGTTGTATTTAATACTGTCTCTTAGAAGAGGCACGATTTTAGTGATGTACATATGAAGCAAGTGAACTGTAACAACGTGGGCTGGGAAGTTGGCTTCCTAGGTAATAAAATGAGTGCTTATACAAGCAATGGGGGGAGGTGTGTGCAGGTCTGGATCCTCAGAACCCACAGTAAAAAACCCTGGCTGAATGAAGCACATTCCTGGAATTCCAGAGCTGGGGAGGCAGGCAGGAGGATCCTGGGTGTTCACTGGCCAGACAGTGTAACCAAGCAGGGAGACTCAAGTTCAGTGAGAGAAGCCGGCTTTAAAACAAGGTGGGGAGCCGGGCGGTGGTGGCGCACGCCTTTAATCCCAGCACTCGGGAGGCAGAGGCAGGCGGATTTCTGTGAGTTCGAGGCCAGCCTGGTCTACAAGGGGAGTTCCAGGATAGGCTCCAAAGCTACAGGGAAACCCTGTCTCAAAAAACCAATAAATAAATAAATAAATAAAACAAGGTGGGGGCCTTGCAAAATTGATTAGCAGCTGAAGGCACCAGCTACTCAGGGTAAAGCCTGAAGACCGGATTTTGGTCCCCAGGACCTGTGGGTTTGAAGGAGAGAATCCACACCTGTAAGTTCTCTTCGCCCACATGTGTGTGTCACACGCAAAGAATAAATAAATGTGATCATTTTTTTTCCCTAAAAAGGCAGAGAGGGAAATACCTGATGTTGACCTCTGGGCTGCACGCGTCCTCATACACATGTGCACATACACGAACACACCACACATACCAGGTTTTGCCTTCCTTTCACAGCATGCGGATATATGTGTGTCATTCAGGCAAGCACTATCACTAACACAGATACACTGTATCGCTAATACAGATACATTGTATCGCTAATACAGACACATTGAGCCTCTAATATAGATACATTGTATCTCTAAAACAGATACATTGTGGCTCTAACACAGATACATTGTAGCGCTAACAAGACACATTTACATTGTAGTTCTAATACAGATACATTGTATCTCTAACAGCCACAATGATGCTCTAATGTGGATACATTGTAGCTCTAATATAGATACATTGTGTCTCTAACACAGGCAGTATATCTATAACCTCAGCGCCTTGAGACTCACTTGGGTAAGTTTGTACACATGGTAAGGGATTTTGTAGTCTTTTGTTTTTACCTTATATCTATTATTTTATCCATCCGTTTCCTTGTATCTGGGCATTGAATCCAGGGCCTCAGGCATCACTGAGCTGCCAAATTCACTTGTTACCCGTTAAGTTCACCAAACCTTATTAACATTATCTATCTATCTATCTATCTATCTATCTATCTATCTATCTACCTACCTACCTACCTACCTACCTATCTATTTATCATCTATCAATCTATCTATCTTTACTTATTTTCTTATTGTGGGGTTAGATACTTTATTTTTGATTTTTCGATACGGGATTTCTCTGTAGCTTTGAAGCCTGTCCTGGAACTCCCTCTGTAGACCAGGCTGGCCTTGAACTCACAGAGATCTGCCTGCCTCTGCCGCCTGAGTGCTAGCATTAAAGGTATGTACCACCACTGCACGGCGGGTTTACACACATCTTCTCTGGGTTCTTAGTCATTATTGAAACTATCATAACTTGGGGTGGGAAGATGGCTCTGCAGGGTAATGGTGCCTGCCAGCAAGCCTGCTAACCTGAGTTCAAGACCCACGTGGTGGATGAGAAAACTGATTCCCACAAAATTACCCTCTGACCTCCATACATGCATATAGACAGTCACAAAATAAATTAAAATGTAATAGTCAAAAGAAAGGATGCTATGGTATTTGAAAGGTATTCTATTGAAGGGATACTAAAGATTAAAAAAACTGAAAAACTATTATAATTTGCCAGATAAGGTGGCACATGCCTCTAATTCCAAAACTTGTTTCCAAAAAACCACTACCACTACAGACCACAACAAAAATTATAGTAAGTCAGTATTAGTATTTAAATTTTACTTTTTCCATTCAAATGATTCTAGTTCTCATGAAACTTCTGAAAATATCAATCAACATGGCTTTAAAAAACTGTGGTGGCCGGGCGGTGGTGGCGCTCGCCTTTAATCCCAGCACTCGGGAGGCAGAGGCAGGTGGATCTCTGGGAGTTCAAGGCCAGCCTGGTCTACAAGAGTTAGTTCCGGGACGGGCACCAAAGCTACAGAGAAACCCTGTCTCGAAAAACCAAAAAAAAAAAAACAAAACCAAAAACAAAAAAACAAAAACAAAACTGTGGTGGGGGTACACGCTTTTAATCTGAGCACTTGGGAGGCAGAGGCAGGCAGGTCTCTGTGAGTTTGAGGCCATCTTGGTCTACAGAGTGAGTTCTAGGACAGTCAGGGATACACAGAGAAACCTTGTCTTGAAAAAACAAAACAAACTAAGAAACAAACCTGTTACAAATCATTTTCAAATGACGTTGGCTTTTACTCACTATGTATTAGAGTATCTCTTATAGTTATAAATCCAAGCCCCCACGAGTGCTATCGTATGTGTTTAACATGTGTGTCTGTGGTGAGGGCACAGACTGCATGCTCACAACCTTGCCTTTCTCTGCAGTGCTGTGTTCCATCTTCGTTCTAGGCTACAAGAGGCCGGGGCTGGAGGCATGGCCTGCTTTAAGAGCTTTAAGCATGGTAGTTCATGTGTACCGTGGAGTCTGGCTTTATCTTGTCAATCCTAGCTGTTTCAGAAATGAAATAAAATTTAGGAGCTCTGCACACACGTAAGCCGATTACAGCAAGGAATGTCTTTCCGTTGTGCGCTGGGAGTATTTCCTTCCTCCGTCCAGGGTGTCTCATTCTTAGACACTGCAGCTGGAATTACTTTTCCCACGTGCGGTGCTGGGGTCTGAATCCAGAGCCCTGACCAAGCTAGGTCAAGCGGTCTGTTGGCTTTAGCACTGACGTTTCATTTTAATGGCTAGAGTAGATAGATAGATAGATAGATAGATAGATAGATAGATAGATAGATAGATTTCAGGTAAAGGGAAGTTAGAAGAGAGATAGGATTGTTTAATAGGCAGTAGACACACCAAGACTGTTTCCACTCTGTCTTGACTCCTGAGTGTCAAGACCCAGGCAGAATGCGGCTTCTGTCGTCTGCTGAGTGGCTTTGGTTTGGAGTTCCCAGAGGACCCAGCAGCTGCCGACAGTAAAATCATCCTGTGCTGTTGTAGGTCGATGGACTCTTGGGGATGAGTTCTGGGAGGGCCAGAGTACCTGGGCTCCAATTCTTTGCCCATTATTTTATTTCTTTGATTCATTCCTAAAATTGCAGAGTATCTGCTTATTAAAGTAACAAGTCATGTTTTAAAAATACAGCATCAGTCAAAATCAAGCATGAAATAAAGCTTGAGACTCTCTTGTTTAGCCATTTATACACATAAGATTTTGCTTTTTTTGCCTCCAGAGAAAAGTGGACTGAAGGGAAATAATTTTACTGACTGTGCATAGGTTTTGCTTCTGTTTAGAATCTTGTTTATTTGCATATATATTTTAAGAGTCATTTACTTTTTTTTTTTTTTGAGGCAGCATTTCCCTAGCTGTCCTGTAACTTTTTTTTTTTTTTTTGGTTTTTCGAGACAGGGTTTCTCTGTGGTTTTGGAGACTGTCCTAGAACTAGCTCTTATAGACCAGGCTGGTCTCGAATCCTGTAACTCTTTTTATAGACCAGGCTGGCCTTCAACTCAGAGATCTGCCTACCTCTCCCTCTCAAGGGCTAGGATTAAAGGTGTGCGCCACCACCGCCCAGCGAAGATTTTACTTTTGATATTTATTGGTATTGTGTGTCTGTGTGAGTGAATGCCATGTGTCTGGGTACCTACAGAGGTCAGAAGAGGCTGTTAGCTCCCTGAGAGCTGGAGTTATAAACCATCTTGAGCCTCTTGATGAGGGTGCTGGGAGCTGAACTCAGGTCTCCAGGAAGTGGGCGGAGCCATCTCTCCGGCCTTGCTTGTTTTCTCACAGTCTTGGCCCGCCTCCAGACTGAGTGGTTCATTTATCACTGCTCGTGTTCCTTCCCTGTGATTCTCAGTTCTGGCTGCCTAAGCCTAGTGCTGGTGTCCCAACCGAAGTAGTTACATCAGGATAATGGGGTAACTTTTCATTGTGAGTTTCCTGGATCAGCTCCGTTGACTTTGATGGCTGGAAAGTGTCTGAAAGCAACCCTGCTGTTTGTTGCTGTGTACTGACATCAAGTCAAGCGAAGGACGCTGGGGGGGGGAGTGTAAAAATCGGCACAAGAGCTGCTGTTTTCAAATGTTGTCCTGTGAAGAATCTTTTGCTTTAAATTTTATTTTGAACTATGTATATATGCGTGCCTCTGTGTGTGTTTGTGTGTGTGAGTGTTAAGTGTTCAAGGAGGCCAAAGACATTGGATCTCCTGGATCTGGGGTTGCAGGCAGTTGCGACCTGCCTGATGTGGGCAACGGACACTGGGAACCGAACTCTGGTTTTCTGCAGGGGTCGTGCGAACTCTTAACCGCACAGTCACCTCTGTTAGAAGCTGATTAGATGAGACGGTCATTCAACTCTAGGCTGTTTTTCAAAGCTGAATTAACGAATTGCTGTGTTTCATCAGGTGGTTTATGAAATATCAGCATGTTGACCCAGAAGACGCTGTAAGGATTCACATCGATATTCAGACGAAGAGATCGGTGGGAATTCACTGGGGAACTTTTGCCTTAGCTAATGAGGTAAGTGTGATTTAAACAGACAACTCAGCCGTGTCTGCGCGTTTGACTGTTGGAGGGGTTTCAGAGACCACGCCGTGGACTCAAATTCCATACAGATATCACGACCACCACATAAGCTGGAAGAACAAAGCATACTTACTAGTAAGATAACACTTGAGAGCAGTAGGAATAAACCCATGGCGTGCTGCTTTGGGGGCTCATTTTCATAGTTAATGAAGCATGCGCATCTGAAATCTGTGTGTGGCACAGAGAATGAACCATCACGCCCCCATGCTCCAGATGGCTGATGTTCTACTAGGAGCTAGAAGACACGCACATTGTGTACTGGAGGGTGGTCATGCTTTTATAATGCGGGGCAGATCAACCGGTCTCAAAACAGGGAGGGATCAGGAATCATTTCATGGAAGGAGGCATTGCTAACTTGGCCACAGGCAAGAAGAAAGTATTTATTTCCAGAGGAGGGAAGGGCAGAGCATAGTCTGGGGGCAGCAAACATGGGGAGAGGAGGAGTTTGTTCAACAGGAGAGAGGGTGTCGTGGAGAGCTGTGGGAGAGGAGAGCCAGAATGTGGGGCTTTCTAGAAACATCTGACCCGTTCAGTTCACTTCCCCCCAGTGTTTGTTATCTCCACCGTGTAAATGTGGCTTATTTAGACTATATAGGAAGAGCTGACTCTTCCTCGGGGAACTGATCCCCAGGCTCTGCTGGTATGGGTTCTAGAGTCAGGAAGTCTAGTGAAATCGTCTCTTCATTCCTGGGTTCGAGCCCGAGCAATGCCAAGAAAGGGGTTAGAAGTTAATTTCCCCCTGTTTGGCTCTCGGTAACTGCTTCTGCCTCCCAGGGCCTCTGCAGAGACCTGGTGTTTCCTTGCTGTTTTTAACCCTCTTATTCTGCTTTCTTTCTGGTGTGGTCTCTTCTTAAGATACAGTTTGTTCCAAAATTACCTAATACATGCAATGCTCATTTCCCTATCCCCTAATTAAAACATCTATCTTATGATGCAATCACCCCGAGTAATGCGGCAGGAGGTGGAGTGGAGTCATGCATGAAAACCTACAGAGCTAGGAGGTTTTCATGTACGTGTGAACTTGGGAAAGGACAAACTGCTGCATTTGCATACAGCTATTTGATGGCTCTACCTGTTCGTGTGTGTGTGTGTGTGTGTGTTCCATGTATGCCTTTTGTAGTGATTGTGTTACTAAACCTTTGTAAGGGAGGGAATGATGGCTCAGCTTGAGCGAGTGGGCAGACAGTAGTGCTCTTTTTACAGCCAGGCAGTAGCGGCGCACACCTTTAATCCCAGCATTTAGGAGACAGAAGCAGGTGGATCTTTGTGAGTTCAAGGCCAGCCTGGTCTACAGAGTGATTTTTCAGAACAGTTAAGCCTATGAAAAGTGAATCATTTCGCTTGCTTTAGCCAGTGTTCTGTTGCCGTGAAGAGACACCATGGCCACAGGAGGTCTTATAAAGGAAAACCTTTAGTTTGGTCTGACTTAGTCTCAGAGGTGTAAATCCATTGTTGTCATGACAGGAAACATGGTGCTGGAGAAGGAGCTTAGACAGCAGGAAGAGAGAGACACTGGGCCTATCCTGAGCATTTGAAACCCCAAAAGCCCACCCCTAGTGACACACTTCCTTCAACAAAACCACACCTACTTCAACAGGACACACCCCTAATAGGCCACGTATTTTAACACACGAGTCTGTGGGGGCCATTCCTGTTCAAACCACCGCATCACTAAATCCTCCGAGAATTACGCTCGCTTGCTCCAGGTGGTGGCAGCATAAGTCCGCATAAGTGGCCACTTGAGCATCTCAAACAAAATAAAACACCAAAGGGAGGTTTGCTTATGCCATACCTCCATCTTTATTTCCTTCCGAGGCTCTCCATAAGCTCCTCTTTCCTTCCACTGTTTTATAGTTGCCAGTTTTCTCAACTGACACAAAAGCATGGAAGTCTGTGGGATTTTCAGATGTACTTAGCCCATAGTTTCTAAATATTTGGGGTTTCGTATAAGCACTGGAAATAGCTGCTCATTGTGATATAAGCAGGATACAGATGTCTGTAACTTAGCAGCACCCTAACGTTCTGTATGTATGTGCTGGAGCCCACAGACTATACAGCAAAAGTACAGCTCCATGGGAAGTGTATGTATCTGTATACTCCACATGGAGAACCTGATTGCAGAGCTTCAGGAACGCCTGTCCTTCTCACGGTCACTGTCGATTCCGTAGAACTCTCGTGAAATCATGGAGCTTCTCCCTTCCGTAATATCCTAGCAATTTATAAATCATTTGTTGAGATAGCCTGACTTTTCCTGTACCAGCAACTGGATAGCTTGTCCCACGCCATGAAGCCCTGGTGTGAAAGCATTCACTCAGCCAAACCTTTGTTCTCATAGTCAGATCTACATAAAGCTTGTCTTCCACAATTATCCTTATTGACAGGGTTCATTGACAAGAAAGGAGCCCTAGGCAGGAGGCACTGAGCAGAGAGTATGTCTGCTTTCACTGATAAACTGATTTGGGTGGCCCTGAATTCTCTAGCAGCAGACTCAGGAAGGTGTGATCTACTGGCTACTAATATTCTGAATTTACCCTTCACCTTGGTTTCAATTAACATAAGATCATAGCCCAGGAAATTAACTGTTTATACCTTTACCCCTAGAGATACAGGAAGGGTTGAGTAGCTAACCCAACTCAGAAAAAGAAATTCCTTCTCACCTGGACAATGGCAGGGATCCTGCTGGAGTTGGAAGCAAAGTCTCCAAGGAGATACCTTTCAATTCAGCCAACTAGACCTTGATGCAAATCAAACACTTTGCCTTCCTCCCAAGCCCTTAGGTTGCTATGGTTAGCAAGGCTGTGTTCCCAGCCACCAAGGAAGGAAGCAAAGGTGTTCAGAAAGTGCAACAGCACCGTTGTGTTTTCTACAATTATTAATCACAAACTTCTGGCATAACTGTTACCCTTATGAGATGTGGTCAATGAATGAAAACTTTTGAGAATTTTGTATTGATTCTTAATTAATCCTGTAGACGGAAGTTTCTGTCCCACCTGGTCCCACAGCCATTCCGTCCCAAAGAAACACACAGAGGCTTATATTATAAACTTATAAACTGTTCGGCCTATTAGCTCAAGTTTATTATTAACTAGCTCTTATGACTTAAATTAACCTGTACTTCTTATCTGTGTTTATCCATGTGGCTTGGTACCTTTTCTCAGTGCAGCGTTTTCATCTGGCTTCCTCTGTGTCTGGGTGGTGACTGCAGACTGAGCCTTTCCTCTTCCCAGAATTCTCCTAGTCTGGTTGTCCCACCTCTACTTCCTGCCTGGCCACTGGCCAATCAGTGTTTTATTAAACAAATCCAAGTGACAAATCTTTACAGTGTACAAGAGCCTTATCCCACAGCACATCCTCCCAGTATCTGCTGGGAGCTTCATAGCCACACCCCTCTGAGGCACTCCTTTACCTTACGTTTGGTGTCAAAGTATCTTTGCTCATGAAGCCATCTTGCCCATCCAGTTTGAATGTTTAAGAGCATATTCAAGTGTGCAAAAACATCCTGGAGCGTGCTTTGTGCTGTTCTTACGGTGCTAAGGGAGAGGTGAGGATGTTCTTATGGTGCTAAGGGAACACTGAGGATTTTTTTTTTTTGATTTTCGAGACAGGGTTTCTCCGTAGCTTTTGGTTCCTGTCCTGGAGACCAGCCTGGTCTCAAACTCACAGAGATCCGCCTGCCTCTGCCTCCCGAGTGCTGGGATTAAAGGCGTGTGCCACCACCGCCCGGCTCACTGAGGATGTTCTTATGGTGCTAAGGGAGCACTGAGGGTGTGCTGCTCTTACAGTGTTAAGGGAGCAGTGAGGATGTTCTTACAGTTCTAAGGGAGCACTGAGGATGTTCTTATGGTGCTAAGGGAGCACTGAAGATGTTCTTATGGTGCTAAGGGAGCACTGAGTTTGTGCTGCTCTTACGGTGCTAAGGGAGCACTGAGGATGAGCTGTTCTTACGGTGCTAAGGGAGCACTGAGGATGTTCTTACGGTGCTAAGGGAGCACTGAGGATGTTCTTACGGTGCTAAGGGAGCACTGAGGATGTTTTTATGGTGCTAAGGGAGCACTGAGGATGAGCTGTTCTTATGGTGCTAAGGGAGCACTAAGGATGTTCTTATGGTGCTAAGGGAGCACTGAGGATGAGCTGTTCTTACGGTGCTAAGGGAGCACTGAGGATGAGCTGTTCTTACAGTGCTAAGGGAACACTAAGGATGTTCTTATGGTGCTAAGGGAGCACTGAGGATGAGCTGTTCTTACGGTGCTAAGGGAGCACTGAGGATGAGCTGTTCTTACAGTGCTAAGGGAGCACTGAGGATGTTCTTACGGTGCTAAGGGAGCACTGAGGATGTTCTTATGGTGCTAAGGGAGCACTGAGGATGTTCTCACGTTGCTAAGGGAGCACTGAGGCAATCAGGAGTTGGACCGCACTGTGTTTTCTGTTCTCATCCTCTGACAAGGGAACCTTTAGGGTGACAGCCTTCTTCAGCCATCTTGTCCATACAAACACAGATAGAGTCCCTCATGCTTACATGCACTGTCATACAGTAGTCTAGTATCATTTCTTGGTATTGACTCTAGCCAAACTGCAATTGTATTATGTAAGATCTGGATTGGATTTTGTGTGATGTAAGGAGACACCACAGTGCATACACAGACATTTGGATGTATATAGACAATTATCTTTCTCATAGTAGACAGTGGCTTTGTAATTAGTGACTTACATTGTAGAAGAAGACATATTTGCTAATGGTTCATTTAAAGGAACTTCCAGTGTTTTAAACTCATTTGTCGTTTGAGTGCTTATCTGGAATAGCTCTCAAGGATTTGTACTGTCTTCATTCTCCTCCCTGTCCCTCCAGCACTACTTAGAGCCTCCAGCGAAACTGAAGGAAGCTCTAGAGAGATATGGACTTAAGACTGAAGACTTCTTTGTCCTGAAGCACGGAGAGTCAAGATATTTGAATACTGATGACAAAGCTTTTGAAGAGACATGAAATGGGACTCTCAGGAAAACAAATGAGAAGACTAAGAACTCGCAAATATTACACCATTTTTCACGTGGAAACAAGTTCCACAAGTGTGTGTTTTGTTTTGCATCCTAACTTGCCAACTGCCAAGACTCACAGAAACTGTGAGAGTCCAGGGAGGTCATTCAAGGAACTGTCCGACGTAGACTTAAAGAAATACCAATGACACAAACATTGCAATATATTATTTTTTAGCAAAACACTACATTTTAGTGGTAGTAGAATTTCTAAGGTTGTGAAAAATGACATTAAAGTTTCCTTTCTTTTTCTGTGATTCAGGGCTTTCTCAAGAAGAGTGGAGCTTCCCTACCTACCTAGACTGTTCAGACATACTCCCCTTTCTTATATTCATACGATAAAATGATAATCGTGACTTCCACATGCTGAATGAGTGCTTCAGATTTCACTGTCACAGGATGAGCTTCTGGCCTTGGTGACACACGTCTACAATCCCAGCACTCCAGGGGATGAGGCAGATAGGTCACAAGTTCAAGGCCAGCCAGAGCTACCAGGAAGACCCTGTCTCAGGAGGAAACATTAGCTTCCGTGCCAAGTATTAAGTGATTTATTTTGTTCAGCATAAGAATGTAGGTGTTTGGGCTAAGTGATCATTTTACAGTGGAAAGAAGCTCCTTGCATCGGGTGCTCACATTCCTGTGCACCCATGAGCATCTCCAGGCAGCACCTATCCAGCTGCGCCCCAGGTCAAAGCTGATGGTCAAAGGGAACAGTGTAGGTCTGAGATGTGGGGGAGTTTAAATTTCAAAGTCAGACACTCTGCTAGGCACACTGGAACCACAGCTAAGTGTTTCACACATCCTAAATGTGAATACATCATGCACTTGGAATTAAATTTTATTTTCTTCATTTCCATTTTATACACACACACACACACAACACACACACACACATATATACTTTTTTCCTGTTCTCTGAGCTCTAACCCCAAATATAACAATAAGATTTATAAGTATGTTTTACATGACTTGGGCGTGTTATATATTTTTATATTAAATGACCTATAAGCACAACTGTACCTTTTAGTAAGCCACTGTGAGATAACAGTAGATTTTCAAGCTTCTGGGTGTCTGCTGACCAGAGTCTTTGGCCAGTGTGCCTCTGCATCCACAGTGTGTTGTGAACAGTCAGGAAGCGGGCTGCCCACGTGTTAGTGAGGACAAGTCCTGCTTCTGACTCAGACCAGTGAAATCAACTTTCTTGGTACAAACACTGTAGGTTTCCTCTCTATATAAAGTATTATATAGGGAGTACTAAATACTTTGATGTATTTGCATGGGTATATGCACGCTACACCTTGGCCTCTCTCATCGGAATTTCATTACCCCGAAACAAGTGACTTGTATTCAGACCCGACCTCACCACGTAGGGCAAGAGGACAATGTTAACCTACCTCCAGAGGGGAGGATAATAGACTGCACTTTAGAAATCTACAGAGAAAACTGTCTAATACAGACAGGCATGGTAGAAAGAGCCATAGCAATGTTTTTGGTAATGCTTTGATCTCATTGCAACCACCAACTGGAGACTAACTTTAGTGAATAGTAGCCAATATAAATAAATGATCATCAGAGTTTAGTATTTTTATATGAAATGTTTTTATCAGTCCAGGGGAAATGTGCACTGTAATACCGTGTGTATTGTGAACGTGCCTTGGAGGCACTAAAGCACAAGATTCTATTTAGAATCAGCTCAGTAGCAATCTCCTCACTGCAACTGGATTGAATGGGACAGTAGGCTGTGGTCCCAGCCTTGGGGGACAGTACTCCACCTGGACAGTAGGCTGTGGTCCCAGCCTCGGGGGACAGTGCTCCACCTGGACAGTAGGCTGTGGTCCCAGCCTCGAGGGACAGTACTCCACCTGGACAGTAGGCTGTGGTCCCAGCCTCGGACAGTGCTCCACCTGGACAGTAGGCTGTGATCCCCAGCCTCAGGGGACAGTGCTCCACCTGGACAGTAGGCTGTGGTCCTAGCCTCGGGGACAGTGCTCCACCTGGACAGTAGGCTGTGATCCCCAGCCTCGGGGGACAGTGCTCCACCTGGAGAGTAGGCTGTGATCCCCAGCCTCGGGGGACAGTGCTCCACCTGGACAGTAGGCTGTGGTCCCAGCCTCGGGGGACAGTGCTCCACTAGCACCCTTACAGTCACTTAGTCATACTGAAAATTCTTACTCCCAAAGCAACTGATAAACTTAAGTCTTTCCCCACGAATGGCCTTGACATCGCTGTCCGTGTCCAGTCTGTCTGAGGCTGCGTTCTAAAGTCCCCTGAACTGGGCCTGCCTCCTTTTCCAGGCTTCCTCTGCTTACCTGAGTCCCATGCATTGTGAAGTACATCAAAACACCCCTATTTTCATTTTATTTTTCTAATCTGCATTTCAAAGGATGAATGTGTAAAGTGAAAATAAATTTTGAAAATCCATTCTCTTTTGCCAGTCTAATATACATTGTGAATACTATCTCTAATCTATCACAAGATCAGTTTCATAGTCCTTGATGAGTATCATCACTGAGGGTGGGTCCTTCGCAGGTACGTTATGACCCACAGAAGAGAAAGCTACCGGCATGCTTCACCGTACTTCCTGGGTACCTGTGGAAACCTGCTCTACCCCGACACTCCAGGACCAGCCAGCTGCCGGCAAGTACGGCGCGTCAGACTGACAGAGAAGGGTGGCGAGGAGCTTCCAGACCCCTCATTGTGAAAGCCTCTGCACAACCTTCTGACGTCCATTTTCTCTCTCTCTCTCTCTCTCTCTCTCTCTCTCTCTCTCTCTCTCTCTCTCTCTCTCTCTCTCTCTCTCTCACACACACACACACACACACAGTGGAGCTTCAGCCTGCACACTCAGTGCCAAGCACAAGGGCACAATGGACCCATATACGGAAGAACCTGGCTGAACTCAAAGACATCAAACTTACACCTCCTGGGATATTAACTATCTGAAAAGACAGCTGACAATGTTTATAGGGCTCAGAGAAATGGCTCAGTGGCTAGAAGCACCTGGGTTCAGTTCCCAGCACCCATATGGTAGCTTACAACCATCTACTACAGTTCCAATGCCTTCTGACCTTCTGCCCATACATACATGCAGGCAAAACACTCACAAATAAGTTTGAAAAAATTTAGAAAAGTTATATATTATAAGTTTAGTCAAGTAAAGAAATTTTGTACATCTTTGCATTTTTCTTTTTATTAAAAATTATATAATTTAGGCTCAGTAAAAAATTCAAACAATAGAAATGGGCACACACAGAAAAATCCAATGTGCCCACCGCCCAGTCCCAAGTTTTACGCATCATTCTAGAAATGTTCTATGTATAAATGCATTTCTCATTGTTAAAAAACACAGGACCACAGTACATTGTTTTACAACAGCTTTTAAAAACATCATTTCAGGGTGTATTTCTATTGACTCCAGTCAGACTCTCCCAGGCCCATCTTGGTTGAGCCAGCTGCCTGGAGGTGGAAACCTGGATTGCTCTCCAGCAGCTGACACATCCTTACTGGGGTGAGTGCTAAGAACCTGCTCCCTGGAGAAGGAAATACAGTTTGACCCGAAGGGAGGGGAAGCTCTGATGATGAGGGCCTGCGAGCGGTATGGTGGAGGGGGCAGGTGGAGGAGCCTGGGGATCACTGAGGCACAGAGCCCGCTGTGGCAGTTCTGGTCCTCAGGCTGCCTCGCGAGCAACTGCCAATCACTCCCAGGAGCCAGGACTGTACACAGAAAGGTCACTGATTTGATGTGGAGGAGCCATCAAATATCCCAGTAAATATCTCTAGTTCAATCTCATATTCACTTGATAACAGTAAAATTACCCAAAATAAACCTGAAGAGCAAATTAATCCATGAACCCAACTAAACCTCTGCCCCAGAAGTGACTCTCATCCTGACTGTTCCCAACTTAAGTATTTGTAGATGTCACCTGTAGATCCTACCCAATCCCCAAACTACCCCAAAATCCAAAATTTTGCCAGGTTGTAGTTGTGCACGCCTTTAGTCCCAGCACTCGGGAAGCAGAGGCAGGAGATCTCTGTGGATTCGAGGCCAGCCTGGTCTATGAGATCCAAGAGAGTCACGGCTACACAGAGAAAGCCTGTCTCCAAAAAAAAAAAAAAAAAAAAACCCAACAATTTCAAATCTGAAAGTCATGTTGGATTACAGCTGTTCACCCTGAACTGTGTTATAAACAAAAGGCGACTTCTATTGTTTAACCCCATCAGCTGCAACCATCCTTTTAAAGGTAGAAAATAAATCTCTGCGTGCTGACTTAAGACTGCACTACTCATAGAAAAAGTAGGAGCAGCTGGGCGGTGGTGGCGCACACCTTTAACATCCCAGCCCTCAGGGAGGCAGAGGCAGGTGGATCTCTTTGAGTTCGAGGCCAGCCTGGTCTACAGAGGGAGTTCAGGGAGTTCCAGGACAGTCAGGGCTGTTACACAGAGAAACCCTGTCTTGAAAAACAAAACACACACAGAGAGAGACAGACAGGGAGAGAAAGAAACAGTAGGAGCAACCAGTCAGAATTTCGGCAGTATTGCCAAAGCCTTCTCTTTCACATCCGCATCGTGGTGATGAGCTAAGGCCCTCATCTTCTGGGCACAGTCTTCTCCATACAGCAGGGAAAACAATGACCCTTTGGCGAAGGGTGGCTGAGCAGCCGAGCAGCCTTCCACCCTGAGGCAGTTGTTTAGGTTCTGAAACAGTGTGAGAGCCCGGAGAAGAATCTCACTTGTTATTCGGCCATCATACAGGGAAAGAAAGGAAGCATCCACCTGAAAGAGGAAACACTCAGTGTCATTTTGTATTGTAAAATAGCACTGACTAGTTTCCATTTAGAAGTCTGATCTGGGGCAGGCAGCCCCAGCTGCTAACTCACTAACACCCGTGCAGGTTCTAGCCCCATGTCACACATGAAATGAGGTTGTGCTTGTTAGATAAAAGGTAGGCTTTCTTTGGAACCCCTGAGAGCAGACATTTGAAAAACCAGCCATTGTAGGATCCATGCAGTTTCTGTAAGCACTCATCAGTGCAACCAATATCACCACCCACACAGTCCGGGACCAGGGCTGAGTGGACAGCCCTGTTTTTGCAGTGACTGCTTGTTGGTTACAGGTGTGAGTTCCATGAGGACGAGCACTGTGTACTTGCTGATCTGGGCCTCTGCCTAGCATGGAGCACACTCGGGTGGGCGGCTCGACACCGTTGTCTCAGCAAATGCTGAGACAGATGTACGCAAACCAGACCAAATTTACAGACACAAGGATACTGTGGACTGCAAATGGAGCAGCGATGGACAAGTCAGTGTTGATGCAGAGGGTTTTTAAAGATAGTTTTAAAAAGTAAAATATGTTTGTTTCAGTAAACACAAAATAATATACACGAGGAACGGTAAACGGTGAGTGTTTCTGGGCAGACCTTCCTAGCTCCGTCTGTCCAGTCTGTGTGTATGTGCGTGCACAAACAGGGCAGGCGATCTACTCACCTGGGCACTCAGCAGCCCCTCTGTCATAGCTGGGTTCTCAGACAAATTCAAAAGCAGCTTCAACACCTGGACCTGCCGGCGAGAAGGCTGGGTTTACTGGATAAGCAAGCACAACCCTCTTCCTAGGGTGCTGTCTTCTAACTCCCCGACACCCACAAACTCCCATCTGCACCTCCAAGCCTGGCTGCAACTCTTTCTGTGAAATCGCCACTCGACTCCTCCGACCCTTGGCACCACTTTGAGAGCAGCTACCTCACTCCTGTCTCAGCTGCTGGGGAGGCAGGAAGAGCTCAGCAAATGTCTCCCAATACCGTAAGTCTGGTATGTGTTCCATCACCTCCTTTCCTTCCAAGTCTGTGCTTGTGTGCACACATGTTCACATGTGTGTGCATGAGGAGGCCAGAGGCAGAGGTCAGTGGTGTCTGTGATTGCACTTCACCTCAGACATTGAGACCGGGTCCTCACCTGAACCCAGAACTCTTGGAGGTTATCTTTTTAAATTTTGAAAAATACTTTATGATCATTTAATTAGGAAGCAATATGAAAGTGGTCTAAATGCTAATTAAAATGCTAGCATTCTTATTACGTATTTTTGAAAAGTCAGAAATTAAATAGAATGTTTTAAAAATCCTTAGACTTGTTTTATGTGCATAAATAGTTGACTATATGTATACATAACATGTGTGTGCAGTACCTGCAGAGCTCAGAAGGGGGCAACGGAGCTCTGGAGTTAGCAATGGTTATGTGGGTGCTTGGTCCTGAGACCTCAGCAAGAGCAACATATGCTCCTAAGTGCTGAGCCATCTCTCCAGCCTCAGAATGTCTCTTTGAAAAACACGAATCCACACTTTCTACAAGGCCATTGAAATTAAAGGGAGGAGGAGGAGGGCACTAAAACCAGGAATGAACAAATCTACTTTCACCAGATCCAGGAAGGAACCTAGATGTGCTTTTTCTAACTTGTTAGACAGGCAGCACACGCTGACTTTGGAACTCTGGGGAGAGGGTGCTGGGATCCAACCTGGGTCTCCTGCGCTGGGCAAGCAGGGAAACAAAGAAAAAGGAAGTTTCCACATGCGCTGTATGCCTACAATTCCTGTGATCACATGTGGATGTGTTTATAAGGAGAAGGTGATGAACTTTGCTCAACCTCAGTTTTACCATGTGGGTATGAGGTGTGTGTCTTTAGTTCTAGTGTCGGGAGGCAGAGGCAGGTGGATCCACAGAGCAGGTTCCAGGACAGTAAGAGAAACCCTGTCTCTGAAAACAAACCTTCCCACCCCCCAAATTAAAAATTTGCAAAATTAATGCAAAATCACAATCAAATGTCAAACTGCAGAAGAGAACAAGGTGAAATCAGAAGTCTATGCCCCTGGCCCTCCTGCCCCAAAGTGGGGATCACTGCCTGCTGAGAAGCAAGAGTGACCTCTGCCCCTGTAGTGCACTCCCTGTGAGCTACCACAGGATCAGGCCTGAGGACAGCACCAGGCTGTAAGTCAGTGCAGCTGCATCAGGGGAACAGGAACAGAAGCTGCGCAACAGATCGCTGTGAGCATGAGAGGAACCGTGCTGCCCTCTACAGGTTAAACACATGCATGGACGACAGTTTCAAGTTCTGCTCTTTTCCTTTCTTGCCCCTACACCACCTTGTGGTTATCCAGGACTTTAGGTTGTTGGCTCTCTGGTCAGTACAGACAGCACTTTACAGTATTGTCTTTGCTGTGAGTCAGGGTGCAAGCACAGATCACGGAGCACAGTGAGAATTCCACTACAAACTAAACAGACCTGTAAAAGTCCCTCTGCTGGACACCTACCGAGGAAACATTCATGACGGACACATAGAAATGGGCAACTACGCGAAGACGCGTTTTCCAGCTAGAACTTCACGCTCATACTCAGCTTTTTTTTAAAAAATATTTATTTATTTATTATGTATACAATATTCTGTCTGTGTGTATGCCTGAAGGCCAGAAGAGGGCACCAGACCTCTTTACAAATGGTTGTGAGCCACCATGTGGTTGCTGGGAATTGAACTCAGGACCTTTGGAAGAGCAGGCAATGCTCTTAACCACTAAGCCATCTCTCCAGCCCCTCATACTCAGCTTTTATGGAGAAACAATGCCACGATGACCAGGTTCCCATCAAAACTTTAATTTTCTATCCTAGAAAAATTCTTGGCAATGCAATGGAAAAAAATACACACACACACACACACACACACAAAAAAAAAAAAACCCCAACCAACCACCCCCCAAAACAAAACAAAACAAAAAACCCAGTGTGAGTCATCTCTCACAAAGCGGTAAATTTTACTGGCCAGATCTGAGACAGATATACACAGGTCAGAGCTTGGCTCTGAACTAAGAGTTCCTCCTGGGTTCCGGGTAAAGAAGCCGCAGAGACAGTCAAGGGAGAGGTTTTCTCATGTAGCAGTCACAGCACAGAGGGAAGGCGCTTTCCTGGGCTGGAGACAGGCTGGGGCTGCAGCAGTACTGCCAAGTGTTTAATTCTGAACGCCTGTGCGTGTCTGGGACCACCCACGTATAACACCTCAGAAACCCTGGGCCACAGTGCGGCTCTTCTGTAATTATACCCTGGTAACCCCAAATTGACGTCAGATACTTATCTGGGTTTGGAAAGGAGTAGGATGCTTTATGCACTGCTTACTGGACCATTCTAGTAGCAGCATGGAAGACGGTGGTGCTGGGGGTGATGGATACCATGAACGGTGGGGGCCACCTCAGGAGGTTAATCTGTTGCTTAGAGATCGGTCCTGTGATATTTTGGTGAAGATTGTGGCTTGTCTGAACAGTTTGCCTGAGGCTAAAGTGAAGAATTTTGAATTAATTCCATAGGTAGAGGAACTCTCAAAACAGCCGAGTACAGACCCTGTTGTGTGGTTATGAAGATTTATAATGAAAAGGAGCAAATGAAAACACAAAACGTGCAGACTGAGAAAAGGGGCATCAGGAAGTGGAATGGAGCTGGATCCTGTGTTCAAGGAGATAAACAGATTAAAAAAAACGGGATAAAGGGAGCGGTGACCTCAGGGCAGGATCCCACCCAGTTAAGTTTTCAGCTCTGAAAAGGAACTGAAGAAGCCTAGAGCCAGGTGTGGTGGCGCTGACCTTCAATGCCAGCACTGAGGAGGCAGAGGCTGGCGGATCTCTGAGTTTGATGTCAGCCTGGTCTACAGAGCAAGTTTCACGACAGCCAAGCTTAGGCAGTGAAGGACAGAAAGCTGGTGAAGATGTACTGAACAAGGGGCCATGTTCAGCCCCCGTGAGCAGCAGAACTCGGCAGCTTGGGCCACATGGTTTTGGGGTTAATAGAAGGGCCGTGTTATTTGCCCCTGAAACTAAGGAAAGCCACGGAGGCCAGGCGAGTGTCAGGGGTCCCTGAACAGAGGCCAAGCGAGGCCACCGCGTGAAACTGTAAGGTTGAAGTCCTGGAGCCCCCAAGATGCTGGAGATGCCACAGTTCTGGGATACCCGCCAAGGAGAGCTGGAACCAGGGAGTGGAGCCAGAGTCAGAGAGGGAAGTGCACCGCAGTCAACACAGCTGAGCAGAGTTAGAGACCGTCAGACATGGAGACGCAGAGTATGACTGCGTTTTCAGTCTGACTTTCCTCACTATGCTCCCTTCTCTGTGTTTAGGGATGGTAATATATATCCTGTGCCATTATATGTTGGAAGTGTGTGATCTGTCTTTTGATTTTGATTTTATAAGGAATCACAGTTAAGAGACTTCACGAATCCCAGAAGAGACTTTCAACTCTGTACTTTTAAACACTGTTGCGACTGTACTAGACAACGAAGACTTTTGAAGTTGGAATAAATACATTTTGCACTATGATCTTAGTAGCTTATGGGAGCCAGGGATTGGAATGTGGTAGTTTGAATATAATTGGCCCCATGATCTCAGAGGGTAGCTCTATTAGGAGGCGTGGCCTTGTTGGAGGAAGTGTGTCATTAAGGGGGTGGGCTCTGGGAGTTTTCCATGCTCAGGATACCGCCCAGTGTGAGTCCACTTCCTGCTGGTTTCTGATCAAGACGTAGCCAGCACCATGTCTGCACGCTCTCCAACATGATGATAGACTGAACCTCTGAACTATAAGAGTATTTTCTTTTTTATAAGAGTTGCAGTGGTCATGGTGCCTCTTCACACCTAAGAAACCCTAAGACAAGGAGTAACAAAAACTATACATAAAAACAGACAATAAAACCCATTACTTTATCACACTGAACCTGATAGAAGAGAAAGTGGGAAGTACCCTACAACACATGAGCACAGGAGATCGCTTCCTATGTATAACCCCAGCAGCACAGACATTAAGGGCAATATTGAATAAATGGGACCTACTGAAACTGAGAAGCTTCTGTAAAGCAAAGGACACTGTCACTAAGACAAAAAGGCAGCCTACTGACTGGGAGAAGATCTTCACCAACCCCGCAACAGACAAAGATCTGATCTCTAAAATATATAAAGAACTCAAGAAACTAGACTTTAAAAAACTAATTAACCCAATTAAAAAATGGGGCACTGAACTGAACAGAGAATTCTCAACAGAAGAAGTTCAAATGGCCAAAAGACACTTAAGGTCATGCTCAACCTCCTTAGTGATCAGGGAAATGCAAATCAAAACAACTTTGAGATATCATCTTACACCTGTCAGAATGGCTAAAATCAAAAACACCAATGATAGCCTTTGCTGGAGAGGTTGTGGAGGAAGGGGCACATTCATCCATTGCTGGTGGGAATGCAAACTTGTGCAACCACTTTGGAAATCAGTGTGGCGGTTTCTCAGGAAATTCGGGATCAATCTACCCCAGGACCCAGCAATACCACCCTTGGGAATATACCCAAGAGATGCCCTATCATATTACAAAAGCATTTGTTCAACTATGTTCATAGCAGCATTATTTGTAATAGCCAGAACTTGGAAACAACCTAGATGTCCTTCAATGGAAGAATGGATAAAAAAAAGTGTGGAATATATACACATTAGAGTACTACTCAGCAGTAAAAAACAATGACTTCTTGAATTTTGCATGCAAATGGATGGAAATAGAAAACACTATCCTGAGTGAGGTGTCCTAGACCCAAAAAGATGAACATGGGATGTACTCACTCATAATTGGTTTCTAGCCATAAATAAAGGACATTGAGTCTATAATTTGTGATCTTAAAGAAGCTAAATAAGAAGGTAAACCCAAAGAAAAACATATAGTTATCCTCCTGGATATGGGAAGTAGACAAGATTGCCGGGCAAAAAATTGGGATCTTGGGGGTGGGGTGGGATAGGGGTAAGGGGAGAGGGGGAGAGAAAAGTGAGAAGGGGAGGGTTGGGGGGAACTTGGGGAATTGGGATGGTTGGGATAAAGGAAGGTTGGATATGGGAGCAGGGAAGCATATATCCTAATTAAGTGAGCCATCTTAGGGTTGGCAAGAGACTTGAACCTAGAGGGGCTCCCAGGTGCCCAGGGGGATGTCCCCAGTTAGTTCCTTGGGCAGCTGAGGATAGGGAACCTGAAATGGCCCTATCCTGTAGCCATACTGATGCATATCTTAAATATCACGTTAGAACCTTCATCTGGTGATGGATGGAGATAGAGACAGAGACCCACATTGGAGCACCAGAATGAGCTCCCAAGGTCCCAATGAGGAGCAGAAGGGGGGAGAACATGAGCAAGGAAGTCAGGACCGCGAGGGGTGCACCCACCAAGGCCAGCTGGACTGTGATTGAAAAAGCATGGGATAAAACCCGACTCTCTGAACATGGCGGACAATGAGAGCTAACGAGAGGCCAAGGACAATGGCACGGGGTTTTGATCCTACTTCCATGTTCTGGCTTTGTGGGAGCCTAGGCAGTTTGTATGCTCACCTTCCTAGACCTGGATGGAGGGGGGAGGACCTTGGACTTTCCACAGTGCAGGGAACCCTGACTGCTCTTCGGACTGGAGAGGGAGGAGAAGAGGAGTGGGGGGAGGGGGAGAGAAGTGGGAGGCGGGGAGGAGGCGGAAATTTTTTTTTTCAATAAAAAAAATCAACAACAACAAAAACCATGATTTTGTACGCTAATTTAAAAAGCTGTTAGCACCGAGGTAAGAGCTGCAGCCTACGTCACTATCACCGAGGTAAGAGCTGCAGCTTACGTCACTATTTCTCAGAGCCTTTTACTCGGTTCCTGTTTCTAGTTAAAGGACGCCATGGGTCCCAGAACAACATGATTTTCCTGATTCTCAGAGGATCAAATGATCACCCAAGACACAGCACAAGAGCTTCACACGATCTGCAATTCTGGGCGAGGAGACAAAAGGTTTCTTGGGTATCTATGAGGAGGTTTTTTCATAAACACTGAGTGGACTACACTTTTTCTTTTGGATACAGAGTTTCTTTATGTGGCCCTGCCTGTTAGAATCTGTTATACAGATCAGGTTGGCCATGAATCCATACAGATCCACCTGCCTCATTCTCGAGAGCTGAGATTAAAGGCACCACTATCTTTTTAGAGGAACCTCACAGGGATGAAATACACAGTCTGGGATCCCAATCTTTCTTCCCCACCCCACCCCCAGAACTCATTATGTAGACTAGGCAGCACTCCCAGAGCTCCGCCTGCCTCAGCACCCCAGAGTGTTGGGATTAGAAGTGTCTCCTGAGCTTGGCACAGCGGCTCTCTGGCCAGCTGCGCTCCCTACCTTGGTGCTTCCGTTCCCCGTAAGCAGCAGGTGGAGCAGGCCGGTGATGTAGCTGCTGAGCAGATGCTGATAGTCGTTGGTGACAGTCATGTTCGTGAGCAGCCTCAGGCCGGCCAGCTGCACAGCAGAGTTCAGAGGATCCGCAAAGACATCCTCGCAGACTCGCTGGACATACACCTGCAGGCAGGGGAGAGAGACTGAGCACCTCGGGCTCTCCAGGACCTGAATGCTGCTTTTCTGCAGGGCAGAGCAGAGCTCAGGAACTGGATCTTCAGAACAAGGGACATTTATGTCAGGCCCTCCGACTCTGGTGACCATATTAGCTAAGCTGCCTTTGTTAATGACCTGGCGCTGTGCTGAGAATCAAAGCAAGCAGAGCAAAACTAACTTCAGCTCCAGACTGCTCTTATTTCTGGAGATGCAGGTATGTGAGTTTCTATACTATTCACCACTGCAAAAAGCCATGAAGCACTGGCAGTATTCAATATCATGCATGAGTTTCCAGATGGGAAAAATTATCACTAAATCTGAATGCCGTCAAAATTGTAAGAAAATGTCTGGGGCTGGAGAGATGGCTCAGTGGTTAAGAGCATTGCCTGCTCTTCCAAAGGTCCTGAGTTCAATTCCCAGCAACCACATGGTGGCTCACAACCATCTGTAATGGGGTCTGGTGCCCTCTTCTGGCCTTCAGGCATACACACAGACAGAATATTGTATACATAATAAATAAATAAATATTTTAAAAAAACGTCTGATTTAAGCTCTAAGAAGCGATCAACTGACCGCCCAACACGCCTGTACTAACGTTTCTGAGACTCCAAATGTGTCCCCAGAAGTCACATTTTCAAGTCCTACATTACACGTGTAAGTCAACTTTCTCCATCCTCTAAGTATCGGCTTCTGCAGCTGATGGTGAGGGTAGGCGGGACGGACAGGCGCACTGGAGGTCTGAGCTGAGAGTCACTCGCATTGGCGGCTCATCTTTGTCTTTTACCCACTTTTCTGTGGATCTGACTTTGGAAGGACTTTCTTACTCCCAAAGTTCTATCCATTATGTCTTCCTCTGCACCACAGGACAGTTTAAAACCATCGAGTTGCAGCCACCGGTTTCTGAGTTTACTGAGTCTGCTGGTCTGTGTTCCTGGATTCTGGCTGTGTTCTTCCTGCATCCCTGAGGTAAAATGGAACCTGACTACAAAGCTTAGGGGACAGCTCTGCTTTAGGTTCTCTCTTTAAAGGGAGTTGTTGGCTGTAACGTTATAAAGCACACCCTACCCTGAGTTTTAATCCTCACATTTAATTACTTCTTTTTTTTTTAAATGTTTTTCCAGACAGGGTTTCTCTGTAGCTTTGGAACCTGTACTGGAATTAGCTCTTGTAGAGCAGGCTAGACTCGAACTCAGAGATCCACCTGCCTCAGTCTCCCGAGTGCTGCTGGGATTAAAGGCGTGTGCCACCACCTGCTAATTACTTCCTCTTTTGTGTAGACAACTGGCTGCATTTTTATTTCAGACAACTTACCTTTATCTTGACTTGATTCTCAACATTCACACTCAGGTTATTTAGTGCATTTAATGCTTTCTCCTTGATACTCTGGTTCGGAGAGTTGATTTTGTTTGCAACGATTGGGATACCACCCAACTCACGAATAATGGCCTAAGAGAGAGGAAAATAAAATGGACCATAACTTCAATATGCAACCTTTTGCTGAACTTCATGCACACAGAAATGCAACTAAAATGAATCACTTTAGAGAAATATTATTTGTATATTCATATACAAATCTTCCTGTTCAGAAACTGTCTTTATGTGAGTGTGTGCGTGTGCAGAGGCCATTCCTCAAAATGTCATTCACTTTTTTTTTTGGGAGACATTTCTTTCATTGGCTGGGACTCAACAAGTGTGGAAATGCAATATTCTGAAATATCTCTTATATTCCAAGATTGGAATTTTTGCTGGGCCTCATAGCCAAAGTTAATAAACCTTAAAGTCACTTAAGTCTGCTAGCCTACTGTGTACTTAAACTGTTTGTTTTACCTGCCTTTAAGAGAATAATGTAACTACCAAACTTGCCTTGGATTTCCCATAGAATAGTTTGTTAGTTTTACAGCCTAAACTAACACACAGCTACAATCTTAAGTTATATACATTCCTGCCCCTAAACCAGGATAATGCATGTGTATCCCTTGCTGAAAGCAGTAAACACAGAAGTCAAAAGTAACTATGGATATTGGTTGAGAAACAATGTTTATTATCTGGGTCTTTGGGGATCGGTTGAGGCCAGTGATGTGGGATGCCCCTCTGTATGCTGTGAATATCATTGGTGTGGCCTTTCTGGGACCTGGAGAAAAATGGCGAGCTCCATGGATCCCTATCACTGCTTCCCCAGTGCCAGGATTACAAGTGTGTGGAACCATGCCTGGTTTTCCATGTGGCCAGTGCACTTTATCTATCTCCCTTTATTCTAACTGACACACACTATATTTGTATATTGATACATGTATAGGTTGCACAATCACCTTAAATGCATATATATTTCCTCAAATAAATGTGTATCACCTTTTTTTTTTTTTTTCTGTCTTACAAACTTTATTAGTGCTGGGGAGTGGAGGACAGGCAGCTTCGGTCTCTCCGTACATTACTGCTTGCCGTTGCCATTGATGGGACGGTTCACATGGTCAGGGGAGGACAGGAAGGCCTTGATCTTGGGCCGGGCACTGAGGCGTGCCACATAGGCACTGAGCAGGGGGAAGTTGTCCAGGCAGCCAGGGGCCAGGACCTGGTGGATCAGCAGCAGATCTAGCAAGTTGTAATCAGCGAAGGAGATCTGGTCACCCACGATGAAGGCTTTGCCTCCTCGGTTCTGGGACAGCAGGGTCTCGAAAGGTTTTAGGTGTCCAGGCAGGGCCTTCACATAGTCATCCTTCCCTTCCTCATATTTGGTGTAGATGAGGGTGATGTATTTCAGGCGAAGGTCTTCCACCCCGTCATTCACCATATCCACCAGGGCAGCCTCCTTCTGATCTTTTCCATAAAGCCCAAGGGATCGGCCCAGGTGCCTCAAGATGGCATTAGATTGGTACAGGGTAAGGTCTCCATCCTGAAACTTGGGGAGCTGCCCATACAGACAGGTGGACTTGAGCAAGCCTTTCATCCAAGTATCTATGAACACCACCTCCTCCTTCCAGCTCTGGTCCTGATCAGCCAGTAGTATGCGCAGGGCCTCACAGCGCCCTCGAACTGGGAAGTAGACAATGGGGTACGGCGGCATGGCTGCTGCGTAGACGGAGGCACGAATTCCGAGCTGCGTAGACGGTAACAGATCTTGGGTGTGGAAGCCAGCCTGTGTATCACTTTTTAATGGCAAAAGACTCAAAATTCTTTTTTTAACTCAAAATAAATCTGTATTGATGGCAATGTTAACAAAAGCATTATTGAAAAAAACCCCCAAAATTGTTTTTACTTGTTCTCTGAGGGGAAAGGGAGAAAGCATCACCTACATCAGACCACTCTAGCAAGGTTGGTTATCCAATGAAAACACATACTTAAATGTAAGGTGCTTTTACTATTTTATGCAAACTCTGCGTTATGTTGACCAGGAACTATTACGATGCTATTACCCAGCTCTTACAGTGATGCTGGCATCTAGCTTCTCAGAGATTACTCCCTGAGTCAATATTTGGCTGTGATTTCACAAAGCAAAGAAAGCCAACGCTGTTGTGTGCGTAAGTGAGGATACAGATACACCGAGAGTTAAACACCCAGAACCACAACTACCGCTGTGGGAAAGAGGAGACTTACTTGATTGGTTGAGAAGGCTGCATTATTGCCCAGGGTGACCAAGGCTTTCTCAACAATGATAGGATCATCGGTTGACTCCAGCAGGTATAGGAGTTTCTCAAGTTGTTCAGCATTTAGGACCTCATCATAGGAACTGTCGGTTAAGTCTTCTGCATAAGAAGAAAGCCACTTGAAGGTCATTAAAAGTCATCAATGAGGTGTTCGCTTTTTAAGGGCAACTTAATTTGCATATGCCCACACAGAGGTGAGAATTCTGTCTTTAGAATGGCATTAGCAGATTACATGTAATGGTGCCGGTAAAATGTTTTAATAGTTACTTAGTAAAAAAATTACATTTCGGGGCTGGAGAGATGGCTCAGGGATTAAGAGCATTCCCGGCAACCACATGGTGGCTCACAACCATCTGTAATGAGGTCTGGTGCCTTTTTCTGGCCTGCAGGCATACATGCAGACAGATTATTGTATACGTAATAAATAAATAATTTAAAAAATACATTTCTCTACCTCTGAGGAAGGCAGGTTTTTTTGGTCGGCAGATTTTATTTCAAATTGTTTTCCGGACCTAAAAGACCCCTTTAGAATGCGTAGCAAATTGTTGGACAATGTCCTAATCACCATAGGATTGAACCTACAAGTCCGAGTTGCAGGATGCTGAGGATGGCTTCAAGGTTCCTCCCCAGGGCAGGTGCCAGCAGAATTGCACCACAGGGATCCCTTTTTCCCAGGGCTACACGCTAAGTTTCAGCCTAGGCCTGAGGCCCCGCAGTAACATACTCGCAGCCAGGGACATCTCTTTGGTAACACAAAGGCCCAGTACAAATTTTAAAGTAATAGGCACCCTACATGGCTTGGAGAAACCTTAGTTCTCTCCTGTGAAGCCGGAGGAAACAACAGAAAACTTGGGGCAACGTTTTCAGTCCTTATTTTAAACAAAGAAGTGGGGGCAGGGAAGCGGCTCCGGACCCACGCAAGGCAACCTCCAGCCTTCCTCCACGTCTTCCCATGCGACACAGGGACCCGTGAGCGCCCAGGGCACCCCCGGCCCACGCAGCTCGGAGTGGCCATGCAGCCCCGAACCTGTGGCCCACCTTTCGCCTCACCTGCGGACCGCGAGGGGCGCAGGCGGCGGCGTCCTCGCCGCGGGCCCCGAGTCAGCCAGTAGATGCAGTAGCAGGCGCCGGCGCCCAGCACCAGCCCCGCCGCCACCCAGCCCGCGTCCCGTGCGCCGCCCATGTTGCTGCAGCGGCCGAGCTGCGGGGAACCGGGATGCCGGGACCAACTCGGGTCTGGAGAGAGGAAACGGGAATGAGGCTCCGCCTCCCGGAAGTTGCTCTGCTAAACTCGGAAGCCCACCCACCCGGCGCCGCAGAGCCTAGCACCGGGAGGGCGGGATGCACAGAGCCGCGGCCGCAGCTGCAGTTCCTTCCCGTTACCCGGACCGCTACGCGCGAGGCTCGCCTCTAGCCCCGCCCCTTCTCACTCTGCCCCCGCCCAGCTATAACTCGCCTCTCCCCTCTTCGCCCCTCCCCTTCTCACTCTGCCCCGCCCCCTCCGCGGTCGCAGCTGCAGCTCCTTCCTGCACCCAGACCGCCCCGAGCGAAGCTCGCTTGTAGCCCCGCCCAGCTACGCCTCGTCCCGCCCCGCTCCTTCGCCCTCTGCCCCGCCCAGCGACGCCACGCCCCTTCCCTTCCCCGTCGCGCCCCTCCCCTTTTGCCCCGCCCCTTCGCACTCTGCCCCGCCCCCTCCCCGCGGGTCTCTTTTTCCCGTCTCCTGATTGGTGGGGATTGCACGGCTCCCCGCCCCCCCGCGTGGTTGCCTAGCAACGCGCCGACGCGGCCGGCCGGCTCAGCCGACCGCGGCATCTCAGGCCAGCCTCCGGCCATGTCTTCACTGCGCTGTGCCACCCCTAAACTGAGGAACTACTTCAGGGACAAATACATCCCTCAGATCTGTGAGGTACTGGAGCCACGGAGTCTCTCTCACACACAGGACACGGGGAGATGCCGGAGAGAGGCGAGGAGATTCCTAGGGCTGCCCTCGAGGAAGGAGCGGGATTTGGGTAACTCGAGAGGGAGGGAAAGGTTAGAGAAGACCAGAGGGTGAGGATGGCTGACGCAGGCGTGGGAATGAGAAGAAAGGCGAGAAAAAAGTGACATTCTCCCGGGAGAGAGAGCACAGGCCCCTGGTTGGGAACCTCGGAGCAAGGGAAGGCGTGTCAGACGCACAGTGGTATTATAAAGAGCATCTTGAGGAAGACATGGGCGGCGAGCCTAGAACAAGGGTTGCCTAGCCCCGCTTCCAGCAGGAGGGAAGAAGAATCACCCCCACTGACACAGCTTTTTAGAGCTCACCACCCAGCAGGACCTGGGGTCCCGGTTTCAACAAAGAAATGAGTTTCAGGGTGCATCTGTATGAAGCAAACTGGATTTATTAAAAGAGAAAACAGCGGTGTTGTAATAGAGAGTAAAACACACCCGATCGGACAATGGTGGCTTTGGAAGGGAGAGGCCCTCAGCTTAAGTGTCTTCACAGTGGGGTTATATATATACCTTTTTTTTTTCTTGTGGCTTTCAAAGTTCCATCTTTAAGTATTGGTAACCCACCACATACATCTTTTTTCTAACATTACCTAAAGTTGAAGTTTCTTTTTCTCTCAGTAACTAAGTAAATTTTTTTCTCAGTTGTGTGGTGGATTTATGAGTGGTTTTATTTAGCTCCGGGAGAGAGGAAATCAGGAGGTCAAAGATACGTGTCTTTTTGGCCTTATGTTAAGTACAGCCTAATCTCTGGCCTTGGCATCCTCCACTGGGGTGTTTGGAAGGACATCATGTAGCCCTAAGTGAGTCCAGTTTCCTTTCCGTCTTTATCAGGATACTGTTGGGAAAAACATATATTCCCTGTGTGGTCCGGTAGGTCCCTTCTGGCTGTGAGAGCTGATCAGAGCCGCAGGAGCAGGGCTTCCCTCTCTAGCGCCCCCAGTCACCACAGGTCCCCCATTCTGCCCAGCCTCCGGAGTACAGTGTGGTTCTGGATACAAGGTTTTATTCTCCTCCGTGCAGGGAGCTGAGAAACTCTGGCAACTTTTATTTTGTCTGTAAATAAATAGTTGGCTTTGTTGTGGGTGATGCAGTGGATTTTCCAGCAGATAACTTCTTGGGGAGAACGGAGGCTCTAAGGGAGGAAAGAGCAGTTTGGCACAGTCCTTCCTTTTGGGTGGTAATTTGGAAGTATTTGTTAACATGTTAAATAGGGGCAGGCCCCAGAGTTTATCCCGAGAAGGCTTTCACCTCTGCTCATGCATCAAGCAGGTGCAGTAGGGGTCTTGTGCTTAATTTTGGCAGTTCACGAAAGCAGATTCTTTCTCCTGTGGGATTTTGCTACTCTCTGATGTCTTACCTGAATTTGCACTAGGATGCATGCACTCATGTGGAGGCCAGAGTTCAAGAATGCACACACATAGTAAGTAAATGAGTCAGTCAGCCAGTGAGTATATAAACGTTAAAAGCATGTGAATAAAAAGTAATATAATTCTTTCAGGAAGAAATTCTCTCTCTCTCTCTCTCTCTCTCTCTCTCTCTCTCTTTCTCTCTCTCTCTCTCTCTCTCTCTCTGTGTGTGTGTGTGTGTGTGCAGGTGAACATGTCTGCAGCAAGCTAGTCTTTCCCATCAGTAGAATCTCTTCTTGCCATCTAAGTATGTTGTCAACACAAAAGAGATTAACATAAGATATACTAATAATCTTTTTAAAAGACCATGGAGCTGAGTATTTTAAATGTTTTGGCTGTGTTTGTTCATGTGTATGAGGGGTGGCACATGCATGTCGTGGTACATGAGTGGAAAGCTTAGGGTCAGTCCTTGCCTTCTACCTTCTTTGAAAGAGGGTTTCTTTGTTCTTTGATGCCAGGCTTGTTGGCCCTTGAGTTTGAGGGATTCTCCTGCCTTCACCCCCGCATCCCAGGGCCACTCGCATATGTGTGCTCTTCACCTGACTTTACATGGGTCCTGGGGATTCAAACTCAGTCCCTCAAGCTTGTGAGGCAAGTGCTTTATCCTCTCGGTTGTCTCCTCAATCCAGAGCTAGCTATTCATGCGTTTGCTTTGTATTTTAGATAGATGGAGTAAACAGATGTAGACCGCCTTGGTGGGTCATTAGTCTAGGGATTGTAACCCTCCTGGCTGGTCAGTTATTCCAGGGTCCCGGAGAGGTGCTACCTGAAAGACATGGGCGGGAGATAGGAAGGAGGCCAAGCAGAGTTCTTGTCAAAGCCTCCGTTTATTAGCGTCATGGTTGTGGCTTATATAGCCCCTGGATGAGGAATTTGGGTTGGGATGGGGGCAGCGGCAGGAAGGGATCTTGCCACGATGGTCCAAGCCAGTCACAAGGTCGGCCAGGAGGTTACGATCGGTCAGGTCACGATTCCTTGGTCAGGAGGTCACAAGTTGACATACCTAGTTCTCTAGATAGTTGGAATGTGGGGCGGATTCCGCTAACAGGTAGCTCTCTGTTAACAGATAATTGGGTGTGGGGATAATTTTGGGGGGAAATGGTTCCTGACAAATAGATACCGACAATAAAATGTTTACTGTGTATAAATTACTTTATGGTCCAGGAACTATGTATTTTAGAAACTCCAAATTAGAAAAAATATGTAATGGCAACACTTAGGGGCTGTACCTACAAGAAAGTTTTGGAAACATGAATCCATGTTATTCTTCTGGTTCACAATAGTCATCTTTCCTCTCAGAATACAGACACTGCACACACTGTGTCTCATCTCACTGTCTGTCCTTTGGAAGTACTCCTGGAAGGCATTAATATTCTTAAGGAAATTATTAAAACAGGAGTCCATGCAATGATGCCCTCTTGGAAGGATTTGGATACATTAGAAAAATTAGACATATGTCTGATAGAAAGGTAGGTATGTTACCTCCTGGCAAACAGGCCAGCTCTAGAGAGACCAAAGATGAGCTGTGTATTATGGATACACTGTCTACAAAATTATTAGACAAATAGACATAGCAATTGTATCAGAGTAAGAAATTACATTTCAAATGGTGAGGTTGGGTTTCAGTTTAGTTTCTAGGAAAATGATAGGAGCCTGCAAAGCTGGCTCTGGCCAGCAGAGGGAGAGCTTCACTTACAAATGACGACTGAAGCCTCTTGAATTTTTCTTGATTTTTTTAAAAATTTTTTTTGATAAAGTTTTTATGGCCTACATTTCTTTCAAGATTCAGTTGTCAGTTTGTATTTAAAAAACACATTTATTTAGAAGCCACATGGATCCTGTTATTAGGTGTTTGTCTTACGGGGTGCAAAGGAGAGACACAGTGATTTGTACTTTTTCTCAAGCTCCTTGAGCCCAGGAGACCAGCCTGGGGAACCTCCCAAACCCCTGCCTTGGAACAAGGAATGAACATTTACCAAGAATGCAGGAATCAGGAATTTGTATGTGGCGAGGAACAGCTTGCTGATGTGGGAGAGCAGGGACTGTTCCACTGACTTAGTTTGCTGGGCCTTTGGGTAAAGTGTTTATAGCTTCTCGGCTGTGGGGGGCAGATCTTTACTGAGATCCCAGCCCAACCAGCCCCAGTTTACTGAAGTCGTTCTAAGATGAATCCACACTAAAGATACAAAACACTGCCAATGCTTTACGTCTGCGGTGGCTCTTTATCTAGGGTTAGCCACAGATGATGACCCCTCCATTGGTGGCACGGTGTGCTGGTGTTCAAATGGTTGTCGTAGTCTCTTATGTCTGTGCAGTCCAAGCTGCCTGGTCGGAGCTGGGCGTGCGATGTTCCTGTAGTCCTGGTTTCTCGGGAGACGGAGGCAGCAGGGTTGCTCAATGCTGTAAGTTTCTAACCATCTGGATAACACAGGCAGACTCGGACTCAGTGAGAGCCCCTCATGCTGGATAACAGGCAGATTCTAGATTCTGGCTCAGATAGGACCCCTCATGCTGGTTCCCAGGGGTGTTCCCTTCTCCCCAAGGTTCCTCCTGCATGGACAGAGCACTTGGGACATTTGTGTTGATAAAGCTTCTAAAGTTAAGCAGTGGTGGTGTCTGTTTAAATGTTGACAAGTCGTGGATGATTCATTTTCAAATGCTCAGTATTGGACTGCAGAATGAGACCTACCCTGAAGCAGCATCACAGTGCTCCATGTCTCCAGGGGGAGGGGCACTTTGCTTTGTTTCCCGAGGCTTGGAGAAGGGGCAGGAAAGCTTTGAACAGTGTTCAGATTTTTTTTTTTTTAATTGTGAAGTACAGGGCTTTCTGGGACTCTGATTCTCAAGCTGCGCCTTTTCTTTTTAAAGCAACCTCCTTTTCTTTCTTTTCAGAGGGTGTAGACATCTGTACTGTTTGTTCTGTTGTCTGTTTAAAAGATGTATTTCTGTGTTTATAGATGAACAAAACGTTTCCAGATAGATATGAGCTCTCCTAATAGCCAGTTCTGTAGGGCGAGCACCTGGCATGGACAAAGAGCACCAGGACGAGGCTTTCAGGGCAAATGGCCCTGGTTTGTGTCCCCACAGGGCTCACGTGTTAGAATGTCGGCTCCCAGTGCAGCACTGTGGAGAGGTAGCGGCACTTGTCGGAGCAGCTGTGGTCAGGGACCAACAGCCCCACAGGTGGACTGATGGTGATCTCACCGGAAGGAGTGGGTTACCACAGGATAGATTGATACACAAGCCAAGCCAGCTTCCCCAGTCCCCTCTGACCTGGGGCATGCTGTGTGTGACTCAGCACTGAGGACCTCACTAAGTGCTGGCATCATGCTCCTGGACTTTTCAGCTGCAGACTCTAAGCCATAGGAAACTTTGTAACTCGTCCAGTCCATGATATTCTGTTATTGCAGCAGAAATAAAAGGGACAGTGATCTATTGTGTCTGGAGGAGAATTCCTTTGTCTTCACAGAGTGACCCTGCCTGATTTCTGCATCCATCCCTGGCTATTGGTGACTTGGTCTGCCCTACTGGGCTTGGCTTTTCTGGCTTCCTCACTTATACACGCTCTACTTTCTTCTGGCCACTTGGACGTTTCTGGCTAACGGGGCCACACAAGCATCCGAGGGTTGCTGTTATTGCAACACTCTTCGAGCAGTTGCTTTCATACTACGATGAGGCTGTTAACATAGTCACCGTGCGTTCTGGGTATCTGACCTGATAACCTTGGTTGATTCTCACGAGTTAGTCTGTCTATGTCCCTACCCTGCCCCCCTCAACCCAGAACTATACTGGCAGCTAGCTACCGTATGTCTGAACCATTGCTGAAGAACCCTCTCTTTCCTAAACACGTTTTCCCCGCTCCAGCTTCCTCCATTTAGCTTGGCGTACAATCTGTCACAATCTTTCCTTGTCATCACACTGTGCTTTCCTGAGTCTCACACACTGAAGACTCACGTGGGTCCCAAGACATGCCTCATTATCCACTTCAGGGAACTAGAGGAAACCCTCATTCTTGTACAGCGAGTAGCGCCTGTCTGCTGAGCTGTCTCCCGGACCTTCCTGCTGATGCCTACTGTGAAGTCAGCTCTGCGGCTCTTGCTTAGCTGGTCTAAGGCCCTGGCTTCCATCCCTAGCACTTTAAAACAAGCAAACAGGGAGAAATAGTTATTTAGTCACTGGTCATGCTGCCTCATTGGCATGTTCCTGTGTGCTATCCATCCATGAATTTCTAAACTCCTTGCTGTGTTGTCTTGTCCATTAGGAGCAAACGAAGAGTCATAATTCTCTGCAAAAAGTAAACATCCCACTCCGTTTGCTCCATATGCCTGTACGGCCATCTCAGAAACTTAGCCTCTCTATCTGACTAGGTTTCTGTTTTTAGGATAGCGGCTTTTTGATCTGGAGAACACAGAAATACAAAGCAACATGCAATGTCCGATATTTCTTAACCTGATCCCCAACTTTCTTAATCCCCACAGAATTAAACCCCACTAACTCCCAGACTTCTGTGCTGGGAATTTCTCAAGGAGTTTGCTAAAAATGCAGAGCCCTAGGTAGCAGAGGAAGTAGGTTGCCATCCAAATACTTCCGATGCAAATGTCCTCTAGACACAGGCTATGAAGGAGGGGATGAATTGTAGAATGGGGGAAGCAGAACCCCTGGGCTCTGTAGATCCCGCACATCAAAGCGCCAGGGACAGATGGGTCTTCCAGCAGAGCTGTTCAGGAAGTGGATGTAGTGGAGGGATCCAGCCCCTGTCCCTTGATGCTTTTTGGGTAATAGCCACCTTTTAAAATCTAGCTTGCTGCTGTGGTGGGAACCAAGGGTGCCTTGGGTATTGAGTCTGCAAGTAGCCAAGCTTCTCGTGAGAGAGGTCAGGGAGGGTCTGAGTCAGGGCAGCTTAAGAGGTTGTTATGGTCCATTTTCTTAAGAAAAAAAATTTGTTTTTCTGTGTGGGGGTGTTTTACCTGAATGTGTATGCACTTTCTGCATGCGGGGTGCCCACCACGGTTGTAAGAGTGGGCTAGCTCCCCAGGAACTAACTGGAGGTACATGTCTGGTGTGCACCAAGACTGAATGAGTGGATAGCTCCCCTGGACCTGGAGATGCCCACAGCTCTAAGCCGCTGTGCAAGTTGCTGGGAAACAGACGTGAGTCCCGCGTAGTGTTTCTTTTAAGAACTCAGTTCAGTCTCCTGCCCTCCTCGGTCTCTGCAGTTTGTGAAGGGTGTTTGCTCCTGCTGATGGGAATAGCGGACAGTCGAGGATTTTAGAAGCTGCTACTGGGTGGCAGTCTGGCCTTTTGTCTATGTTGGTGTCCTTTTCTGCTGAATTGTGGATTTAAACTCTGCTCTGTTCTCACCGTCTCTTGAATTTATTATCTTCTTTCCAACAGGAGGGGGAGAGGGGAGGGGCCTGTGTCTAAACTGAGGCTTTTTCCTTTATCCTGCCTGTGAGGTTTTAGCCGACGGCACGGCGAGCAGGAGTCAAGGAGGAGTTGCGAAGGGAGGGTTCCATTATACAGAGTTCAGTCAGGACCGATTTCCTGTATTTCTTTTTTTCTTTGTCTTCTTGTTGGAGGGACACTGGGAGAGCAGCCAAGTCCCTAGATCTATGTTTGATGGCGCTTGACCCACGACGGTGGCAACACGCTCTGTGTAACTTCAGGGTCTGGGAGATTTTGTTTCTGAAATGAAGGAGCAGGAGAAAGCCAACAAGAATGGCTTCTGAGTGGGAAAGGAAAAAAAAAAAATCTCCCTCCCGCTGAGACATACTCAGTAAACCCTAAAGGGACTCAGGAACAAGCTGAGTGTTAGGAATTTTTCCTAATGCGAGCTCTTTGCCGACGCAAATTCCCAATCAAGCCAAATCAAAGCAAGCCAAATTAAGAAATATCCAGGTTTAGTGGGATTCCTGTGCTCTTGGGTGGCCCTGAAGGGGAACTGTAAAGCCTTGAACACAACCACCAAGAGGAAGGAAAAGTGACCACGTGATCCTCTTTTAGGAATTCACTTAAATACCCTGTGGGAGTGGTCCTGACCCTCCCAGAGAGGGGTCAGGACCTGGCATTCTGGGATTTGGAGTCCAGACCAATACAGTCTCAGGCCTGGGGGCTGGGGGATGTGCTCCCAACTTAACAGTGAGTTTTCAGCTGGCGGCTGTTGGCTGTGTGGCTAAGGGCAGAAGTGTTCAGGAGTTCTGTGTGCCTCATTGATATTATTTTTAATGGTAAGTTTTTCTCACAGGGATAGCCCAGGGGAAAATCACACTGCAGCAGCTTCCTGAGTTCTACAGATACGCTTTAAAGTGCATTATCTATTAATAACAAAAATTAATAACTTAATTACCTATTAAGTTATTTGTTTCCTACCTGTGTGCACATTTCCCATAATATCCACATATTCACATATATGTATATATAAAATATATTTTTTTCCATAATACCCATATATATATATTCTCTTTAAGTATCATGGATGGTAAAATATAAATGCATTTTAATCTTTTTCAGTTTACAATAGATTCCTCCTCCTGCTGTGAACCCATGGCCTCACATGCTCCAGCAAATGGCTCTGCCATTGAACCCCGCCACAGCCCCACAGTAGATTTTAACTTTTTTCTTTTTTTCTATTTTTTGAGATTATAATATATTACAACATTTCTCCCTTCCTTTTCCTCCTCCCAAACCCTGCCATATACCCCTCCCCACTCTTCTTCTCCTTCATGGTCGCCTCCTTCACTATTATTGCATGCATGCATATATATAGCTGTAGTATATGTATATTTATTCCTAAATACAACCTGTTCAGTCTGTATAATGTTACTCCTATGTATGTTTTCAGGTCTGATCCTTTGGCACTAGACAACCGTTTGGTGTCCTCTTCCCTGCGAGGATCATCTCCTCTGCTTCCAGAGTTGCTTAGTTCAGGCCTTGGGGGCTTTCCCTCCCAAAGTTTGGCATGTGGTTTTCTGTAGTGGTCTCTGTCGGTTGCAAAGAGAAGTTTCCTTGATGAGGGGTGAAGACTACATTTGTCTCCACAGTAGATTTTGACCATGGATTTTATCATCACCTTCCGGTTTGACTTGCTTCCTCACCAGCCCAATGACTCATGGCAAGGAACATTTACAAGGAAGGCTGAGTGGACAAAGGGTCTCCGGTGTGACACACTGCAGCTGCTCCCAGTGCTGCTACGACGAGCAGATATTTGATAGAGAAGTGGGCAAGATGGAGGAGCGAAGTGATTGTTCTTTTTAATTTTCATTTCTAGCTTTTAAAAATTTGTCTTTTGAAGGGAGGTTACAAGGTAGGAGGGTGGACAGGGAAGGACTGAGAAATGAGTGGGATTGGGGTGCGTGATGTGAAACTCCCAAAGAATCAATAAAAAAACATTAAAAAAAATGGTTCTTCATTCTTTTGCGGGAGGACTAGGCTGGTCTTGAACTCACAGAGATCCACCTGCCTCTACCTCCTGAGTGCTGAGGTTAAATGTGGGCACCACCGACTGGCCCCTCATACTTAAAAGGGGTAGAAACCGTGGATCTAAGCATTGTAACTATCTTGAATCTGAACAAAGATATTTCTTTCTTTTTTTTTAAGATTTATTTATTTATTATGTACACAGTGTTCAGCCTCTATGTATGCCTGCAGGTCAGAAGAGGGCTCCAGGTCTCATTACAGATGGTTGTGAGCCACCATGCGGGTTGCTGGGAATTGAACTCAGGACCTTCAGAAGAGCAGTCAGTGCTCTTAACCTCTGAGCCATCTCTCCAGCCTTGAACAAAGATATTTCAAAGTTTCTTACATCACACGAAATACTGGGCAACAGTTTCTCTTCTGTCGCTCACAGGAGTTTCAGGCAGACGCAGGAGAACAGAACTGTGGTTGGACTGCGTGTCGCATAAACACAAGAGCCACTGGGGTAAAAGTAGAAGCCCTGACTCCATGGCCTTATTCTCTCCTCAACAGGCGCTGCTATGTGGGTTACTTGTGACATGTCCTGACGATCCACTGAGATATTTAGAGCAAATGATCAAAATTATCATTAAAAATGGTCTGGAAAACCTTCTTTGGTAAGTGTTGTTTTGATGTATGTAAGGAAATATTCTGAAGGCCAAGGACTTTGTATAGCATCATGACAAAGTCTTGCCGATCTGGGGCTTGTTAAAGAATCCGTCCGTGGGCTCTTTGGTCCCCAAGGATTAATGTGAACAATAAACTCACTGATTTTCTCAGTGTGAGAACGCGGTCAGCTCCCATTGTGCTCCCAAGACTGAGAGTTTCAAGGTGAGGATGGAGAGAAGGGTGACGCCATTCTCGGGAGCTCAGTGAATTCTGGTGATTCTGACCTGCCTCCTCAGGGGAGGTAGCCTCCCCACCCCACACAAGTACATGACAATCAGTGATTCAATTATAGAAGTACTTCAAAATGGAATTCATCTTGACCTTGCTTTGTAATTTTATTAAAGGGACATGTGTATCGATCCAGCACTGAAACCAAGGCTTCGGAGACTGTCTGAAACATACTTGGAACAACTTTTTGGACTGGATGACCAACTGGTAATTATTATTATTATTTTAAAATTTGTTTATTATGTATATAGTATTCTGCCTGCATGTATGCCTGCAGGCCAGAAGAGGGCACCAGATTTCATTACAGATGGCTGTGAGCCAATATGTGGGTGCTGGGAATTGAACTCAGGACCTCTGGAAGAGCAGCCAGTGCTCTTAACCCCTGAGCCATCTCTCCAGCCCCCCAACTGGTAATTAGTCAAACACTTTGAAACACATCTTAAGTTCTGACTGAAGTACCCAAACAGACTGTAGATTTTCTTGGGGAGTGTGAGATCAGAATCTGTTTAAAATTGAGACCACGTAGGAAAGCGGGGGAATAACACACATAGAGCCAAACATGTCCATGGGTCAAAGGAATGAGTAGGCGTTCTCTCTTCCTGACTGCCGTTCTCCCGCACTTCCTCTCACGGACAGAAATAGCATTGCGGAAGCAGGATTTACTAGCATACCCTGTAACCCCAGCACTCAGGAGGCTGAGGCAGGAGGATGGGAGAGAGTGAAGGGCAACTGGGGTTACTTGGCGAGATCCTCTCAAAAATGAAGCGAAAGCCTTGGAGAACTCTCTACAGCAAGGTGGTCTCCTTCCTTCCTTTGTGGTCCACCCTCCAGTGTCGGCTTGGCGGCCCTAGCGGATGAGGATACAGGGAATCAGGCTTGTGAAGTTAAGACCAGAATGCTAATGACCTGAAAGCCAGACCTGGCTGTCTCTGAAAGGAGGAGCCTGCTCCAGCAGCTGGTACAAGGGGTAATACAGGAGAGGGGGATTTCTAGAACACTGTGTGTGTGTGTGTGTGTGTGTGTGTGCTCAAGACTGTGTATGACACTGGCTCATGCTAGGGATGTGGCCTACGTAAGCCCAAGCAAAGCTTGGAAATGGCAGTCAGAGTCGTATTCAAAGAAGGTGCCTAAGTTAGATATGAAAACTTGAGTCTCAGGTGTCTGGGCTGCTTAGTTAGCGAGCTCAGCCCAGGCCGGATGCAGATTAATTCACACTCAGAGAAAAACATTAAAAATAACGTTGAAGAATGAAACATCAATCCTCAGTGTGTTTGACATTTCAGATCATCGTATAGTAATATTAGCTTTATTTTAAAGCAATTTCCATTCTTATAATTTTCTGTCAATTTAACAAGGAGGTGTTCTAATCCTTTCCAATAGTTCTACTCCCCGTGACATTCAGCTCTACGCGCGTATGCGGCCATTCCTATTCAGACCACCACGAGGAGCAAGCCAGTGAGCAGCACCCCTCTATGGCTTCTGCCTCCTCTGAGTTCCTGTCCTTACTTCCTTCGATAATGAGCTAAGATGTGGAAGTGTCAGCCAAACAATCCTTTCCTCCCCAGCTTGCTTTTGGTCATGGTGTTTCAACACAGCGATAGGAATCCTGACGGGGACTTGTGGCCACAGGTGCAACACAGGAGTCTCAGGCGAGGCTGTCTACAGTCTACAGAGCTGAACAGGATATATTAATTGTGGTGTCCAGGCTACCTCAGCCCCAGGACAGGCTCATGGGGACAGACTAAGTACCCTGGAGGTACTCTCCTAGATCTTTTTGAACAACACGTCGACATGTATGCAGACAGTGTTCTGAGACTGGACAGTCGCTATCTTAGTTAAGGTTTCTGTTGCTGTGAAGAGACACCATGATCGTGGCAACGTCTATAAGTTCAGTGATTGAGCCCATTATTGTCATGGTGGGGAGCATGGAGCTGTGCAGGCAGATGCACTGTAGGAGCTGAGAGTCTCAAGTCTTGACTCAGAGACAATAAGCAGTCGGCTGACTGTCACACTGAGGAAAGCTTGAGAAAAATGCCTCAAAGCCCATCCCCCAGCAACACACTTCCTCCAACAAGGCCACACCTCCTACTCCCTTTGGGGGCTGTTTTCTTTCAAACCACAAAGTAGTGTTAGCTGTAGACCTTTGGAGTATTTGAACCCGGGCAGTGCCCTGTGCTGAAATCGTCAGATGACTACTGATAAATAGAAGACCGGCGGCTGCTTAGAAATCCAGGCACGGCAAGTAAACAAAACCAGACCAGGGAGGGGAGGTTTAAGTGCTTCCCCCTTCACAATGTCTCACACCAACAAACATGAAGAACTTTCAGGAAACAGTGGGCTCACCTAAATGGTGCCAGAAACTCACCAGATGCCAGCCAGTATAGAAGGGAAGCACTCTTAGAGAATTTGAAACAATTGCTTTAACAATCCTAGTGGGCTTAAAGAGAAGCTCATGTGTTTCAGTAATGTAACAGAAACTTAAGAGATGAAGGACTTTTTAAAGAGCAACAAAGTCTTAAAGTCAGTATTGTTCAAATATATTGTCCAAGATGGTGGGAGAGAGTGACTGTAATCCCTATGAGAATGTCAGTGACCCCTCCCCCCCTTTTTTGTACGAAATCAGAGAAAACAATCCTACAATACTTATGTGCACACACAAAAGAATCCTGAGTAGCCAAAGGTGCTCTGTGCAAAAAGAATAAAGCAGATGGCGCTGTGCTGTCGCGGAGCTGCACCTGTGAAATGTGTTCAGCAGGAGGCGCTGTGCTGTCCGGAGCTGCGCCTGTGAAATGTGTTCAGCAGGAGGCGCTGTGCTATCGCAGACCTGCGCCTGTGAAATGTGTTCAGCAGGAGGCGCTGTGCTGTCCGGAGCTGCGCCTGTGAAATGTGTTCAGCAGGAGGCGCTGTGCTATCGCAGACCTGCGCCTGTGAAATGTGTTCAGCAGGAGGCGCTGTGCTGTCCGGAGCTGCGCCTGTGAAATGTGTTCAGCAGGAGGCGCTGTGCTGTCGCGGAGCTGCGCCTGTGAAATGTGTTCAGCAGGAGGCGCTGTGCTGTCCGGAGCTGCGCCTGTGAAATGTGTTCAGCTCCTCTTAGGAACACATCAAAGCACAGCCAGGGGGACCCTACTCCAGGAAGAATGATGGACGTTTTGACCAGGATGTACAGAAAAGGGAACTGCCATATTGTCCTGCCTTTTTGTATACATTAAAAGAAATGAAGTCAGTGCATTGAAGAGCCCTCTGGAGAGCTGAGTGTGGTTGTGTAAGCCTGTAATTATAACACTTGAGTGACTGAGGCAGGAGGATCATGAGCTTGAACTTAGTCTAGGCAAGATTGTGGGACTGTCTCCAATAAAAGCCAGAGATGTCTGTAATCCCATAATCAATCCAGTACTGGTCACAGTAGCCAAGGAACAGTACCATTTCTATCTGCTGGTGAATGAATAAAGAAAATAGGCATACACACAGCCTACACATAGCAGAAGACTATGCAACCATGAAAAAACTGGAATTCTCCCATTTCCAGAACCATGAGCAGAGATAACACTAAGGGAAACAAGTCAGGCTCAAGAGATCTGCGTCTTGTGATCTCATTAGTAGAATCTAAAAGACCTTGATCTCAAAAACGTTGAGATTAGGACGATGGTTTTCGGGGCCTAGGAGAGTGGGGCTGGCAGATGAAGGAAGCAGTGGAGGAAGAATGATGAACGACCCAGCTGCAGGCAGATGTGAGCGAGACATCCCAGCTGTAGAGAGGTTACAGGATCAAAGACGGAAGTGTCGGCAGGGTGGCTCAGCAGGTGATGTGGCCTGAGTTCAGTCCCTGGGAGAGAACTTTCTGTGTCCTATGTCCTTTGACCTCCACATATGAGCTGAGGCACACATGCACATAGCATAAGTGAATAAACATGTAATAAAATAATTTAAAAAGCTAGAAGGCTTTTGTAAGTTACAACCATAAAGAAGTGGCAGATGTTCGAGGAGATACATTTAATTGGACCTAAACATCACCTGGTATGTACTGAGCTAAACATTGCATAGTGTCTCATTAATAGGTATACTTTTTATTTGTATGCATCGCTTAAAATAATTGTAAAAAAGGAACACAAGACAAAAATAGTGCCATTGTTTTACATAATTGCAACAATTGTTGAGTATCTCCTAGTGTTAATTATAGTCAGACATAATTATTCTATTTCTGAGCTTCCCTAATTGTATCAAAAATGTCTTCTTATTTAATGTTCTGTTCAAGTCAGAATTCAGAGTCCTCTATTGTACTTGGCTGCATGTATCTAATTCTTCTGTAATTGACAACAGTTCTCTTGTCTTGTTTCTATTAAGGGGATCATAAAGTATTCTTATAAACTCCATTCTCATTCTTTGTTCTAGTCATTTTTGTTGCTAAGTTTTCTATATTTACTGTAGAAATTTGATGTCATTAAGGTTCTTTCCCCACTTATTTTTTTTTAAATATAAAACCTTTAAAATTGATTCTGTATGTATAGGTGTTTTGCCTACATGCATATCTGGGTTCCTTGTGTGTGCAGTGCCCAAGGAGGCCAGAAGAGGGCACAGAGTCCCCTGGAAGTGGAGTTACTGATGGTTGTGAAATGCTGTGTAGGTGCTGGAAATCAAGCCCAGGTCCTCTGCAGAATCACATCTCGCTGCTAACTGCTGTGCCATCTCTCTAGTCCTCCCAGATGGTCTGGTTGACTGACTTTTAATTAATGCGTCATAAGTCACTAGAAGTCCTTTGGGTTTTAACATAAGTTAATCGCTAGTGATCAGAATTACTGCTCACAATTGACAACTTGAATTTGAATGATTAAATGTCCTGTAGGGAAAAGCATAATTATAGATCAGCTGTATGCTGACACTGCATACACCAGTTTCAGGGTAACAGCACCAGAGAGCCACTGTCACTAAGAACACTGAGTGTGCAGCCCAGCATGGTGGCACACACCTTTAATTCCAGCACTTGGGAGGCAGAGGCAGGTGGTTCTCTGAGTTTGAGGCCAGCCTGATCTACATAGTGAGTTCCAGGACAGCTGCGTTTATATAGGACAAAGGTTGGGTTTCCTGTACCATCGTGGCAAGTCACAACTACCTGTAATTCTACTTTGAGGGGATCTGATACCCTATCCTGACTTCTGTGTGCACCAAGCTCTCACATGCTGTGCATTCGGGCCAATGCCTAACACAGAAAAACAAGTGCTTTCTTTTAAAGAATACTTAATTCAGCTTAGACACATCACACAACTCTTTTACTCCCTAAAGTGAATGTATTCTCTTAGGTAGTTTCAGTAAAAGGAATACTTTTTTATTAGCTAAATTTTATGACCTAATTGTTGCTCATTGTTGATGTCACCTACTTTTCTCTTTGATATAATTATGCTTTTCCAGTTATATGTAACAGTACAAAATATAGAATTAATATTAAGATCTAATCTATCCCTCCTTTTAGGTAACCAATTTTAGTGTTTTTTTTTCAGTCTGTTCTTTAAAACATGAGAAATTATATTGTTTTCCTCTGCTCTGTGGCTTCTCACACACACACAGCATACACACTGCACACACACATCACACTGCACACACACACATCACACATACCACACAAAACACTACACATATACACACAACACACACTGCATACTCACACTACACAATACAAGCACACATACCACACACACACTACACACACTGCACACACACAGCATACACACAGCATACACACTGCACACACACATCACACATACCACACAACACTACACATATACACATAACACACAAGCACACACATACCATATACACACTACATACACTGCACACACACTACACAAAACACTGCACGCACACACTGCAAATACTGCAATACACTGAATATACATTGTATACACACTGCACATACACAGCACAAATCTATCTATAATGTTCTATATATTTCCTCCTTAAATATGTCCAAGATATATATATATATATATACACATGTATTCATATATACAACTTTAAAAATTGAATCTTTAACATTTATATTTGATAATTTTGTATATGCCGTACACAGCTTTTTCAATGGTGCTGTCACCAGGAGCACCCTCTAAAACCTAAAATCAAGATGAAAACCATGGGCTTTAGGTAGTCTCGCAGATGCAGATGAAGTTCATCTGGGGAAAGGAGAGTGAACCTAGGACTCTTGGGCTTGGCTCTGCTGGTCTGGGAGAGGGATGCCCTGTGCTGCGGAAAAGAAGCCTTAGTAACCAGTCCTGGCCCTTGGTGTATGTCATTGGACTTCTTTTCTTCTGAGACCGGAGGGAGGCAGCCATAATGACGCACGCCTTTAGTCCCAGCACTCAGGAAGCAGAGGCAGGTGGATCTCTGCTAGTCGAGGCCAGTCTGGTCTAGAGAGTGATTTATAGGACAGCCAGGGTTACGCAGAGAAACCCTGACCCAAATAAATAAATATAAAAATAGATACATAAATAAAATTTTAAAAAGAGAGAGAGACTGGATAATTACTAACCCCTGAGAAAGCATCAGTTTAAATATTCCTATAATCTGGACAAAGTATGGGAATGATGATTTGAGTTAGATTAATGTTGTTTTCTGTAAATTTAAGCGTAACATGGAAGAATGGTAGCAATTCTATAGTATTTGTGTGTTCTATTTCCTATTATTTATAGCATCTGAGATGTAAATAATGCCTTTACCAACATTCATGATTCAGAGGCAGGTATTCCATGTCAAACTGATTTATATAACAAGACTCTTCCTCAAAAGTAATATTTGTTATTAATCTAAACTGTTTCAGTGACTTTGCTTAATAAAGTTGTTAGTAAGTATCTACAAGCTTATGAAAAATTATTTTTCTAAAATTGTATTTATTTGAATGTGTTTATAAAATAGAGCTGAAAAGCAGGTGACAGTGAGCGTTCCTCCATGCACAGACCCTTTGAGCTGTCATCAGGGTACCTGCTAGTAACCTGCCAGTGATGGAGAGGACTGGCTCACGGTGGAACTCTGGTCCTTCACACCCTGCCACGGCACTGTTGTGCAGACAGCTGTTGCTCTGTTTCAGAGACTGTTGCTGCTGTGACCTGAGCTTCAGAGGCTTGGTTCTCTTTCTGGAAGCTTGGTGTCTGGCTGAGGTGGCCTTTCGTGTGTCTACATCTACAACTCCTTAAGATCCAAAGTGGCCCTTCGTCCCCTGGGCTCCTCGCCTTGCTGAAGGCATCCTGGGTGATCACACTTTCCACTCTGCAAGTCAACTTGTGCTTTCAATGCTGAGGTCCCGTTCCTGCCAGCATGAAAGCACTGAGGAGCAAGGATTCAGATAACAGTCGCCGTTCAGGTTCCTCAGCTCCGGAAAGAAGAGGCGTTCAATATGATTTTTATTGGCAGCATTGAATTATTTCAAAATTTGGCCTCATGTAAAATCTTTGTGATTTTTTTAAGATCAAAATTATGAAGTGTAAAGTCACTTGAACTTTGTTGGCACTGTATTTGTACCAGTCCTGTGCACAGGAGTGAGCATACACCACACCTCACATACACATGCAGAGAAAAAAGACAGAAACATTCCTGGTCCTTAACAGTGCTCACATCCACCCAGTAAATGTGCTACCGTCTCGTCTGCTCCTCCGAGGGCATAGAGAAGGTCAGTCGGGTCAAACTGTCTTCAGCTGTCCCCATGTTCATTGTGAATAGCTGTGGGAGATAAGTTTGTTTCTCCTTAAGCAGATTCCACGGTCTATACTTTCATTTTTTGGTGGCTTTCTTCGTCCTTCTTGGTGAAGCATTCTTGCATGTTGTTTAGAGGAGAGGATATCATTTTACAGCATTGACAGGAGACAATCAGTCTCAATAGTGACCAACAGACTGCATTGCTTTTTCTTTTCCTTTTGAGCCATGCTATCAGGTAGCTCAGGCTGGCTTTAAACCTGCTATGCAGTTGTATGGGAGTGATCTTGAGCTTCTGATCCTCCCGTCTCCACCTTCTGACTGTTGGGATTGCAGGCATGCACTACCAAGAGAATCAGCCGCACAGCCACCCAGCCACTCAGCCACCCAGCCACATAGCCACACAGCCGCAAAGCCATTCAGCCACACAGCCACACAGTCTGCTACCCAGCCACTCAGCCACACAGCCACCCAACCAGCTGCAGAATAAGAAGGAAAGAGAGATATAGAAAAAGAAAGGTAAAAAACCCAGAGGCAAAACATAGTCAAAGAGAAATGGGATAATTGAAGTTACGTTGTCTAGAAACAAGCCACGCTGAGGCTGGGCATTTGTAGGTAAGAATAACTCTGCACATATTTATGTGGGAGCTAGGTGGTGGGTCCCCAAAGAGTTAACAACCCAAACAAAGAACCACACTTGTAGGTTGGCCATGCTCCAGTTGTTGACCCCACGGCCATGCATATGTGAGCAGCACAAACTGGATTCAGTAGTGTGTAAGGTGGGACACACAGAATTGTGTGTTATGGGGGTGAGTCTGGGAGAAGTTAGTGTAAGGAGTAGAAGGTGAACATGCTCAGAATGCATTGTATGTACGTATGGAGTTTCAAAGAATCTATAAAATACACAAAAAAGATACGGCTTCAGTAAAAAATGATTAATAGACACATATAATACAGTTTGACCCGAAGAGAGACATATATGGATCTACAAAGGAAGGTGAAAAAGACAAGATCTCCTGAGTAAATGGGAATATGGGGGTCACAGGAGAGGGTAGAAGGGGAGAGGGGATGAGGAGAGAGGAGTGGAGGAAAATGTATAGCTCAATAAAAATGATAAAAAATAAAAAATACAGTTTCTAACTATGTAAGTGGTATTGATTCCTCCCTCTTCTCCTCAGAGGCTGCTGTCCCAGTTCCTCGGCAGCGCTGCAGGGGCTCTCTTCCACCTTCTTTGCTTTACAGGGTTTCGCTAGGGAGCCCTAGAGCTCTGTGCACCAGCTGTCCTTGAGATCCTCCTGCCTCTGCCGCCTGAGAGCTGGGATCATAGGCGTGCGCCACCATGCCCAAGCTGTTCTATTTATTTCTAATGTGCAGTTCAATTATGTATCTCTCTTAGGTGACTCCAGAGTTGATGGTGAAAGCCTGCACATTTTACACTGGACATTTAGTGAAGAGCCATTTTGGGTGAGGATGCATTTTCTCCGTATTGTTTGTCTTTTATCCCTTCTATTATTCACACACAGAGGAAGGCTACCTCTGCCTTCTGTGCGTCTCTTATATTTGATGAGCTTGTACTTAGTTAAAATATTGCTTCTCTGAAACTCAGCTTGTCTAAAATCCTTGCGTTTGTGTATGTTTGGGAATTTAAATTCCTTTTTTTTAAAAAAAAAATCACCGTGAAGGTTATTCTCTGTGTAAATTGAAGTTATGAGGATGATGTTATCCCAAGATGTGTTTATTATAACATCTTAATTAGCAGAACTTCTTCAAGACGTACCCCCAGTTTACAGGTGTGTGTGTGTGCTGTGATTTTGAGGGAGTAAACGGCATCTCATTTCTTATTCCACTTCTTTTATCTTTGACTCTATTACCCTAGTCTCAAAGCATTATTTTGAGAATAATGTATTTCTGTATCTTTTGCCTGCAGTGGTTGGAAGGAGGTCGCAATACCTCGTGCAAATCAGGAGGCAATCATGGCCGAAAAAATGAACAGAGCAATAGAACATTACAATTCTAGATGTCTGAAATCATTTTTTATTCATTGGTTCTCCTATGTGAAGACCACTAGAGAAAGACTTGTAGGTAAATGTCCACCCCACAGCACCAAGTTTTGGTGTTCAATTATACCGCCAATCAGCAAACCAATCGTTAAGCCTAGAGAGCGCTTAGCTTGGGTGCAGCTGAGAAAGCTGCCTGCTCCCCAGCCTATTTGCTCTTCCTGGCTCCTGATAATTCTGAATATCCAAATACTATGTGTTGGTTATGTTTCTTATGAAATGTTTATAAGTCCAAGTTTTGTAAAAGATAAATTTGTTTTTTAAAAAGGATATATATATATATATATATTCTCCAGTTTCTAAGGGCACAGGGGATATTTACAGGTTTAAAAGTCTCTAGAGCGCTATCTAATGCTACAACAGTAGTTAATTTTGTGTGATTACAATGAAGCCCGAGCTGTCAGCAGCAGTAGTTCACTCTATCTCCAGAGACAGCTTTCGCTACTTGAAATAACCAAGTGCATTTCTTGCAGTTTCGCTGCTCCGGTTGAGAGAGATGTTTTATACCCAAAGGCAAAAACTTATCCTATCAAGATGGAAGGAGAAAGCCAGACAGAGGAGTAAATCAAGAGAAGACGATTTGGTATGATATCAGACACTTTAATATTTTGCTTAAAGATATTGGTGAAGACACTAGGAATTCTTTAATTAATATTGTGTCTAAACTACAAGAGTCTCTGATATGAATAAAATGAAGAAGATAAGGACTCAGTAAATTTTTCCTTTTCTAAGTAAGATTAAGTTGCTTTTTTCCAACATTTAATATGCCAGTTTCAATAGTAAATTTATTTTAATTACTAATGGCTAAACTTGGAGAATTTGTAATTAGGACACCCACTCATAATTTAAGCAATTAAAATAGAGGACCCAAGGAAACACCTGAAAACTTAAAACTCCCTTCTGCTTACATGACTTGAGTATTTTATTGCCCTGGTTGTTCTAGAACATTCAGAGTACTTGAATCAGATACAGAGATAAGCTTGAGATTTGTGCAGTCGCATTATTTAGTAGGCAGTGCTTTTAATCTCTTTCAAATACAAAGTTGAGTTAAATAGGAAAGAGAAAAAGAAGTTGGGCAGGCTCGGCAGTCCCGCTCACCCACAACCTATCAGACTGTTGGAGGAGTCGGTGCCGCATGTGCAGGAGGAGCTTGTGAAGCCTGAGAAACTCTGGAGTCTGCCATGCGGGAAGCAGAGGTCCTGCTTTCTAGATGTGTACAACTGACAGACACTGAGTTGGCTTGTTTTGCATGCTACCCTCTGTCCTCTTCCTATGGTGGAAACCACTTCACTCTGCATCTGCCACGCTATGCTTGCAAACACTGTGTGTACTAAGGTAGTGTTATGATCACCTCCCTGTGCGGGTCACGGATGTTCTAACAGTGACATAGCTACAACCAACCTGAGAAAAGTTGGGGCTCTCTTGAGCCTCGTGATGTGTAGCATGCCCTGGCTGGTATATAGAGTGGGTATTAGCAATATTCTATCCTGTATATATTGTAGTTAGATGAGTGTTTAGGAGTTCCTTCCCCCTATACAACTTCTTGACCAACAGCCACTCTGCAGTCAGTGAGCAAGGGTGTGTGTTGGGCACCAAGGCCGTGATCCCTGGCGTGCTGGCTTTCCTGAGAGTATGAGGTAAAGACCTCACACTAAAACTGTGTTGCTCATTGACCCGTAGAAGTGCATTCTCGTTACAGCTTTCAGGAAATGTATCACGTTCAAGTGGGCTTGCTGTAACCAGAAATCAGACAGGTTTCTGAAACCTTTCCTCAACTCCTGTCCTGGCTATCTCCTCGCTAACACTTTCCTTCCGTGTCCCTACACTGGTGATTCTGCTGCTGGACACGCCACTTTGTGACCCACAGTTCTCTCATCTTTGGAGACAACACCAGGTCTCTCAGGGGCTTTCCTGTGCCAGTATTTACGATAGCTAATGAAAACAATTTGTAAAAGCTGAGGTGGTCCTGGGAAAACCGTCACTTAGGTCACAAGACAATCAGCAGCGTGTCCCTGGTGCTAATGTTATGCCAGGTGTGGGCTTTCTAGGCATCATTGCCTTTGACCCTTAGGACAAGCCCGTGGAGTTTATAAGTTATTTCCATTGCAGATTTTAAAGCACGAACTTCAGCTGAGGAAATGGAAGTACAAGCTTTCGAGGTCCAAAGCAGTTGAGGAAAAGCCCGTCAGCCCCGAGCAAAGTGCCTCTGACGCGGCCCTGCCGGCTGTGCCTGTGGAATTTGACATCGCAGCGCTGCCAGATCAAGCGATAATGCAGGTGGGTGGTGCTCTGTTGAATGTGGGCAGGCCTTGCGAGCTGTGGAGAGCTTGGTGTTAGGGTGAGCATGTGATGTCTGTAGCTCCCTCCTTTATAAATTACCTGTCACAACCGCCTTTTCTATTGTAATTCACACTTGTTTGTTATAGTTCCTTATAGAGTTTGGCAACATTAACCCTTTAGAATATATTTGAGTATTTCCCTCCACCACACTTACGTTGTCTCTTTTGCCTCTCGAGTATTTCGATGTCAAGAAATAAAGCTTAAAATCTATCACACTCATCCTAATAATTTCTCTTTATGCCACTGTCAGTGGTCTGAGTGATAGCGTACTGCCAACACGTACATCTGTCTCTCTGACCTTTTTTGTCTTTGCGAATATTTCCTTCTTTATCGAGGCTTATGCTATATATCTTAAGACAACACAGAGGACCTTCAGATAACTTCATGCTCCTGCGCATGTACTTTAAGAACCCAAGACAGCAGGCTTTTCTCCCCCTCTTGTGGTGTCAGCACTCTTGAAATAGTCAGAGCTCCACAACTCTAAAATCATGTTTGCTTTAAACATCACCACTCTTGAGCACATTCCTATGTGTGATAATCAGCCAGGACTTACAGAAAAGTCTCAGATCCGACAGAGAGCTGTTCTGCCTGAAGAACTGAAGCAGGCTATTTGTAAGTCAGCCACCAAGGCCGTCGGACTCAGCCCTCTTTCCTTGGTTTCTCAGTAATGTTCTAGCAAAAGAGAGACCAGTTTGTTGTAGGAAGCGGCCGCAGGCCACGCTCCCAGCGCTCAGCTGCCCAGCTAGTTTTTACCCGAAATAATTACACGGAAACTGTATTCTTTTAAACACTGTTTGGCCCATTAGTTTTAACCTCTTATTGGCTAATTTTTATATATTGATCTAACCTATTTTTAATATTCTGTGTAGCAGCACGAGCTGGCTTACCAGGAAAGATCTTAACCTGTCTGTCTGGAGTGGGAGAATCATGGCGACTGCCTCACTCGGCTTCTTTTTCCGAGCATTCTGTTCTGTGTACTCCGCCCACCTAAGGGTTGGCCTATCAAATGGGCCAAGGCAGTTTCTTTATTAATTAACCAATGAAAGCAACAGATTAGAAAGAAATCACTCCTACATCACCAGTCCAGATTGTATGTAGTACTCAGTTGTTTCATCTTCTTGATTTCCTTCAGCCCAGATCAATTCCACAGCCTTTAATCTTTGGGCCCTTGAAATGAAAATTAGGCAAATTTTATTATAGGGCATCTCTCAAATTTGGCTTGTTTTACGTTTCCTCATGAGTCAATGCGTGCTGGGTTTTCGTTAGAGTGCACAGCCATGGTGTCTTGTGCCCTTTTCTTCTCATCCTCTCTGTGGCACTGGGTTAATTTAGGCAGCTGTGCTCTCCTGGGCCTTTGACTGCCTTGGGCCCCACAACTGATCCCTCTACTGGCTTGCCGTATATTACCTTCAGTATGTGTAGGTATGTCCCTTGTATTCCTGATCTCTCCAAGATTTTTATCATGAAGGGGTACTGAAGGGGTATCAAAGGCTTTTTCAGCATCTAATGAGATGATGATGTGTTTTTTCTCTCGTTTGTTTATATGGTGGATCACATTGACAGATTCATGTATGTTGAGCCATGGCTGCATCTCTGGGATGAAGCCGACTTGGTCTTCTTGGTGGATGATCTTTGGATGTGTTCTTGCATCCAGTTTACCAGTATTTTATTGAGTATTTTTGCATCAATTCTCTTGAGAGAAACTGGTCTGTAATTCTCTTTCTTTCTTGAGTCTTTGTATGGTTTGGGTATGTGGCCTCAAGAATTTGGCAACGTTCCTTATGTTTTTATTGTGCGGAATAATTTAAGGAGTATTGATGTATTGATGTTAGCTCTTCTTTGAAAGTCTGGTAGAATTCTGCATTAAAACTGTCTGGCCCTGGACTTTTTTTTTTTTTTTTTAATGACTGTTTCTATATACTTATGGGTTGTAGGTCTATTTAAATTGCTGATCTGGTCTTGATTTAACTCTGATAAGTAAGTGGTATCTATTAAGAAATTTGTCCATTTCTTTTAGATTTTCCAATTTTGTGGAGTACAGGTTTTTGAAGTATGGCCTAATGATTCTCTGGATTTTTTGGAGTTTGTTCTTATGTCCCTTTTTGTTCCTGATTTTGTTAATTTGGATATTCTCTCTCTGCCTTTCAGTTAGTTTGTTTCATTGATTCTTTGTATTGTTCTTTTTGTTTCTATTTTATTGATTTCTACCCTCAGTTTGACTATTTCCTGTCATCTACTCCTCTTAGGTTTGCCTTTTTTGTTCCAGAGTTTCAGGGGTGCTATTAGGTCGCTAGTATGAGATTTCTCCAAATTCTTCATGAAGGCCTTTAGTGCTATGAATTTTCCTCTTAGCACTGTTTCATTGTGTCCCATGAGTTTGGGTACGTTGTGTGTTCATTTTTATTGAATTCTATGAAGTCTTTAAGTTCTTTACTGCTTTCTTGACCCAACAGTAACTTGGTAGAGAGTTGTTCAGTTTTCCCGAGTTTGTAAGCTTTCTGTTGTTGAAATACAGCTTTAATCCAGGCCATGGTGGTCTGATAACAAGGGGTTATTTCAATTTTTTTTTTTTGTATCTGATGAGACTTGCTTTGCGACTGAATATAAGGTCAGTTTTTTTTGTTTTTGTTTTTTTGTTTGTTTGTTTTTTTTTTTTCGAGACAGGGTTTCTCTGTAGCTTTGAAGCCTGTCCTGGAACTCCCTTTGTAGACCAGGCTGGCTTCGAACTCACAGAGATCCGCCCGCCTCTGCCTCCCGAGTGCTGGGATTAAAGACGTGCGCCACCACCGCCCGGCATAAGGTCAGTTTTAGAGACGGTCTCATGAGGTGCTGAAAAGAAGGTATATATATATATATATATATTCTGAAATGTTCTGTAGATGTCTCTTAAAACCATTTGAGTCATAAGATCCATTAGTTTTCTTGTTTCTCTGTTGATTTTCTGTCTGGCAGACCTGTCTATTGGTAGAATGGGTTGTTGAAGTCTCCCACTATTAATGTGTGAGGTTCGATGTGTGATTTAAGCTTTAGTAATGTTTCTTTTACAAATGTGGGAACCTGTACGTTTGGGGCATAGATGTAAAGAATTGAGACATCATCTTGATGGGTATTTTCTTTGATGAATATGAAATATCCTTCTTTATCTCTTTTGACTAATTTTGGTTAGAAGTCTGTTTTGCTACATATTAGGAAAACTACACCAGCTTGCTCCTTGGGTCCGTTTGATTGGAAGATCCTTTTCCAACCCTTTCTCTGAAGTGATTATCTCTGATGTTGAGGTGTGTTTCTTGTATGATGGATCCTGTTTTCATATCCATTCTTTTAGCCTGTGTCTTTTTATTGGTGAATAGAATTGATATTGAGGGATAATAACCATTTAATCCTGTTATTTTTATTGGTGGTGATTGTGTGTGTGTCTTTTCTTAGGGTTTTGCTGGTCTGAGATTACCTATTGCCTGCGGTTTTTGTGGGTATAGTTAACTTTTTGGGATTTTCCTTCTAGTACCTTCTGTAGGGCTGGATTTGTGGATAGATGTTGTTTAAGTTTCATTTTGTCATGAAATATCTTATTTTCTCCATCTATGGTGTTGAAAGTTTTGCTGGGTATAGTATTCTGGGTCAGCATCCAAGGTCTCTTAGAGTCTGCAAGACATCGGTCTGGGCCATTCTGGAATTTAGAGTATCTGTTGAGAAGTCAGGTGTGATTCTAATAGGTCTGCCTTTATGTTACCTGGTCTTCCCCCTTGCTGCTTCTAATATTCTTTCTTTGTTCTGTATGCTTAGTGTTTTGGTTATTATGTAGAGAGGGGATTTCTGTTCTGCTCCAGTCCATTAGATTTTCTGTAAGCGTCTGGTACCTTTATAGGCATATCCTTTCTAGCTTGGGGAAATTTTCTTCTATGACTTTGTTAAGTATATTCTCTGGGTGTTTGAGCTGGGCTTCTTCTCTTCTATTCCTTTTATTCTTAGGTTTGGTCTTTACATAATGTCTCAGATTTTTTGGACGTTTTGGGTTAGGAATTTATTGGATTTAGCATTTTCTTTGAGTGATTAATCTATTTCCTCTATTGTGTTTTCAATGCCTGAGATTCTCTCTTCCATCTCTTGTATTCTGTTGGTGATGCTTGCATCTGTGGTTCCTGTGTGCTTACCCAGATTTTCCATTTTCAGGATTCCTTCCATTTGTGTGTTTTCTTCATTGCTTTTATTTCCATTTTCTTGAGCAGTCTCCTTTATCTGTTTGTTTGGTTTTTGTTTGTTTGTTTGTTTGTTTTAGCTTTCTTGGCATTCTTTTAGGGATTTATTGATTTCATCTAATTTTTCTTTGTCTTTTTCTCAGTTTGTAAGGAATTTTATTTTTTCATTTATCACCTTCATAAAGTTGTTTTTAAGTCATTTTCTTGTGCTTCAGCTGCCTTGGAATATTCAGGGCTTGCTGTCATGGGATAGCTGGGCTCTGGTGGTGACATATTACCCTGGCTGTCGATTGTGTTCTTTCTCTGGAGTTTAGGCATCCGGTCTGGGGTGATTATAGACTAGGTGCTGACTTCTGAGTTTCTCTTTGTTTGATGGGTGATTTGTCCTTGGTTTCTGTTTCCTTGTTGGTATTCTTCGTGGTCTGGATTTCTAGTGACCCCAGCTCTAGTAGGGAGTGTCCAAGTTTGGAGCTGGCCTTCTGGTGATAGGGCTCTCTTCTGCTGACAGGTGTGGGGTTGTTCTCTGACTGCTGTGGTCTGCCCCTGTGGTTCCAGCTGGTATGGTCTGTATGTGAGCTGCAGAAGTCCCTGCTTAGACTGGCGTGGTCTGCATGTGAGCTGCAGAAGTCCCTGCTTAGACTGGCGTGGTCTGTATGTGAGCTGCAGAAGTCCCTCCTCAGACTAACTGGCGTGGTCTGTATGTGAGCTGCAGAAGTCCCTGCTTAGACTGGCGTGGTCTGCATGTGAGCTGCAGAAGTCCCTGCTTAGACTGGCGTGGTCTGTATGTGAGCTGCAGAAGTCCCTCCTCAGACTAACTGGCGTGGTAGTGCGGATTCCACTGGAGTTGGAAATCTGGGCTCAGCAGTGGTCCCGAGGTGGTGCTGTGTTTCAGACTGGTGTGGACTGTACCTGGGCCCTGGAAGTCTGCCAGAGGTGGCAGGAAAGGCTGCCCTCAGGGAGGATGGTAAGGTGGGAGGGCTTGGGAGGGGCAGTGGGTTTTGGAGGAATAGGATCCAGGAAGTGGAACAGTCCCGGCTGGTAGGCGGGTCACTCACCCTCTCAGGCTGGTGTGGCTTGCACCAGAGCTGTGGACTCCCCTGCAGACGGTGGGGGGCGGGGAGGGGGGACAGGACCCAGCAGGAGTAGAAGGACGGGTCCTGGGGAACAGGGCAGGAAACGTTGTAGCTCAGCTGGAATCAGGTCACTCACCTGTTCTTCACACTGGTGTGGACTTTTGAAACTATGCAGTTTCTAGGTCTGGTTCCACCAACTCGAAACAAGTCAGGTTACCGTTTAGCGATCATTTCTTCGGTATCATTTTTTGCTCACTGAGGAATGCTGCTTCCTTAACAGCTGGTTGTGTTCACGTACGGTCAGACAAACTGCCAGCCAAACTCAGAGCTGACGGGAGGGTTGGCAAAGACCATTTTCAATGATAGTGCAAGCATTGGGTACACAACACAGTGGAAAGCCTCAAGCTGACGAACTTAAAGTCTGAATAACGTATCCAAGTAATGCAGTTGTTTGATTAGCTAATGGTGGAAGCCTTGCCTTACGATTTAAGTAGCTGTGACTCTTTGTTTGTAAAAGATACAAAGCATGTGGACTTGCAGAAACAGCTATGAAATCACCTTCAGATTTTACAGCACAGCTGACTCATCTCACTTGGGGAAAAATCCTAAAACCTGAATAGCTATTAAAGCATGGTCAGACTGGGTGCGGGGAGGGGGAATGAGAGAACCAGATGGCCTGTAGGGTTCAGTTACTTGGAACTGTAAAATCAATGACTTCTCAGACCCATGTTTTGATAACCCTATGGGTCAGCCTGACCTTAACGAACCAAGCAGAACTTGATTGTACGTTCTGTGGCTCTGTCCCGAACGAGCTTCAGACTGGAGAAGCTATTCCAGACTGCTGCGCTATCAAGGAACGATGTATTTGCTGGCTTGATCTGTGGTGGGATGAAAACGTTGGTGACACAAAGCACTTCAGAACTGCTTCCAGGGACAGTTTATTTTGGTAGGAGTTGCCCTGCCCCGGAGCACGTTCCCATTGCCTCAGCCTCAGGGATGCTAGCAAGTTAAGAGTTTTTACACTTGATTTTAATCTACAGCTTTCGTGAGTTTCCTCAGGAACCAGGCTTGCAACAGTGATGATCACAGGAGAGCTGAAAACTGCCCCGCAGAGGGAGGCGGCTGGGTGGCTGATGGTGCAGCTGGCTGTGCCGTCCTGGGCTGGTGGATGTGCAGGATGAAACCCTCTGCGTTTGCTCCAGTAAAGACCAGCTAGTGTTTCCAAAATGCTGGAGCAATGCCTGGCGTATAGCGAGCTCTCAGTTGCTAGCTGCTGTAACGTGTTGAACTAAGTGCTGAATTGAAGGTGTGAGGTGGAAAGTCTGCAAACCTGGATTCCCTACATAGCTCTGCTGGTTCTCTTAGCTCGCCGACTCCTCAGTCAGAAGACTGAAAATTTCTTCTATGAAATGAGGGTGGCCTGCATGGTGTCTGTGAATCCAAGATGGAAACATGAAACACACAAGGAGAAAATGTTGGTGGAAATTCAGAAGGAAAATTGTGGAGGCTTCGTATGTGTGTGTGTGCGTGTGTGTGTGTGCTCATCCTTGCCCCTAGTGTTACTCCGCCACGTGGATAGCTTACCTGGGGCTTTCTCCATGTGCCGGCTTACAGGGCTCCATCAGAGAGGCTCCTCCTAACCACAACCACTGAAACTCCCCGTGCTGTGGAGGCGTGGTGTTCCTGGGGATAGTTACCTACTGCAAACAAGGAACAAGAGGAGGACAGGGGTTGAGAGGAAGGTTTATCGTACATGTGAGAGAAAGAGCACAGCCAGAGGCAGACAGAGTCCCGCGTGGACATTGTCAGACTGAGCTGGGCCATGGGAAGATATGGGGGTGGGAGAGCAAGAAAGGAGCCACCAACCAAGAGACAGACAAAATAGTCAAAAGGACCAGTGTACCCCAAATGACTAGGTTATATAGGGAACAGCAGCCAGCCCCTGGTTTGGAGAAGTTTGGGGTAAAAGGTATGCCAAACAGGAAGACCCCTTAACAAGTAAGGACTGAGGGATACTGGGAGAACCTGGTGGCCAGCGCCAGCGTTGATGTATTAATAAGCACCTTAGCCTTTGTTCAAGGTTTGAGACCTAACAGTTACCATTATGAACAGTTTCTAATTCTTTTAGATCTCCTCCTTTCTTGTCTGTTTCTTCCATCATCATAAGCTCTTTAAATTCCAGTGTTATATTTTTAAAAAATAATTAAACGTTCTTTTTATTTATTCTTGCAGCAATGACCAAGGGGTGGGGCCAGTTCTCCTGCTTTCACGCTCTCAGGGTCGGCTCTCCCGCACCGGCACCACCAGGGGCAGCTCTACTGTGTTGCCTGGCAAGGTGCAGGGGCCTCTCTCCTCTGGGTGCTGCAGCTGGAGAGGGGAAGGGTCAGCTCCCTCATCTCGCGGGCACTGAGGGGTGAGGAGTTAAGGGGGACATAGCTCCCCTGCCCATGCCTCTGCGTGACAGACAGTAGTGGGGTTACCTCTCCCATTCCCCGTCTTTGGAGCCGACTCAGCCCCAGTCCCCGCCAACAGGGTTAGCTTTACTGGGCTGCCCATATGAGGTACAGGGACTGCTTTCTTGAACGCTACAACTTGTTGAGGTTGACATTGGGTGTCTTCCTTGATCACTATTTATTGAGGCTGGGTCTCTTGCCAAACCTGGACCTCATGATTCTGGCAGTCCGTCTAGACCGTGTCACCTGCCATGGAGAGAGGAAGTGGATGAAGCCTGCAGGTAGGGCATTTCTTTAAGAACCAACACGAGAGCAGTGGAGTGGGAACAAAAAGGGAAGGACGTGAGTGGGAAATGAAGAGAATCCCGGGCCAGATGGCGTGGGAAGTGGAAGAGCTAGTGAGGCAGTCGGGCCTTGACAGGGAAGCCTTAGGGCAAGAGGAGAGTGGCCTGCCAAGTGTGGCCTGCCCAGGAAGGAGGCGTCAGGAAGGGACCAGCTTCTCTACTGATCTTACAGGCACGACTCGCTTCCGAAAGCCTTGCAACATGCCTTTCTTTTCAGACCGTACAGTGTTACATTTAAATGTGATGAAAACAGGTTCACTTCAGCAGTTCACCCTCTGTCTTAGCTGCCTTGTGATGGGTACTGAGGCGATTTATCGATGAACCCCCAAGTCCAGGCTTTCTTTATGTCCGGAAGGTAATCCTCTGCTTTGCACTGCAGCTGGGTTGCCAACACCACTTCCCATGCCTTCCTTCGTTCACTGCCTTCAATATCTTTCTTTGAAAATTTCCTTCAGATTTATGTATGTGTTCAGCTGACTCCTTTCCTAAAATGGCATTTCTCAGGTTTGTGTGTTGTTAAACTTCTTGACACCCCTGCCCCCAGACTCCCTCAAAGCCTGCTTTGAAGAGATCTCCCTGGGTGTTCCAGTGGCTCAAGCACGCATCATTTCCTTTCTCCTGTATCCCGCTCAGTGCTCGCTCTAGTGCATGCTGTTTGTAGACAGTGGCGCCATTGTCCGCTCCACTGCTTCAGGAAGTACTTGGTTAACAGTCTTCGGTTTCTCCCGGGGTTCCTTGTTGCACGGTCTTTTATCTCACTTTCTTCTTTCTCTTCATCCTCTCTCACTCTCTGGTGTTACTGAGACTCTTTCCTTGGTCTTCCAGAATCTCCCTTTTTCATTTGCCCATCAGGGGTCTTCAAATGCCACGTTGTTGCTATCCCTACCCTGGCTGAGAGCGGGCAAAGGCCCTTGCCTCTCAGCCTGGCTTCCTGAGTTAGACTTCAGAGGACCCACACGGAACCAGGGGAGGACTGTTCCCTACAAGTCATCCTGTGAGCTTCACAATGCACCCCCTAAGAGAAATAAACAGAACAGTAATCAAGCATCTCCTGCTCTCCTTGTCAGAGGAGGCTTGTCCTGAATTCACTGCTTATGCTCAAGCTCCATTCTCAGTCCTTCCCTGCTGGAACCCTTGGCTCTCGTCCTATTGTGTTACCTGGTTATCCAAGATACATTCTTGGACTCTGGCTTTCCCCAGGGTAACTTCTCCGTGTAGGGCTCCCATTCTGCTCCTTCCTCGCCAGGCCTAGTCCTGCTCAGACACAACTCGGACATGATTTCCGCCGGAAAGGCTCTTCCTTTATCTTCTCTCCCTCAGTCGGTGTGCCCAGAGTGCCAGAGGTAATTCTTGGTATACGTCCGCCCCACCCACGTCTGCGCTGCTGGGCTTTGGGTCAGAGTTGTAATTGCTGTGCATGCACAATGCTTAGATGCTCACCGCTTTCCACCCATCTCTGATTATGCCCTTCTTGAAATGTCGTTTTCTATTTGTTTTGCCATGAAAGTTTCTAGTTCTGTTCTCTAGAAATTGCTTCTCTGTCTTCATGATGTTTCTTGCTCCCAGTCCCACCTCCCATGAGCTGTGTCTGACTGTGCCCCTAGATGCTGACCTTGGCCCTTTTCCGTATATTCTCACTGGGTCGTAGTAGCCACAGTGAGACTTTTTCAACGCTGTAACCATGAGACTGATTTCCAGCTCCTAGCATTTGGGGCTTTAAGTATGTACGGTTGTGATACCTCTGATGCACACCAGTATTTGATAAGTAAGCTGGTTTGGGGAGCAGAGGAACGTTATTTTAGAATTGTTGAATTTTAAATGACAATGAAGAGTTTAGTTAGAAAGTCCCAGAAACAGCTGAAAATTTATAAGGCCACAGAATTCTACATAAAAAACAAATCTTTACCGACGCTCTTCAAGTTTTAGAGAGTGACATAGAACCCTCTTCATCTGAGTTTGGAACCAAGTGTGAGTAGAAAGCTGGAAGATGGCGGCGCAGGCCCAGTGGCCCAGTGGCCCAGACCGGGATGTCAGAAAACTTTGACCCTCAGTCACGGCACAGTTGAGGCCCTCAGAGCAGACCAGACGCGTTCATCCTGCACTCAGATATTAGCCGCATCAGCAGGACCTGGGCGGGTATCCTGGTTCTGTCCCCACATTTTCTAATCAGGTACGCTCCTTTTGGGAGGAGTTGGGGGTGGAGAGAGAGATACACGGGGTTGCTGACTGCTTCCAGGCGGAGAATGGAGGCTAAGGAATGAAGTAACGTTTGTGCAGCTCTGCTCTGGTGTTCTCTGTGCAGGGGAGTCTGCTGACTGAACATTCCTTTCCAATCTGGGGGGATTAGATAATTAGAAAATCGTTCTTTTTTAAATTTTATTTATTTATTTATTTATTAATTAATTATTTATTTATTTTTTTATTGAAAAAAAATTTTCCGCCTCCTCCGCGCCTCCCATTTCCCTCCCCCTCCTCCCGCCCCTCTCCCCCTCCCCCCACTCCTCTTCTCCTCCCTCTCCAGTCCCAGGAGCAGTCAGGGTTCCCTGCCCTGTGGAAAGTCCAAGGTCCTCCCCCCTCCATCCAGATCTAGGAAGGTGAACATCCAAACTGTCTAGGCTCCCACAAAGCCAGAACATGAAGTAGGATCAAAACCCCGTGCCATTGTCCTTGGCCTCTCATCAGCTCTCATTGTCTGCCATGTTCAGAGAGTCCGGTTTTATCCCATGCTTTTTCAGTCACAGTCCAGCTGGCCTTGGTGAGCTCCCATTAGATCAGCCCCACTGTCTCAGTGGGTGGGTGCACCCCTCGTGGTCCTGACTTCGTTGTACATGTTCTCCCTCCTTCTGCTCCTCATTAGGACCTTGGGAGCTCAGTCCGGTGCTCCAGTGTGGGTCTCTGTCTCTATTTCCATCCATCACTAGATGAAGGTTCTATGGTGATATGCAAGATATTCATCAGTATGGCTATAGGATAGGTTCATTTCAGGTTCCCTATCCTCAGGTGCCCAAGGAACTAACTGGGGACATTGCCCTGGGCATCTGGTAGCCACTCCAAGTTCAAGTTTTATATCAAAGCCCAGCAAATGCTTCACCACTACGTTTCGCCCCTGGTTCTTTCTGCTGCATCCATGGGATTTAAGCGTGGTTACTATCTTCTTTTCTAGTTTCTTTTACTTACTAGTTCTCGGTTCAGTCAATTGTTCTGCAGTAGTGTCTGATCTCATTTCTCTGTCTCCCTCCCTGACACCTTCTCAGCTGCCATCCTTTAAGAATTTAGAAAACGTGTTGGTTCCTCATAATGTTGACTGGGCCATGTTTATCCCCATTCTGAGCTGACCAAACCTTCTGAATGGCAAGGGAGATGAGCTCTAGGGTAATAGCTTACCTGGATCATGTATGCGCTTACAACTGGACTCTCCTCTTGTCCTGGTCCTATTGTTAGAGGAAACTACATATAACAACATGTAGCCATATGACTTATTACTCAACACAGAGTCAGAATCAGTGGGAAGCAGCATCCTTAGGTGTCTCTTGAGTACCAAGGTTCAAGTTAATCCTCTTGCATGAGAAGCACACTCTCTCAGTGGGAGACACCTAGACCGCTTGAGCAGCATTAGTTCTGTTTGCTTTATTGTGGAGAACTGCATTATCCTGATCTTTGCAAAATGAACTTCTGAGCAGAGAGTACGCTGTGCTGAGACTCGCAAGTCCCTGGGCTCTGATTCCCGTGAAGAGCCCACTGTGTTCTTGGGCTGCTCTGTGGCCAAATGAACGCACACCATGGTACATGTCAGCCTCATCCTCTTGCTTTGGTTTTCTTCTTTCCTACAATGTTGCTGACCTGTTTGACTCTTCTCATCTATCCTCCGTTCCATCGCTAACCTTCATTTCTCTCCCAAGCAGTGCATCACACTCCAGAGCTAGAACAAACATTCTAGGTGTGACATGATTCATGTTGCATCTCCGTACCAGTTTCATCTTCAGAACAGACATTCATCCAATGTGATTCATGTCGTGTCTAAGTACCAGTCTCATCTTCAGCTCCAAGTTCTTTTCGAGTAACACCTAGGAGGATTCTGTGCCCTTCTCTCCAGAGAGCGATGAGCAACCAGACCAAGCAAGAGAATTGTTTTTATAATGATTCTTTACTAGCAACTTCAATATCCAATACATCAATGGATGCAGTACAATCTCAATAGGCATGGGGGATTGATGATGGGCAACCCATAGGTCCTTCAATATCACAATTATTAATCCTACTAATCCTAATACATAAAACCAATTCATAACCTTAATCTAACTTATCACTTATCTATAAAATACTTCTTAACCTTAATACAACTTATCTATTACCTATAAAACACTTCTTAACCTTAATACAACTTATTACTTACCTATAAGATATCTCTTCACATTTCACACACTAAATATATGGATTGACACATCTATGCTCTTCTCTTAACATTTCATGTATGCATTAAATAGCATCATACGACCTGGTATTCTTCAGTTTAAAAAAGGACTTTTTGAATTTCTTCAGGCTGGATGCTTGACAGCACTGGGGGCTGGAAGCAAGGCTCAACTCTTGACGCCGTAGTCTGCGCTTGGGAGATAAGGTGTTCGATGTCCTGCTCTTAGGCTGGTATCAGGTGCTACATCAATTCTTGACCGCGTAGTCTGTGGCCTGGTCTTGGAAGGCAAAGGGAAGGCAGAGTGTCTTGTCTGTTCTCGGGAGACAGACCTTCAGTGTTCACTCTCAGGGAATGAGGCTTTGCATTCAGGATGCAAGGCGTTAAATGTCTGCTTTCAGGAGATGAAGCCCTGTACTCGGGAGACAGAGCATTAAGTGTTTAGAAAAGTTATTAAATATTTTTGCTTTTGGGGAGGCATGTTTGGAGGATCTCTCTCTTCGAGGCTTAATTTACCCAGGCCATCATAAGAACTGAGATAATTGCCCTGCTTCTGCCCTCTCTCTTTTATGGCAGTTTGAAACTCCCTTTCGTTTGATTCTTCTGATAACCAGATGTCCTAGGTAATCAGTATCGACTGGCCACAGAAGGGTGGGGGTCCCTCTTGTGTGGCAAGATTACTTCGTTACCAAGATTGCTGGGTGCAGCCTCCCCATCTGGCAGGGCCAGATGGGTGTGGCAGCCTTCAAGTGGGCAAAATGCTCTCTTAATATTTCACCTTAGTAATTTTCCACACCACACGCAAGAAGAAATGCTTTTACATTACACCAAGTTGCATTCATTCTTATTCTATAAATTTCCTGTTCTATCTACACTACAGATTCCCCTTTATTCATTCAGAGGAATCTGTTTCCATGCTCATTACAGTGTGTCACTATCATTCCTGCCCCTGGTGTCTTAGGGTGAGTGTGTCACTATTGTTCCTGCCCCTGGTGTCTTAGGGTGAGTGTGTCACTATTGTTTCTGTCCCTGGTGTCTTAGGATGAGTATGTCACTATCGCTCCTGTCCCTGACTGTCTTAGGTTTCTTTTGCTGTGAAGAGACACCATGACCATGGCATTTCTTATAAAGAAGACATTTGATTGGGTGACTTACTTTCAGTTCAGAGGTTTATTCCATTATTGTCATGGCCGGAAGCAAGGCAGCACATAGACAGACACGGTGCTGGAGCTGAGAGCCCTACGTCTTGATCCAAAGGCAACAGGAAGTGAGCTGACTCTCTGGGCATGACTTGAGTGTATATGAGACCTAAAAGCCTGCCTCTACAATGACACCTTTTCTCCAAGAAGACCACACCTCCTCATAGTGCCACTTCTTTTGGGGGTCATTTCCTTTCAAACTACCATACAATGCCCTTAAAATCTTGGGTGAGGGACTGGAGAAATGGCTCAGAGGTTAAGAGCACTGACTGTTCTTCCAGAGGTCCTGAGTTCAATTCCCAGCAACCACATGGTGGCCCAAAGCCATCTATAATGAGATCTGGTGCCCTCTTCTGGCATGCAAGCATACACGGAAGGAATGTTGTATACATAATAAATAAATAAATCTTTAAAAAAAAATCTTGGGTGAAAAAAACTAAAAAAACAAAAACAGGTAAAATCTAGGGTGGCCCCACCTCCTTCCGCTGGAATGTAGTTATTGACATTACATGGTCTCCAAAGGGATACTCAAAGTCTCCTCTCTGTGCTTGGACCTTGACACCTTGGTCCATCACACACACAGACACACAGACACATACACACACACAGACACACACACACACACACACACACACACACACACAGTTCCCAACGCCGCCTTTGCCCTGGGTCACCTAATGACTCTAGGAGGGACAGGAACACAGGATCCCTTACCATCTTTGTTTACGTCCTGGCATCCCCAGAGATTGTAATTCAGGCTGTGGTGCCTGGCAGGTCATGGGCTCAAATTGATATTTTAATGTTTTGCTACATTTTGCTTTTTTTCCATCAAAAAAGGGAGTTTTTCCTGTGTTTTCTGTAGGAGCCAGCCATGATAAGCTTAACAGAAGCAGACCACTCAAAGGAAGTTCTTAACTTCCAAGCATTGTCACCTTCCAGAGTAGAACTCAAACATCAGTAAGTTTAATGGAGGCCTGGGTCTCAGTAGTTTACCCCGAAGCAATACCTGGTTGCAGGAAGGACCACAAACTGAGATTACCCAAGCACCACCCAAGATCCTAAATTCCTACTGTTCCAGCGGTTGTAGGTAGGATCACTACCAGCACACATTCATCAGAACACCCCTAGACAAATGTCAGCCAATCAGGGGTCCTGAACCTCAGAAACCCCTCACCCCCACCTTTGCTACTATAAAAACCCAACCCTAACTGAGTTCGGGGCTCTCTGATCACCCCAATACACTGGACAAACGGAGAGACCAAGTTTGAAAACTTGTATAAAATAAAGGCTCTTTGCTTTTACCTGCAGGACTCGGTGTCCTTGTTGGTTTTGGGGGGATTTTGCGGATCTGGTCATAACATTTCCCCTTTAAATTTCTTGCTGACAGCAAAGAGCCTCTATTTTATACAAGTTCCTCTGACAACTGGTCCCATTCATAGGCCACCTACTCAGTCAGTGACTGGACCCAGTTTGGCTGAGTAACCTCAATGTTGGTTCTTGTAGAACGACTTGCCTGGTGCACACTTGTATACCACGCTGGTTAGTTTGTCGCCTGGGCACAAGCTGGGAAGGAGTGTTTATGGAGGGACTGTCTGTAGTCAAGTCTGTGGGGTTCAAGAAAGCGGACTGAGCAAACTATGGGGTGCAAGTTGGTTAGCAGAACCCCCCCATGGTCTCTACCTTGTCAGCAGAATCCCCCATGGCTTCCCTCAGCAATGGTCTGTGACAGGATGAGGAAGTCACGTAAATTCCCCTAAAGGCTGTTTTCTTTGGTCATGGTGCGACAGCAAGGGAAAGCAAACTGTGACAGACAGCGCTACACCAAGGAGACATTGCTATTGTCGTTTGCCCCTGCCCAACATTAGTCCTTTCATTCCGAGATGGATGAATTACGCCTGATTTTGAAGATTCACGCTGTGTGTTTTACCATCCACAGCGCCAGTTGTGTCGGGATTTGTTTGTCTCTCCCTGTGTTCACTAGCAATACTTCTCGCAGGCTGTGCCGCTCACATTAGGGAGGGGCTTTGGCACCGCCAGGGAGGCCATCTGTCCTGGCGTCCTTCTGCAGTGTCAGCGCGTGGGGGCTCCGCTCAGCTCTCCCCAGCTCTTCTTGCTGGTCCCGTGTGGAACACACGCGCTGTTACCCCATACCAAGCTAGTCCAGAGTGTGGGAGAAGAGAATTAGTCCTCAGGAGCACCACCCATTCTTTCCTACGTCAGGAGTACTCAGAGCTCCCGACTCAGAGGGCTCTCTCCACAGAAAGCTGACCTCTGACCCTGGTTGTGCCACTTGAGGTCAGTTGTCTGGTGTACTTCCGGTGCTTCCGTGTACTTCCGCGTGCTGCCCGCATCCTACGCACTGTCCATCCTGGAGTTGTCTTCCGGGAGCCCCACTCCTTTCCACGTAAGTCTCGACGGGGAGGAGAGGACCGCAGGCTCAGAGGGTCTCAGACCTTAGGCCGACTCTCGCCGCTGCCTCTGTAGCCTCCCCTTGGACCATACAGCGCTGGGTCCCCTTCCGTCTCCGGGGCGCCAGCTTCTCTCTCCTGAGAGCCGCTCCCCCATCCCACTCCTCAGGCACAGAGTGGGCTTTGAGATGCCAACAGGGTCGATAGCCTCCTGTCTCACAGACTGAATTCAGGGGTGTACCAGTTTTCTGGAAACGCCTCTTTACCTCTGTGCCTTGCCAGGTCACTTTTCTGGTTTACATAAAATAATGACCCAGCTGGCGCTTATCTGTGGAATGAGTTGGAAAGTCTAGTGCCTCACACTTCCCGGGAGCTAACTTGGCAACAGCCAGTGTTGTATGTGGAATTAATTTCTAGTGTTTCCAAGGGTTATTGCATATGAACATCTGAAAATTCCTTATATGTTATGTAACATTCCTTAGGAGAAAGTGGTAAAATGTAGGTCTGAAATGCTTATTCCACACTGAAATATGGAGGCCCCCCCTTCAAATATCTTTGGGCAACTTCATATGGAATTAATGAGGTATGACACTGTGAAATAGGCACCTAAGAGGTGAGTGTTAAATGAGCTAATGAATAAACGAGTAACTCCTTACACACTGGGAAAAGTGTCGAAGGCACACATATTGGGAAAGGCATTAAGCAATTCTATTGGAATAGCTTCTTTACTGTGTAAACAAGGCAAAGTATAGGTTTTCGGTGGCAGTCCAAATCAGTTATGCAAGACTTGACCATCTGCATGGTGGGTAAGATCCATTTAGATATGGCTGTGTTGTTGCTGTTGCCATGGGCCCCTTGACAATACAGAGAATAATAGAAATGGGTTAATTTAAAAATAGGAGCTAGTTAGCAATAAGCCTGAGCAATAGGCCAAATAGTTTGTAATTAATATTAAGCGTCTGTCTGTTTGCAGGCTAGTGTGTTTAGTGGTATACTTGCTAGATTCTTTGCTCATCCTTATCTGTTTGTGTCTTACCCCCACCCCCTGTTAGATTCCAGTAATTTTCAGAAATTCTCTGTTGGAGGCTCTAAGTGGGGCCGACTGAAACTTTGCTTTAGAGTGTGTAACAGTCACTGTTGGATGAAACCAACCTGCCGGTGGCCCCTGACATTGATGATGTTTTCTGTTGACTTTGTCCCTGTTTTGTGGAACTCTACAACCATCAGTGCTGATGCCCAGGATCTGGGATCCCTTCAAAGACACGCGTCTCCAGGCAGGCCAGGGAGGGGTGTTCAGCTGCTGAAGTACCTGTGAGGGATTATGTTGAGGTCAATAGGGGCAAGGAGGCCCATCAAAGTGGGGGGTGGGTGCCCGTCCCTCTGCTTGGACCTGTATGAAGAGGAGGAAGCTAGTTGACCACTTCCACTGCTTCCTACGGGGTGTGACGTGACCAGCCAGCTGTCAGGTCCCTGCGGTCATGACTTCCCAGTATCCCTGGTGACATTGCATGTTGTTGTTGCTGTTGCTTTCGGCTGTTTGTAGTTCCATTACACTGTCAGGCTTTTTCCTAGGACATTTTACTCTGTGCTTATTTTTGGAGTTTACTTTTTCCCATTTGCTCCCGGAATTCTATAAAGATGTATGTTAGACTTTTTCGTGCTAGATAATATATATATATCTTCTACCCTTATTTTCCACTGTTTTAACTTATCTATTGAATTTTTATTTTCAGTAGTTATGATTTTAACTCACATGAATTTTATTCTTTAAGGTTTATTTATTGTGTGTGTGTGTGTACACATGGTCGTGTTCACAGAGGCCAGAGTGTGGACCCTCCATGAGCTGCAGTTACAGCAACTGTGAGCTGCATGATGTGGGTGATGGGAACTGAACTGAGATCCTCTGGAAGAGCAGACAGGGCTCTCAGCCACTGAGGCGCCCCTCCAGCTCCTGTTAAGTCTTTTTTGTAATATCCTTCTCAAGAATGTCATCCTTCCTGTATTTACCACCTTCCTGTTGACTTTTGTTGGTTTTTTTTCCCCTCACATTCGACAGTTTTTGGTTAGCTTTTCGTCTTTTTTGGGTTTAATGTGTAGCAGTCGTGTAAGACTGGGAAAACATGATTTCTTTCTGAAATACCCCAGGGATGTCTTCAGTTTGGGCCACCGTCACATGCTAACGTATCAGATCCAGCTGCAGAGGTCATAAATTTCAGATGTATTCCATACATGGTTCAAATAGGCATGGTAGTTGGTCTTTGTTTACCAATTCATTGAGTGGCTTCAATTTTATTTCTTCTTCTTCTTCTTCTTCTTCTTTTTTTTTTTGGTTTTTCGAGACAGGGTTTCTCTGTGGTTTTGGAGCCTGTCCTGGAACTAGCTCTTGTAGACCAGGCTGGTCTCGAACTCACAGAGATCCGCCTGCCTCTGCCTCCCGAGTGCTGGGATTAAAGGCGTGTGCCACCACCGCCCGGCTTCAATTTTACTTCTTTTATTGCAGTGGCACTATAGTGCCTAGTGTGTGCACGTCCATTGTAAGCTTGGTGAGCCTCTCCAGACCCGTGCCTGTGTAGACTCTCGGAACTCGTTTGTTATGAAAGGGGGTCTCCTTCCCTACTTCCTCTCCAGACCCGTGCCTGTGTAGACTCTCGGAACTCGTTTGTTATGAAAGGGGGTCTCCTTCCCTACTGCCTCTCCAGACAGCTGTCAGTCTGGGGTTATACAGATTTGGGGCCTCAAGACTCTTTACTTAAAAAAAAAATCAAGTTGTGTTTAAAATTTGCTTTAGTATACATTGGTGTTTTGTACAAAGAGTATTTTTTTCCAATCTACTATTTTTCCAGAGATAGAAACCAGATGGGTTTATTGAGTTTTCCCGAGATACCACAGCTTTAGGAAAATCCAGTGCATTTTAGCAAATATATCCATCTTCTCATTGTCTCCTTACAGGTATCAATTTGAAGAAACACTTGATCGTATTTCCAACTCCTTATACATACTTTGCAGTTCCACAGTCAGAATACTGTGAACTAAGATGAGATACTGTGTTATAGAGTTCCATACAGGGCTCTGTTCAGTCCATTGTATGAGCAGAGCCTGTGGTTAAGCAGAGCTGCACAGTGAGATACTCTCTGAAATCAAACCAAAAGAAAGAAAGAACAAAAAACATGTGGCACACAGCACATCTTCAGAAAGGGATGACATTACATCACGTGATATAGGCAGCAGCTGGTGAATTCTTGGACTTCAGATAAAATTCCTCCCTTGGGGCACAACCCTAGCCCTTAAGTGTCCACTTTTCTGGTATGTGGACGATGATGTCATTACCAACACACAATGGAAGATCTACACCAAAATTCATAGGTCACTCAAAACGATCGTCTCTTTTCTCTACGTTTAGATTTTCTCGTACCTCAGCTTTAGAGAGACGATCACTTGCGGTCAGGTGAACCGTTCCTGGATGGCGATGACACACAGGGGCTTCCTGTGGAGTGCTGTAAGTAGACGTGCCGGAAGGCGTGGTCCTCCTCAAAGGCAGACGGGAATGGGCTCATGGAAAGCCCTGTGGAAATGCTGTGTCATTCATGCTCTCCTCTCCCTTCTCTGTGACCTCCAGCCGTAAATGCTTCTTGTTTGTGTTTTTGGTTTGTCGTGGCTTTTGTCAGCACAAACCTGGAGGAAGAGGTAAAAATAGACAATAACAGTATCTTAAGAGATACATCTGTGCTTTAAAATTTAAGTGGCTGGACATGTACGTCGGATATTATTTTCAGATTGAAGCAAAGCCCCATTTTGTTGGATAAGGTGCAGCTCATTTTTGTTCCATTATTTGTGTTCTTGTTTCTGCCGATGAGCACAGACTCTATGTTGAGTTCTTGACTGTGAGGAAGAAAACTTTTAAGAAAGAAAAATTTGAGCTCGGCATGACGGTGCATATCTTTGACGCCAGCACTCAGGAGGCAGGTTGACAAATCTCTGTGAGTTCCAGGACAGCCAGAGCTACATAACACCCACCCCATCCCCCGTCTGGAAAAAAAAAAAGAAAAATTTTTCTTTATTATTAGTTTTATAGTTATTTTATGTGTATGGGTATTTTGCCTGCATGTGTGTCTACACACCACATGCATGCCTGGAGCCTGCAGGAAGAAGGCATTATATGTTATGGTTTGTGATTGGAGTTACAGAAGGTTGTGAGCCACTGTGTGGGTCCTGGGAATGAACCCAGCTCCTCTGGACGAGCAGCAAGTGCTCTTAACTGCTAAACCATCTCTCCATCGCTGGGGCAGGGGGCGCTTTTAGAGCATATGAACTGTAATGGCCACCTCCTAACTGTAAGGCTAGTTCTGACACAGAGAAGGCCTTTCCTCGGGCATGCAGAACTGTTGGGAACAGGCGTTTATACGGACTCCTTGTGCCACGCTTGAACACTGACGGAGAAGCAGAAGAGGAGGGAGAACCCGAGAACACGCTCGACTCTGGGCAAAAGTGCTGGCCTTTTCTAGTTCGTGCCAGGCTAACGCAGGGTCACTCTTTGATATTGTCTGTGCTACTTTTTTTTTTCCTCCGGAGCATCTGTACTCGCTTTTCTCTGAGTTTTCCTCAACAGCTGTCACATAAACGTCGGGACTGGGTGGTGGCCTGGTGGGGTGCATGGGCACGGAGCTGACTCTTGTCTACAGCTGCTGGCACCTTGCTTGCTCCTCAGCTTCTGTAAGAGAGTTTAACAGATTTCGTACCTAGTGCCTGGCTGCCTGGCTGCCTGGCCACTGTTCAGTCCAAGTCCAGGGGAGAAAAATGAGTTAGTAAGTACCTGGGTTAGAACTCAAACTGTAATGTGGTTGACCACAAGTGTGCACCTTACTACTAAACATTAATGTGCAAACCGCTCACCTGCCACCTGCCACCTGCCCTGCCCCTAATTGTGGCACAGGACCCTGCTCTCCAGGTTTTAAAGTGGAATCCCGAGTTCTGAGAAACAACTCTCATCAAAAGAACGGTATCAAGTAATGTTCATGAAAACAGTTTATCCTAAAATTCCTAGGTAAGGAATTTTGTCCCTGAACTGAGTTAGAGGGTAGCACAGTTGGGCTGTGATGATTTAGGTGCCAGTTTGCTGTAGAATGTTCTTCTGCCCTGTCCAGTGTTCTGCCGTATGCAGTTTCTCCGATTATTCCTCCAGTCTCATTGAAGACATTAGGTCGTCACGTTTTGCTCTTAAATCTCTGCTCCTCATTCTTTTATATATGCATGTGATTGCAAGTTCTCACGGGTCAGGGCAAATACTGGATTGACGGACAATCACAGAAGTATATGGAATTAAAGAATACTTGCTGCTATAAATTTTCTGAGCTCCCCCAGCTTCTTGACGTATGAAGTCTCACTGTTTTCGGCTTTGTGTGTCTTAACTCACAGAGGCACTGAGCTGCATGGACACGGATATATGATCCGATGACATAGAGTGCTCGATCCCCAGCTTGAAAACACGTGTTCAAAGTTTCCTCTGGTCAAACCCAGCCCTTTTGGAAGTACGTTTGCAAGTTTAGTCCTTACTTTGTGAGATCTGTGTATTGGAGAACTCCACCCTTTAGTTCCTTCGGCTGTTTGGGAATGATGCCATGGAGAGCTTCTAGTATTTGGTCCTTTAAAGGTTTTGTTTGGAATAGATTTTATTTCTTAATGCTTTTTATTTATCCTTTCTAGATTGATTTTTCCACATCGAAAAACATTGCCGATAAGTGTGTGGTGACTACTTTGCAAAAGTGGCGTCTAACCGTGCTGCGCCTGAACTTCCGAGGGTGTCTCTTCCGAACAAAAACCCTGAAGGCTGTCAGTAAGTGTCTCACCCCGGGCCCACCTGCTCTGATGTGTCCAGTCAAAGTGAGAAAAATGCTAAGGGGAGAGGGGAGACTTGGGTGTTGCTGGATTGCGTGCTCTGGGAAGTGGTCCTTTGTCCGTCTTCTCATGGCTCTTTTCTTTTGTCTAGAATCCATAAGAATATATTCTCATTTAACAAAGTCTGACACCAGGCATTAGCAGCACCCTTCCACCTCCTCCAGCCGCTTGCTCACTTATGGAAAGGCTCCCCACTCTATCAGCCTTTCTAAGATGACATTGACATATGGAAGATTTATAAACCAGCAGGTTGACATTGCATTCTTCTGGCTCCCATTTTCTCACTGTTAGCCCCGAAGGTTTTAAGAACAGGTTTATTTTGCAGCATAAAGAAGATCATGCTGTTTGCATTTTCCTTTATCTTGGGAATTTTTCTGTGTCAATGAACATAGATTTACTAAATTCTTTTCACTGACTGTAAAATAATCTTTGTGTAGTAGATAATGCCATATTTACTTACTTGCTTTCTTGTTGAGGGTATTAAGGTTATTTCCAGTTTTCCAAGGCCACTTTGTGCTTCTCCTGTTTGTCTTTGACCCATGTGTTCTCCGAGATTCTCTTTTTTACTCACCATATGTATTCCCAGAGGAAACAATGGATATTAAAAGTATTTAGCCAACTGATTCCAGACAGTGGGAAAAATTCCATACACACATTTAACATCTTATTTTGGAAAGTATGACAGTAGTTAAGAGGAAGATCGAGTTACAGAGAGACACATACACATTTATACCCTGTAGAGAACAGATTTATATGAAGATTTCAAGGAGAAAAATAGTATACATATACCTTAATTCTTATTTTGAGACAGCGCAGTTTTAAGGACATATACATAGAGTAACATAAAAGACATGCGTGGGAATAGAACACTCCAAATACACGGCAGGGGACTGGAACAAGTTTGGTGAGACAGGAAGGAAATGCATGAGGAGTTCAACTATTTCTTTATGTCATTTTATAAATAAAGACACTGGAAAAATGACTCGCTAAGATTGGTTGCTGCTGGTACCGAAGAAAATTGTTGCTTTGGGAATGATTGCACGGTGTTACTGGAACACGTTAAACTCTTCTGTGTGCACAGTTTTTCATCCTGTTCTCTCCGGTGCCCAGGTAGACAGTCACGTATATCACATTGTCACACATGTGATTACTATGTCTGTTCATTCCTAGTCTTGTATCTTTTTCTACATTTTAATTCTGTTGCTTAGGCCCTCCTTTGAGATGTTGAAAAGGATGCAGATATGTAGATGTCTGGCCTGATACTTAGCTCCCTTTCTTATACTCTTAATAAGAAAACTATCAGTGTTCTCACACTCTTAGATTACACGGCTGTGCCCATGTGAAAATATAACTCTGCTTCCATTTCCACAGAAGCCATTCCTACACGTCTGCTTCTCATTCATTCTGGTCGCATCAGTCTCTGGTTCTTTTTTAATTTAGTTTTCCGAGACAGGGTTTCTCTGTGTAGCACTGGATGTCCTGGAACTCGCTCTGTAGACCAGGCTGGTCTTGAGCTCATAGAGATCCGCCTGCCTCCACCTCCTGAGTGCTGGGATTAAAGGTGTGTGCCACCACTGCCCAGCAAGTCTCTGATTCTTAAGGAACCACTAATTTATGGTGCACCAAGACCATTTCTGATTTATATTATAGGTTTATTATAGATTCTGTTTCTTGTTTTTTGAGATAGGGTCTCTCTATGTAGCCCTGGTAGTCCTGGAACTTGCTATAAACACCAGACTGGCTTCAAACTCAAAGAGATCCTCTGACTCCTGGTTGCTGGGATTAAAAGCATATACCACCAAGCCTGGCTTATATTACACATTTTTGAAAAAGTTCATTGTTTTGGAGTTTAGCTGGGGGGGGGGGTGAGAAAGAGAGAGAGAGATCTAACTTCTCTTTATTCCACCATTTGAATTGATTGCTTTTTGTAGTCTTTTTAAAAATTGATTTATTCATTTTACATCTGAACCACAGTTTCCCCTCCCTCCTGTCCTCCCGTTTCCTCCCCTCCACCCAGTCCACTCCTCCATTTCTGCTCCAAAGGGGATGGCCTCTCATGGGTGTCAGCAAAGCCTGGGGTATCACGTGGCCATAAGACTAAGCATCCCCCTATATTAAGGCTAAGGCAATCCAGGATAAGGACTAGATTCCCAAGAGCTAGCCAGAGCTTTACGACAGCCTCTGCTCCCACGGTTGGGAGTCCTGCAGTAGACCAAGCTACACAGCTGCCATAGATGTGTAGAGGGCTTACGTCGGTCCCGTGCAGGCTCCCTGTGAGTTTCCATGAGCTAGGTTAGTTGTTTCTGTGGGTTCTCTTGTGATGTCCTTGATCCCTTTGACTCCTGCAATCCTTCTCTCTTTTCAGCAGGATTCCCTGAGCTTGGCTCAATGTTTGCCTTTGGGTCTCTGCTTCTGTTTCCATCAGTTACTGGTGGAGGCTCTCTGGTGACAATTGGGGCAGTCATCAACCTGATCACGGGAGATGGTCAGTTCAGGCTACATATTCACTGTCGCTTAGCTGGGGTCATCTTTGTAGATTCGTGGGAGAGTCCCTGGTATCTAGCTTCTGCCTCACTCTGAAAAGTCCCCCTTTTCGGCCATCTCTTTCAGTGATCTCCCCCTTCACACCCCAGCCCTATCCGCCGAGTTCCCATGCCCACCCTCGCCAGTCCTCCCTGGAGATCTCTTCTGTTTCCCTCCCAGGGAGATCCATGTATTTTCCCCATGGACCCTCCTTGCTGCTCACCCTTGCTGGGTCTGTGGATAGCAGCCTGGTTATCCTTTACTTTACAGCTAATATCCGCTAATAAGTGAGCACATGTTGTGTTTGTCTTTCTGGGCCCAGGTTACCTCACTCAGGATGATTTTTTTCTAGTTCCATCCATTTGCCTGCAAGTTTCATAATGCCGTTGATTTTACAGCCGAGCAGTACTCCATTGTGTAGATGTACCACAGTTTCTTTATCCACTGTTCAGTTGAGGGGTGTCTAGGTTGTTTCCAGATTCTGGATATTACAAATAAAGCTGCTATGAACATAGTTGAGCAAGTGTCCTTGTGTGTTGGGCAGTTTTTGGATATATGCCCAAGATTGGTATAGCTGGGTCTTGAGGTAGACTGATTCCCAGTTTTCTGAGAAACCGCTATATTGATTTCCATAGTGGCTGACTTTTGCAGACTTAAAGGTAGATAAAATAATTATAAACCTTACTTTCTTTGATTCTGTTTCTGTTTCTTTATATCCCTCTGCATACATCTTTGTATACATCTATGTATACATCTTTGTATACATTTGTATACATACATGTCGGGGGACCAGCCTCAGCAGAAAAGCGGGTCTCAAATCTGGGATGTCTGGAAGGCGAAGTGAGTACATGAACACAGAATTCTGATGCAAGCTGACAGGCTATCAGCTGCAGGACAGGTTCTTCTTCTACCCTGAGCTTCAAACCTCAGTCTTTTATTGTGAATTTTACACCAGGAAAATGATTCTTTATTGTTGCCACAGGTTAATCATTACACGGGCAGAGCAGTTCACAGGAAGTACAAAGAGTCTTTGAAATCAAAACATATTCATCATGATATTTTCCCAGCTCCCAAGCCCCATACCAATCACTATATTCTTAATTCTTGGCTGAGTTAATCATAAAAGAACTTCTGAGGCTTCACCTCAGAGGCCAACTACCTGCAGTTACAGAAGCATAGTTGAGTGGGTTTCACTCCATTGCCGTCCCCTTCCCATTGTTGTTCCTCACAATTCCAGTTTTGATTTATAAGGACATAGGCAGTCAACCCTAAAAGTCCTAGGTTCTCAGAAACTTCATTCGTCATAGCCAAGTTCCTTTCTGTTTCAGTATAATTCTTTTGCCAAGTTTTATAATCAGGCAAAGAACAGTTTCTGTGTTTCCCCAATTCTTTCATCAGTCAGGTTTTCCCCATGACCTGCTTTACAGCTTGGATGCCTGCCTGCTCTGTCAGGTCAGGAGGACTCGTACTATCATACAGCATCCATATTTTCAGAGCCACTGGTGTGGAAGGGGAAAGAGAACACGAAGAGCAAACACACTAGTAGAATTGCTATAACCAGGATCATCTGTGACATTGCCAAGTGCGCATGCAGATACCATAGAAGTGGTCCTCGGGGCACACAGGTGTTTTCTCCTTGGCCCTCAAGTAACATGCTCATTTAACTGCCCTGGGTTGCCTGGAGGGAGTTGCTTTCTGCATATCAGGAACCGCACGTGGAGGGGGCTATGCTTTGCCATCTCCGGCATATACATACATAAGAAATACACATTGACCTGGGTGGTGGTGGCGCGTGCCTTTAACACCAGCGCTTGGGAGGCAGAGGCAGGAGGATCTCTGTGAGTTCAAGGCCACCCTGGTCTACTGAGATAGTTCTAGGACAGTCATAGCTGCACAGAGAAACCTCCCCCCCACCAAAGAAAGAAATACACATCAAAAACATACTGTTTACTAAATCTGTAATTCTTGAATAAGGAAAGCGAGCTCAGACAGTAGTATTAAAAGTTCCAGTTTGACTTGTGGTTTTGACGGCAGCAAAAGTGGACACTGGACTGAGTTTCTGAGGAGACTGGAACTCTAGAGGCTCACAGTTTTGTTTTGTTCCTGGTCTCAGAGGAAAGTTTCAGACTTTCCTAACAAGTAAGACATTATCTGCTGGTGTGCCCGCCCCCAGTGTTCTGGATCAGATTGAGGGAGTTCTCTGATATCCTGCACTACAGTTTCCTATCTCGTAAGTGTGCTGGGTCTTTATCAGATGTCTTACCGTCAGCCCTGGCTTCTCACCTCCCGCTCTGTTATATGGCACAGATCTCACCAAGCAGTGTTTGTGTATTGAACCTTCTCTGCATTTCCGTTCTTTTACATGCCGAAGGAATAAAAGCTGGCTTATTTTTGATGAATCCAGAATGACTGTGACCCAGGAACACAGGTCTGAGCTGCCCCGAATAACATGTTCCCTGGAATTGTTACCTGAACTTTTTATAGTCATTGAGCCGAAGAAAGTCATAAATCAAGGCATTTACTAAAGATAATAGTGGAGAAATAAGGTAGACTGGTTACAACAAAGACGGGATGTCGCTGCTATAGATTTTAATTCTTATTGTTTTTATTACCACATGCTAATTACACATAGTAATGGGTCTCATGATAGCACTTGATGCAAGCATTATGTATTTTGATCATATTTGCCCCATCATCTCATGCCCGATGATCTCTGTCCACTTCAAAGTTAGTTTGTGTCTGTGCTCATGCCCTCCCCACAGCTGCTTCTCTATGACCAATCTTTTTCATGCATCACGTCCTGTCCTTTTAGTATACCGCTGTATTTGTTGTCTAGCATTTTCTTAAGGGTGTTTGCATGTTTTTTTAAAAAAGGAATATTAGTCTTTTCTTTTTTGTGAGATCTATTTGGTGTCCTTGTTGGATATACTGGCGTTAAAGAAGGACTTCAGGGCAATCTCTCTCTCTCTCTCTCTCTCTCTCTCTCTCTCTCTTTCTCTCCTTAAAGAGCATGAGAAGGGTTAGTGTCACTTGCAGAGGAATGTGTTACAATTGTAGTGTTGCAGAGATATCCTGCCTTATCGGGAAGCCAGGTTATACTTAGAGCCACGATAAGACAGCTCTGGAGGGGTAGAGCCGCGATAGGACAGCTCTGGAGGAGGGGTAGAGACACGGTAGGTCAGCTCTGGAGGAGGGGTAGAGACACGATAGGTCAGCTCTGGAGGAGGGGTAGAGACACGGTAGGTCAGCTCTGGAGGACAGGTGTCCTGACTAGCGGGAAGCCAAGGCTACCTGAAGCTCAGGTGCGGTGGGGCATTGTCTCCCCGCAGGATATAGTGATTCTGCTCTTCTGGAGAGCTGTTACAGCTGAGCTCTGCTAGGATGTTCCCTTAAGGGAAGAGAAGAGCTATATCTGCTTCTTCGATTTTTCTTCTCTTGCTAATACTCCGCTAAAGGGGAAGCCGCTGAAGACATGTAGCAGTCTCCTCTAGCTCCAGCAAGAAGTTGTTACTTTTCCACACCTGGCCTTGCTCAGCCCCCTTAAGGAGCAGCCTAGCAAGGTTCTTCTGTTCTGCTCCGCCTTGCTCAGCTCAGGCTCCCTAGGAGCGTCTCAGCAAGGGTTTTCAGCACAGTCCCCTAAGGGACATCCCAGCCAGGTTCTTCTAGTCTGCGCAGGTGAATGAAGTTTCTCACCCAAGACTCTTGAGAATGAGATATATTTGGGAAGGAGGAGTCCAGGAGAGTGGCTGCCTCTGCCAGGGAGGAATTAATGGCGGCCTCTAACTAAGGGGCAGAGAAGCTTATATAAGGCTCCTTCCCAGGGAGGGGGTAGGGGGATGGAGAGGGAATGGAAGTAGGGGTGGGGGGAAGAGGGGGGACACGACAGTAGGCTGTTTTTCCCTGCTCAGGGATTGGTCAGTTTAGTTGGTCAGGAGCAGAGATGGCTCTAACTTTATGGCCAAACTGTTTCTTTCACTAGTCCTTTTTAGCTTTTTGGCCATAATCTTAGGACCAGGGCACATTTCTTTCAGTGGCCCTGGTTCTAGGGACAAAGTCTGTTTCTTTGACTCTAGTTTCAGAGTCAGGGCACAGTGTCTTTAGTCCTGGGTTCAGGGATAAAGATGTTTCTTTCCTGGTCCAGGTCTCATTCAAGGTGTGTTTCTCTCAGTGACTCTGGGTTCAGAGTCAGCGTGCTCAAGGGATTGGTTGGTTTACTGCTCCGGCTGTCCTTTCTGCCTCACATGTGACTGATAGAATCTGCCAGTGAAGCCATCTGCTCTGGGCTCGTCTCTGTCAGAGGCACCCATTGTTTATTTCAGTTTAGTCTTTGTCTACTACAGATTTTATTTGTTTAGTTAGATTTTATTTCCTGAGCCAGTTTTGATAGTTTGAATGCCTGAAAATTTGTCAACATTCTGTAGTTGGGGTACAGCTGTTGATAGCAGTTCCTGTAGCTGGGGAATAACTGTTGATAGCACTTCCTGTAGCTGGGTATAACTGTTGATAGCACTTCCTGTAGTTGGGTATAACTGTTGATAGCACTTCCTGTAGCTGGGGTGTAACTGTGGATAGCACTTCCTGTAGCTGGGTATAACTGTGGATAGCACTTCCTGTAGTTGGGTATAACTGTGGATAGCACTTCCTGTAGTTGGGTATAACTGTGGATAGCACTTCCTGTAGCTGGGGTATGACTGTTAGTATTATCCATAATACTTTTTATTTCTGTAAAGTTGGCAGTAACAAGTTCTGTTTCATGTCTCATTTTTAGTAATCTTAGTTTCTTGATTGTGTTTTTTCTTGGTCAGACTAGTTTATATGTTGTTGATTTTGACAATTGTGTCAAGCAACCAACTTTCTGCCTTTTTTTTTCTCTTTTTAGAGTTTCCCATAGCATATAAATCATCATTTTAACCCCCATATGTGTCAGTCTGTGGAATTCAGTGTCCTCACATTGTGCAGCCACGGCCATTTGTCTCTAGAACTGTCACGTCACAGAAAGCTCTTCCTCCCTTCCCGAGCTCCTTTGACTACTATTCTGCTTTCCGTCTCTGTGGTTGTGCTGACTCAGTACTCAGTGTGAGAGGAATAACAGATTAGTTGCAGTTTGGTGACAACTCATTTAGCATAATGTCTTCGAGCTTCATGCCATGTTACGTCTGTATAGACATACATGAAGTGCTTACCTGTTGTTGTAGACATCAGTCATGTTAGTTTTCTGCTGCCAAGACAAAATTCATGAGGAAAATAAAAAGAACATGTTTATTTTCCCTCATGGTGTCTGGGTTTTAGTCTGGAGGTTCTGCCGACCCCTGGTGGTGCCACAGGCTGGAAATCAGACATTTATAACCAGCCTTTGAGAAATATTGAGCTAAACTAAAAGTTTTCAGCTCTTTTGGTTAGGTGTTAAGAAGGATAATTGGTGATTATATAGTGAGAGTATATTTAATGCAGAAAGAATCCACTAAGCAGTTTTCCAGGATGCCAGCACTCTGCGTTCCTGACAGTGAACAAGAGTCCCTGGTATTCACACTCGGTGCCATCACTGTCCTGGCCTGTGGTCTTTCTCGCGGTGTGCAATGGCTCCCACTTGGTCTTCTCGCAGGTGTGCAATGGCTCCCACTTGGTCTTCTCGCAGGTGAGCAATGGCTCCCACTTTGGTCCTTCTCGCAGGTGTGCAATGGCACCCCACTTTGGTCCTCCTTGTAGGTGTGCAATGGCTCCCACTTTGGTCCTTCTCGCAGGTGTGCAATGGCACCCCACTTTGGTCCTCCTTGTAGGTGTGCAACAGCTCCCACTTTGGTCCTTTTCATAGGTGTGCAATGGCACCCCACTTTGGTTTTGCTCGCAGGTGTGCATTGGCGCCTCACTTTGGTTCTTCTTGCAGGTGTGCAATAGCGCCCCACTTTGGTCCTTCTCGCAGGTGTACAATGGCACCCCACTGCTGTTCTCGCGTTTCCTTTCGTGTGCTCACACTCTCATCCATTAAGATGATTTGTTCGTGTTTTGACTTTTGGAGACTGGATCTGCTCACAGCCCTGGCCGGCCTTGACCTGGTGATCTCTTGCCTCTGCTTCTCAAGTACTGGAATCGCAGGCAGGTACCCCCCACACCAGCTCTGTCAACGTTTGGGGCCCATTTCCTTATTGTTGACTTTTAGTACATTGTATGTTTCAGATAATGGTTCATTTTCCAGTGTGTCATGTAATACACTATCCCAGGGTGTGACTGTTCTTTCCTTTATTCATATATCTTCTTTTTAAACATGGACATAGCTATATTTTCTCCTGATTTTTGAACCTTACTTCTATGTGAAGGCTTCCTGGTGTTTAGGACAGGCCCACTGAGCAGTGTAAGTGAGCTACATTGTTATGATTATGTAGAGTCCAGAGATCTTCAAATAATGAAAATTCATGGGCAAAATTCTCTCCTATGCAATGGGTATATTGACTATGTGTTCAGTATATCAAATAATGACATATATGATGACTAGAATATATGAAACCGATGCTTGTTTTGGGATCAAAATAGTTCAAACATATTTTCTTACTTTAAGATTTTTAGTTTTTCTGTGTATTTTTAAAATATAGTGATTCTTGGCTGAAATATCTTCATCATAGCAATAATTAAGTAGGTAAATCTGACCAAATCTTGATATTATTTTTAAGGAAGCAACCTGTCTCAACTGTTGGGATATTTTTAATTTGTCACCAATGATTTAGTAAAACCAGTTTTTATTCTTGTAACCTTGAGTGCATTAAAGACAAAGTGTTTCTGTTCCCCGTTCTCATCTTGTTCTGGTATGTATAGAATTACACATATTTCTGGTCAGAGGTTTGGTTTGCCGATTTTAAGATGGAAGATAAATATTGGCAGAACTTTTGAGCCACTTTGCTGCCTGACCCAGCAGCGTCTCTCAGAAAGGAAAGCCCGAGGAACATGAACTGTGAGATGGGATCTTAAGACATTTTAAAGGCAGACAGTGGAGCACTTGTATGGAATTCAGGCAAGCAGACTCATATGTCAGAGCAGAAGAATAGCTCAGATGGAAGTGTTGGTTAATGAAAGAAAGGAACTACACAGTGCTAGCTGTCTTCCCCAAGTAGCTGGACATCAGGCCAGCTGTGACAGGCTTAGGCCTAGGGGGCTTCAACTCAGAGTAAATTTTACTGAAAATACTTAGAGAACCTTCAGTCTAGAAGAAAGATTTTTAAGACATAACTTTATCCAAATGCTGAAGCGATAAGCATGCTTTCTCAAATATGTATACCTCAGAATTATCATATTTTTACTAGTGTGTACACACACACACACACACGTATACACACACACACACACACACATACACACACACACAGAGATCCTGAATTGTGCTGTCTGCTGAACATAAAGGGATGTCCAGCGTCAGTCTACAGTCACTGTCCAGCAAGCACGTGGTGGCAGAGGAACTGACTGTGCTTCCTTGAAGCTCTGACTGGAATTGAGCAAACCTACGCTTTCAGAAACACGACTTCAGTTAAGGCTCTGCGCAACACCAGCCTCCAGCTCTCTTAGCTCTGGAACAGGCAAGACTAATTCCTTAATTATAATGTGTTCCAGAGCCTATTTCCAAGTACACTCCAGGGGACGTTGGGTATAAAAGTCATCCAATAAAATCCCCAACTAGCCTCCAAAAACTTGAGGCAGGGCACAGTTTGGACCCTTTTCTGACTCATACGCAATCCTCTGTGACTAGAGCTAACCCTCCTGCCCTCACTTAGTTAACACCTGGCTTCTCTAACACCAGATCCTTACTGCTCTCTCTGGAGGCTCATGGAAAATGATGAATAAACCCATTGTGTCTCTTGGACGGCACTGTAAAGCAAACCCTGTCTTTAATGACTCCAGTGTGTAAAGGGGGGGTTTGAATTTCCCATATCCAAACCACAGGTAAATTCAGTTGCGGTGTGCGGATCCCATAGTCCACACAGATACCCCGAGCCAGCACTGCTGGCACTTCCTCTGCTTTTCCATGTCTTGATTTCCTGTGCATATTAACGTAGATTCAAATGTCTCTCCCGCCAGCTCCTCTCAGGTGTTCCTGGGGCGGGGGGTGGGGGAGGGGAGGTGGGGGGGTGGGGGGTGGGAGAGGGGGTGGCGGTAGCAGGAGACAGGGCAGGGCAGGGGCTGGTTCTGGAAATTCTGATGCAGGTGGCCAGTGGCAAGGACTATGTTTCCCTGCACAGTACAAAAGGTTTTCATGCTGTGCCCCCTCGCAGCTGTATGGCTTTGTCCAGGTTCTCCAACTCCCTGAGCTGTGACTTTCTCCTCTTTGTAAGGTCAGTAACATTATGGTCCCCAGGGGGATCCTGTGAGTTACAAGTAGAATATGAGAAGTGATCAGCACAGTGCTCTGAATCCGGAGACACTTTAGACAGTACTCGGTACTGTGTATAATAGATCACCTTTCATGCTTGGGCAGTTGTGCAGGAAATGAGGCGACCAGTTCCTAAACTTTGTACCCGGTGTCCTGATAGAGAAATGAAAATACACGGTACTTCATGCAGGGCCATGCATGCTCCGTTTTGTGGTTTGCCAGAACCTTACCTTAGAGCATACAGTAATCCAAAATACTTAAAGCTTGAGTTGCCTTAAGCATTAATAACAGCAGAGGTCAGCGGGGTGGTGGTGGCCCACTCCGTTAATCCCAGCAGAGGCAGGTGGCTCTCTGTGAGTTCAAGGACAGCCTGGTCTACAAGAGCTAGTTCTGGGGCAGGCTCCAAAGCACACAGAGAAACCCTGTCTTGAAAAAAAAAAGCAACAAACAAACAACAACAACAACAACAACAAACCCAGTAGAGATTGACAGGAGGAGGGAGAGACATTTCATTGTTACTGTTCATATTTGATCATTTTTCGGATTGTATAAGGAGTTACAGAAAGACATGTAAAAATGAAACTTATTTTTTTTAACTTTTATTTCAAAAAGCCATTAAAAACATATGCAAGACACTATGAAATTCTAATGACATATTAAGACCCAAGTCCCTCATATCACCAGTGTGGGATAGTTTGGTTCTTTTGAGACTGTTTTCTGGCTATGTAGCCCAGGTTGGCATCATGATCCTCCTGCCTCAGCTTAAGGGTTGGGGTTGCAGGCCTGCACCAGTCGTCCTGGGCCACTGTGGGATCCTGTGATTAGAGTCTGTCCACAGGAGGGCGGAGAAGCAGGATGCAGATTTCCCCAGATTACTAAAATCACACGACGTAATAACAGGAAGTAGTCAAAGGGCGCCTCTGTAGCTGGGTGACCTGTCTAAGCAGTCCCAGCTGATGAAAATGTAAACATGGTTTCTGATGCCAGCCCAGCACAGTGCCGGTAGTCCCAGCTATCCCACGATGGTGATTCTCACTCGGTGCTTCTTGGCTGTGTGCTCTCGGTGGAGTTTTTCCCATTCGTCGTCTTCTGTGTCCTGGTCAAAGGCTTCAGGGTACGTCGTCAGCTTGTCTTTGGGGCATTCCTCGTAGTAGCTCCGAACGTATTTCCCCACAGACCAGCCTTTGTACTCTTCGGGCGTCTTGCACTCCAGACCGCTGTAATGGACGTTATAGTGGTGCTTAAGCCAGTAGTACAGGTAGTGGATACTGTAGTCGCATCTCCAAGGGTTGTCTCTGAGCCACAGGAGTTTCAGAAAATACAGATCTTCCAGCACCCCATAGTCGAAGTTCTGTAGGCTGTTGTTTGATAAGTCAAGCTCTTCTAGATGTGTGAGCCCTAAAAAGGCAGCTAGAAGCAGAGAATGTTAGCCAGTGAGCAAGGGAACTAACTGCACAACCGCATACGCCACGCCGTACGTGCCTTAAGTGCCGTGTATGTGCCTTACGTGCTTTACGGGCCGTAAGGGCAAACACGGATTTGCTAAGAGGCTCAGTCTTCCCTACCACAGCTCTCTCTCCAGGACCCGTGCATCTAAGTGTTTTCTCCTCTCTGTGAACTGACTGGAACTCCTGAAACCTGGACAGAACCATCAAGGGAGGAAGCGCTCGTTATCTCAAGGCTAGAGTGAGGACAGGGAACTAACTTCGCTGTGCCTTGCTTCTAGCTGCACACTACCTTGTTGTGGAGAAGCCTGTGCGCATTGTTTGCATAGATGCAGAGCTACCAGGTAAATTATGTGATTAAAAACAATGTCTTTCTGACTTTGCAATCTGTGTGCTTGGGATTTGTATCACATGCTGGTGTAATGTTTACTCAGCAAGGAAAGTGCCTTCTTCCTCACTACTTCTGTTCAGAGGATTTCTGCCTTGGGAGGTTTTTCCTTCGTGTGTCTCTCTATTGAACATGTGAAGCAATGCAATAATATTAAATGCACCGTTATTCAAACAAAGCTTTTCCTGGATTGTGTAGATCGATGTGTGATATTGTATTTGAAAACGTCTCTTTTAATCTAGTCTTTAAAACTCGTTTCTATGGGGCATGGGGGAGGCTTGCAGGAGGTGTTGGCACCATGCGACTTTTGCCCAGTGCTCTGAATGTCCCAATAAAAACACGTTTTCTGGTGTACATTTTTTGTTCTTACTGAGTGCTGCAGAAAGGGGGGGTGCTGCATAAATAAGGAAAGTGTATCAAATTTTAGGCCTTAGTGCAGGAAAACACAGGAACATACGACAGCTTCCTAGGTGATGGATAAACTCTAAAAATGCCTAGAAAATAATCTTCCCCTGTTTAGTGACACTCGCGGTGAGGGCCTATTCTTGAACAGCACCAAGCCAAGTAATTTCTACCAACGTTTTTAAAACATCTGGTTGAGTTTGGCAAGTGGTGGGAACTATCAGAATTCATGTGTATTTGATTAGCTGAATGCTGAGTAATTAGAAGAAAATAACACAGAACAAAATAACACAACTCGCAAGAACAAAGAAATGAGCACATAAAGATGGAGCCTATGTTCCAGAACCAACAGGTCGTTGCTGATGTCAAAGACCTTGTTTCTGTCCTGGACATTTTCACAGTGCTCCTTCAACATGCCTGTCCTAGAATACAGAATTCTTATTCTGAATTAGAAATAAGCTCTGTGCCAATGCTGTTAACTGTTTTCATATCATCTTTTCTCAGACACAGCCCCAAACAGGCTACTTTCTAGTTTTGGACAAAGCAGGGGTTGAGGAGTGGGGACGAGGAGACAGATCAGGCCTGTGCGTTTTGAGGATCATCTGGTAAAATTCTAACATCAGGTTGTCACGGACTCCCTTCTCTTGGAACAAGTCAGGGCTCCAGATTCAAAGCATTGCAGACAAATATTCCTACATTCTATTTCAAAAGAGCTACAGTTGGTATTAAAGCGTATGTATCTAGGGACCCTGGGAGAGCTGGTTTTGTTTCTTGAAGGAAGTGATACCCCTGGTAAGGAGGTTTCTTTCCTTTTCCCACTCTGCCCTGCATTCGACTGGACTGTCCCTTCTTCTACAGTCTGGTGTCCCCATGTCTTCTACACATGTGCTCACAGGAAGCCGTCGGGCAGCACTTCCTCCCAAGAGTCCCGAAACGCAGCCGGTCTTTTACTTTGAAGCTGGTGTAGTTCATTTGGTCTTATTCAAGTTCTAAGGTCCATTTTCTTTTGTTCTAAAGGTCTTACCAACCAAAGTCCTTGGCACTCGAGGTTCAATACATAAGTGTTAATGAAAATGCGTCCCTTGTGTTGCGTAAACAAACTGAGGATGGGAAGGAGGGGAGGGGGGGGAGGGAGGGAAGGAGTGGTCTTCATGGTTCTGTTGTGACTGCACCACTGTTTGGGCACAGATGCTCACTGCCTTCACACACTCAACCGAGGCTGTCTAATTACTGGAGTTTCAGTTTAACAAAAGCGCTAAGAGTCGTCTGTGTTCATTGTGTTCATGCATTTGTGTCTGTGTGTTGCTGGGAATGGAAGCCGGGGTCTTGAACTTGTTCAGCAAGTGCTCCACCACTAAGCTACAGCCCGACAACTGTCTACTAGTGCATTGAACACAGTGTTGGAAAGGAATTAGACTCTTGCTCAGGAACCCTTGGCACAGTGGACTTGTTCTATGGTTCTCATAGGGCACAAGATGGTCTCCACCCCCAAGTTCTTCAACCTGTGGCCTGACTTTACAGAGACTGGACACCAGTGACTGATATGAACATGATTATAATGACTGTAAGAAAGGAATGTCTTTTTATTTGCCGTGAAGAGAAAATTGCTCTTAATCTTGCGATTCAGAGTACAGTATGTATGCAGGCAAATGTAGCAAATTGTTGGTCCTTTAAAAATTTGTTATAATTTTGTGATATTTAAACGATATATTAATTTTGAAATATGCCTTCATGGACCCAGGATGTCTTCGGTTTTTACTTTGATTGTGTTAGAATTGGGTGTCCTGCTAATGCCTGTGTTATTACTGAGAGAAGCAAGCGGAGGGGCTGAGCCTATGCCTCACCGAGCAGGAGGCCCTGAGCTGGGTCCTCAGAACCCCTGTCAAAGACTGGGCAGGGTAATGTGGGCCTAGAATTCCAGTGTTGGGTAGGTGGGGACAAAAGGATCCCTGGGGCTCCCAGGCCAGACAATGTAGCTGATTGGTGAGCTCGATTAAGCAACTAAAACATGCTGTCGAACTCTGTACACACATGCATACCTACGCATGAACAAGTTCAAACATACATACCCACACATGAACAAGTGCACACATGCATACCCACACATGGACAAGTGTACACATGCCTACCCACACATGGACAAGTGTACACATGCCTACCCACACATGGACAAGTGTACACATGCATACCCACACATGGACAAGTACACACATGCATACCCACACATGGACAAGTATACACATGCATACCCACACATGGACAAGTACACACATGCATACCCACGCATGAACAAGCACACACCTGCATACCCACACATGAACAAGCACACACATGCATACCCACACATGAACAAGTACACACATGTATACCCACACATGAACAAGTACACACATGCATACCTACACATGAACAAGCACACACATGAATACCCACACATGGACAATAAACAGACACAAAAGTAATTGGTCTAGTTCATTGTTTACATAGGAGAAACAATTGTATTCAAATGTTTCTTGCATTTTGCTGCATTATTATAATAAATATTGTTTTTATACAAGATCATCTTATAGCTGGGCTTTTCAGATGGCAAGCACACTGCAAAGGCACAGGTGTGTTAAACCCAGCCAGTACCTCAGCAATCATAGGAGCACCTGAGAAGCCAGGTGTGATAGTGTGCACATGGGTAGGAGCACCTGAGGAGCCAGGTGTGATAGTGTGCATCTGTGCAGGAAGTGTGCTCGTGTGTAGGAGCACCTGAGGAGCCAGGTGTGATAGTGTGCACCTATGTAGGAAGTGTGCACCTGTGTAGGAGCACCTGAGGAGCCAGGTGTGATAGTGTGCACCTGTGTAGGAAGTGTGCATCTGTGTAGGAGCATCTGAGGAGCCAGGTGTGATAGTGTGCACCTGTGTAGGAAGTGTGCACCTGTGTAGGAGCACCTGAGGAGCCTGGTGTGATAGTGTTCACCTGTGTAGGAAGCGTGCACCTGAAATAGGAACACCTGAGGAGCCAGATGTGATAGTGTGCACCTGTGTAGGAAGTGTGCACCTGTAATAGGAACACCTGAGAAGACAGGTGTGATAGTGTGCACCTGTGTAGGAAGTGTGCACCTGTAATAGGAACACCTGAGGAGACAGGTGTGATAGTGTGCACCTGTAGTAGGAGCATATGAACAGCCAGGTGTGATAGTGTGCACCTGTGTAGGAAGTGTGCAGCACCTGTAGTAGGAGCACTTGAGGAGCCAGGGCAGGAGAACAAGAAGTTAAGGTCAGTCTGGGCTGCACTGTGAGAATCCTTGCACCCCCACTGTGTCTACATATCCATTCTACAATGCTTTTGTTATCGGGATTGCTGGAGTAAGTGTTGTTAGTACTATGTAGTCAGTGACATGCATCTGTCAAATTCTATGTTTGCAGATTCAACCAACCACAAATTAAAAATAGCTGAAAAATTCTATCTGTTCTGAATATGCCGTGTACTCACTAGACTTTGAGATTATTCCTTACACAATACAGCTTATCTAGCACTTCTGCTATTCTAAGTATTGTCAATAAGTGAATAAAGTATAAATGGGAGTGTACATGCCATTTTACAAAGGGGATTTTGGTGTCTAAGAAGAGTCTTGGAACAATGACCCCAGACACCCAGGGATGACTGATTGTAGTACACGCTTTGTAAAGAAATATTTTGGCACAAACTTCTGAGTGCCGAACAAGTCCCATTTGAAGTATCATGGTTAATTAAAACTCATATTTTCTGAACTCAATTTTTTTGTTTGTTTGTTTGTTTACCCTAAATGGTGTTTACTATAGCTGTTGCCACAGAAGAAGACTCAGAGCGCAGTTGCCGGCCACTTGAAGATGGCCACGCACTGGGACTTACCAGGATCTATGAATTCAATGCCGTTGCTGCTCAGGTTTAACTTCTTTAGTTCGTGAACGTCTTCAAACTCCTTGGGTCGCAGCTGGCTGATTTTGTTGTATGACATGTCAAGTTTGACGATGTCTGGAGGGATGTTGCTTGGAACCTTCTTCAACTCTGGAAAGACGAAGAGTGTGTAGGTTACAGTTTTCTGACTTCTATTTTGTATTAAACTTGTGAAGCTGAACCCCAGCTTGGCGGGGGAGGGGGAAGGAGACACCAGAAGGCGAGGGAGGGGTCCCAGAAACTCCCTGGCTGTGGAGGTAGAAAATGAAGGAGAGGAAGTCCCCACAGGTCACAGCTAAGGCTGCTGAGTCATTTGGGGAGCGAAAGGACTCCATCTTGGTGGCCCAGAATGCCCGTCAGGAAACACTGGAAAGGCTGGGCCTGGTAGTGCGTGTGGGAGGCGGGGGCAGGAAGATTGCTGCAGATTTGAGGCCCACGTAGGACACATAGTGACTGTTAGGCCAGCAAAGAGCTACAGAGTAAGACCAAGTAGAAAGTGAAGAGAGAGTGACCTAGCCAGTTTTTGTCACCTCTGCACCAACTAGAGTCACCTGAGAGGGGGCTTCCACAAGGTTGGTCTATCTGCATGTCTGTGGAACATTTTCTTGATTAATGCTTGATGTGGAAGGGGCCCAACAAACTGTGGGTGGTGCCTCTCCAGACAGGCAGTCCTGGGTGGCTGAAAAAGCCAACTGAGCAAGCCAGGGAAAGCAAACCAGTGAGCACCATTCCTCCACAGTCTCTGCTTCAGAGGCTCCCTGCAGGTTGGCTTCCCTTAATAGTGGACTGCCATCTGGAGGTGTAAGCTACACGAGCGCTCTCCTTGCCTTAGTCGGGGCTGGGGGAGCCGTCAGTGAGGCTGCGGTCCCCTCCTTGTTCTTTCTGTCCTAAGGAGCCATCACTGTCTCCACTGGCAGTTGCTGCCTTCCTGTTAGAGCTTCACATTATCCATCATGTCACCTGTCCCCTGCCAGCAAGTGATCTCAGCTCCACTCTCGCAGACACCACACTCTTGACCTTCCTGATCTTTCCAACCGTGGCCACAGCCCCCATCACTCAGGGGAGACATCTCAAGGCTCCCAGGGGATGCCGAAGACTGTGTCACCAAACCCCACGCACACACGCTTGTGGCCACATTTACTATGTGAAGTAGGAACAATGACGGATCAGCAACACTATCACACAGGAGAATGGACCAATGACAAGTTTGCGTTAATAAATTGCTAAAGCCGTACAAGTGGTTTATTTCTAGAATTTTCTACTTAATATTTTCAGTTCCTGGCTGAGCATATGTAAACTGAAATCTAAAAAAGAAAAACTAATACAGAGAAAGGAGACACTGTACCTTACGTCTGCTTTCCTTAGAAGATGAAATTTGTGCTTGCTTTGCCAACCTGACTCCCTTCTCGCCCACATAACTCCCAAGTCCTTGTGATGGAGCTCCCTCCAGCACCCCCACAGCTTCCTGCTCCGGCAGTACCAGAAAAGAAGCTCAGAAAGAGCCAGCAGCCGCCAGGAGGAGCAATAGGAGACCAGAGCTCACCTTAACTCTACATTTGTGTTTCTGTATTTAAATCATGCTTGTCAAAAATGGTTAATCACACCTGCATTATATTATCGGGGGCCTTGCCCTTCCTCTTGGCCTTTAGCAAGACTGAAGAGGCCTGGGTTAGTTTTAATCAGGGCAGCTGTAGCCTATGGAGGGAAAGCGACCGGTTCTCACGGAGGAAAATCAGAAGCAACCGGCCAGACTGACTGATGTCTGCAGAGTAGGGTGGCCCAAGGGCTTTTTGAGAAAACAAAAATTCTTGGAACCAGAAGCTGTAAAACACATTTATGAGAGGTGGTATTCACTTATCTATACTGCCCTTTTGGGTACAGAATAGTTGAATTATGAAGAGTTCCAATGAGCTATTAATTAAACCTACGATTTCCTAGCCCCAGGTCTATTTACAGTCATGGTGACTTGGACCTAGTTTTGGCTTTCCTCTCAATGGCCCAGATTACAAGGCTTTTGTGTGCATGTGTGTTTGTGTGTGTTCATATTCTCTGGGTGTACACACTCATGCCTGTGAAGGCCAGGTCACACTCAGCTGTTCTTCCTTAGGAAGTGTCCACAGTTTCTGTTTGGAGACAGGGTCTCTTACTAGGACCTGGGGTCACTGATTAGCCTGGGCTGCGGGACAGTGAGCCCCTGGGGTCTGCCGTTTCTGATTCCCTGGAGCTAGGATTCTGGGCATGTACAGCCATACCCAGTGTTTTCATGGCTGCCGAGGATTGAACCCAGGACCCCATGCTTCCGTGCCCGGCACTTTCTGACTGATCTATGTTTCCATCTGGGATGGTAGTGGACACCCATTCTAGATTCCACAGTGCACCCCATCGAGTCTGACTTCCTAGGACTCTTTCTCCTTTTGTTGGACTCTCACTCACTATCTGTGTTCCTGATCTGGGTACTATTAATAAAATTAAATGAGAAGATGTGGAAATGGGTGAACTGAGAAGTTAGGTCATTCGCCCATAGTTACAGGGTCACAATTTCAACCTATGTCACTATTGCCCCATTGTCTATTGGTGCTAGCCTCCTATTGTCCACCTGCCTGGAATCCTCACCTGTAACACACACACATGTGGGGGAGGAAGAACTAACAGTGTCCTCTAGGGCATGCTGGGTCCTTGTCACCAGAGCCAGGACTTCCTCAGTTCTAGGAAGCCTCTTGACCAGAGCTTTCCTCCGGATCACGTGTGAGGATACATGGTGGAAGGACCCGCAAGACAAGCTGAAGCAGGTTAGCCACAGATCAGTGGGGAAAAGATGGTGATAAAGACACCTTGAAGCCCAGCGTAAGCAGTGGGTTTGTGGGTATTAGAAAAAGAATATGAATTATAGGATCAACTTGGAATCGTCAGCAAACTCCTGGGTAAAAATAGCATCTCCATCAGCAGGAAATGCAAGTTTTCGTACCATGACCTACAAACAGGGAAGTCTCAGTGGCAGTGGTAATGAGGAAAAGCAACTCCTTCTTTTGCCTTGAACATGAATGAGATTTACAAATTTGATGCAAAATGTGTGTTTTTGCTAGAGAACAGACAAATACACACTTCCTCATGCCAAAGCAAACTTCACCAATGCCCTCATTTCTAGACCGGGTACCACATGGCACCCATGTTTCACATTTACCACTGATCAAAATATTCTGGAGTCGGGGGAGGAGATTTAAGATAGGGTCTGGCTTTGAACTTTTAATGTGACCTGAACCGAGAAGGCTTTGAACAACTGACTCTCCTGCTCTCCTCTGAGTGCGGCTGGGGCCACGTCCTTGGTAAGACATCTCACTGGATCGCGTATTTACAGTCCGCTCTGATGGGCTCTGCCTCTCTTTCAGCTGAGCCTTACCATAAAGAGAAATTTCCTCCACGTCATTTTCCCATGTAGTAGGCTTTTTGTTGTCAGCAACCTTAGAACTAATTTGAAGACTTGGTAGTCGTTAAAGAGACATACATGAGCTTGTTTACTATGAATTAAGTTTCTTAATTATTATTGAAATCAGGGGACAATATTGTGGCCCTAACATCAGAAGCACCTGGAGGCCATTTACCTCTATAACCTTCCCAGCCCTCAAAGTAAAGCTGGCAGATTATTTTGGTAAATGCAGAGCTAGAAGTAGTCTTAGAGCACGCAGTTGGTGATCTTGGCAAATCCAGTCACGCCAATGTGGCACAGTGTGCCTTCAACTAATCCCACACACATTCCCTTTGGAGGGCCTGTCACTTAGTGAATAAAGCTATTTTTTTTCTTGTCAGATGTTTAGGGCAGAAAATAGGAATCTTTGAGGTCTATGTGGTTGAACTGGCTCAAGTTAGTACCCTGCATGGATTATCTGCATCACTGCTGCGCTGTTGGGAAGGCTGAATTTCCTCCCAGGAAGGAGCTACACCCAGGCTCCCCGCTTTCATTCACCATGTGGTTTTCTTGTGTAGCTCAGGAGGAGGCTTTAGCATCGGGAAGCATGAGTAAATTCTTGGTCTAGTGAATGCATCCCGTCTCGAAGGAAGAGATGGTATTGCATGGTGGTTATGGCTTGAATGGTGGATTCCTAGTGCCCACGTGACCTTCTGAGGATAGCTTCTCTGTGCCCAGCTTTGTCGTTTACGACGTGACATTGATCATGTCGATTATGGCCACACTGCTTCAGGGCCGTGAGGACTAAGTGACCATGTCTTTCACCACAGGCCCTGAGAGAGTGGCTCTCGTTCACTGATGTCACCGCTAGCTCCCCGCTCGATGGCATGCTTTAAGTCTCGTCTAGGGCATGGATGCACTCCAGCAGGGGCCTAGAAATGAACATTACTGAGCTTTTGTTACGTTAGTATTTGAGATTTGTTATCCATTTATCGAACAAAGCAATGAAATTAGATGAGATTAAGGCTGTCATATTTGAATTCTAGCCATGATTTCCCACTGCTGTGTATTTCTGTTGTTAGAGTTGCTTAGGTTACTGCTTTAAAAAGCAAAGAAAGGCAGCTCAGACATTCTCACCCATTGCCCAATGCTGGGCTTTAAAGAAAGAGTTTAATAGGTTTATCCTATAGGAACGTGACTTAGAAGACAAAAATGAAAACTAAACGAGGAATGGGATTGTTAGGTTCGTGTAAGTCACAGTGAAAGGCTTTTGTACTTAATTATGAAAAGGTGTAATTAGTCTTTATTTTATAGTCTAGAGCTAGAGGCTCTGCCCGGTGTTGGGGGTGGAGAGAAGGTAGTGAACAGATAGAGGGCAAAGCAGGGTAGGGGGAACTGCTGTGCTGCGCTCGACCGTAGCGTAAGCACGTCTCAAGTAGCTAGCGGAGAGGATACTGATGTTCGCAGCACAAGCGCACATGTCTAAGTAATGGACGGTAACATTCTGATTGGGTGCTAGCAATCATAGTCACAAATTAAAATATCACACTGTCTCTCACAGACACATAGAATTACTACTGCATAAAAATTAAAAACTTCCAAATGAAAATATGGGCTCTGAATTTTACATAGTCACTAACTATTAGAGGGGTGTGGGTTGTCCTTTAATGTTCTGATCAGTGTTATATGAGCTAAATTTATGTGTAATGAAACTTTATATTGGTTCACTGCAGTTTTGGAGCAAAGAAGATTAATTTGTGGGGTATTTTTGGAAGATTATATTTAGGCAACAATAAGTTGGAAAAGGAAAGCAATAAAATATGTTTTATAGCTGATGCTTGCCAAGAGAAAAAGAGAGATGTTTCATGGGAAAAAAGACCCAATAAGAATTTTGTTCATTGTTGTTGGGGATATCATACAGCAGAGATTAAGGACTGTCAATGACTTACTTCTGTTCACTCTGGATAGCCTGGGAAGAAGTAAGATGCCTGGTTCTAGCAGGGTTCATGAAAACCTTAGGACTAAAGTGGCTGGAGTACAGAAGCCTCTGTAGCCTCTCTGCAGACCTCCATCTCGGCGCTTCCCCATGGCCTGTGCTGCGCTGAGAACAATCACTTCTCATGGTTGGTCTTGTTGTTTGTTTTATGTAAATATTTATTTACTTATTTCTTACTGTGTGTGCATGACACATGTGGATGGGTACCCATGGGTGCCAGAGGCATTGAACTCCCCTGGAGTCAGGGTTATGTGTACTTGTGAGCACCTGGTATAGGTGCTGGGACTTGGATTGATTTTGAGACAGGGTGTCATGAAATCCAGGCTGGTCTGCAGCCTCCCAGGTAACTGAGAATGACCTTGAATTTGTTTTCCTTTGCTTACGCTTGTTTTGTGAATTTTTTAGGGGTGTGTGTTTTGAAGCCGTGTCTCATGGAGCCCAGGCTATTCTCGAACTCACTGGGTAGTCAAGAAGGATTTTGAACTTTGTACCACCCTCTTGTCTTTACTTCTCAAGGACCGGGATTACAGGCGTGTGCCACTCTGCCCAGTTAGGGGCTCTGGGGGTCGAACCCAGGGTTTGGCACGTGCTAGTCAGGCACCTTACCACTTTCGCTGCATGGGTGTCCGTCTCCGTCCCCCGTCCCCCCCCTCCTCGGTTACCATCTGCCTTGACTAGGACTCCACAGAGTTGATTGTTGTTGGACAGTGCTGCCTGACCTCTCCGGGCACCTTGGGATGTAGGGAGGGAGCGGAACTAGATAACAGCCTGCAGAAACCAGAGAGGGAGAGGCCCACCCATGCACGCACGCACGCACGCACCTTTCCGCCTGCAGTCCAGGGTTTGTATGGGAAACACGTAATGGTGGCACAGGGTGGAGTCGGCCTCGGGCCTGGTGACTGGGGGTCTCCCTGATACTTGGGGCTTGGGGTCCGGCTGCTCACTCTCCTGTTCGATGCACAACTCATCAGGCTTCAGCTGCAGCAACTTTTTATTCTTGAGTGCTGGTGGGCTTTCACACTTGGCGTAGTTGCCCAGATTCCGGTTCCGTGGGACCTGCAGCATCGCAATGAGCGTGTCTAGCTCGCAGGTGCAGTGCCAGGGGTTGTCATAGAGACGCAGGTAGCTCAGGAGCGGGGTGTAAATGAACACCTCCTCTGTCAGCACCTTGAGCTGGTTGTGCTGCAGCAAGAGGGTGGTGAGCTTATTCAAGCCAAAGAATGCTTCGCTCTCAATTTTGGAGATCTCGTTCTGTTGCAAGTCCAGGCTCTTCAGCCTCTTAAACTTAGAGAACGCGTTGTTTTTCAACACACGGATTTTGTTTCTCGCTAACAGCATGTGCAGCAAGTCTTGAGGCCAGTCGGGTAACACGTAAACTAACTTTCTTTCTTGGCAGTCTAGGTATTTCTCATGGAGATACGTGTATACATCACAGGGAAGGCCTGGTGCATAGCGTTTGACTGGGCTGCTTCTCCTGCCGCCACCTGCCCGCCTGTCGCTGCGGCTGGGATTGACCTGGCTTCTCAAACTGCCAGGGCCCGTCCTGCGGGGCTCAGCAGCTCCGCAGAAGCAGAGAAGAATCACGATGGCCACTGTGCGCGTGCGCATTCTGACGTCTAGCCGGTCCCAGGCACCAGGCAGGTGGAAGGAGAGAGTCTTCCTTTGAAATCCAAGTTTGGGTAGCTTCGACAAGCTCAGGTCAGGGAGAGTAAGTTTCTGCTGGGCTGTGCAGCGTTCCTAGGTGGGACAGAAAGGAGGAAAAGGAAGGAAGGAAGGAAAACAGTTAAGTGTCATCCTGAGCAATGTATGACAGAAACAGCAGCTTATTTCATTTTGTCTGAACCTCCTAGTTTAGTGGACGGGCAGTGTTGTAGAACCTGCTTCCCCCTTTGCTTGCCTACCTTGGTTCGTAAACATATGCCTGGCCCTAGGTCTGAATCAAGGCTCTCGTTCTGCCCGATTGTATCCCACCTCAGTTCAGAGTCTTTAAAATGGGGCTTATGATGAAAGGGGCTCAGTGCCTGGACGGTGGGAAGCTCTTGACTGTGTGGACTCAGCCTGGCGACACGCAAACCTGTGTTCCTCATTGTGTGGGTTGAAGAAATCAAAGGAATCTCTTCTGCCGGCCATGTTCAGTCTGGACTCTTCCAGATGCCTTTGGCTGTGCTCTCTCTCATATCAACGGTAACCTTTCTCCCCGCCATACCTAGGAGCAGTCATGTGCTCATGATCGTTCAATCACCCATATTGAATTTAGACCAAGAAATGTTCAGAGTCAACGGCACCGTCATTCACCCATACAGGTCTGGTCTTTCCTGTGTTACTTTTCTTCTCCGTGTCAGTCAGCCTCTTTTTAAGCAAACCTTTTGTTTGTCCACTGTACTGCAACTGTGTTTCCTCAACTAGAAATCAGACCCCAGGGCCACTTTGTCCACTGTACTGCAACTGTGTTTCCATGACAATTTTTTTTTTTTTTTTAAATATGGTAGCTGTTCTATCCTAAAGATTTACCACACACAAACTAATGTTATTCCTGGGCCTCTACTGGTGATTCCTAAGATCTACACTTTTCTTTCCTTTTGAGACAGGGTCACTATGTAGCCCAGGATGAGCCTGAACCTCTGATCCTCCTCTCCGCTCCAGGGTGCTGGGGCCTGTGGGCGTGCACCACCCTGCCTACTTAAGGTGATGTATTGAATGTGCTAGGCTAGCTCTTCTCCATCTGACCTACATCCTAGCCCAGACCTGCATGCTTCAGGAACTGTTCGACCTTTTGTAAAGATATTCTGGGAATGTTTCTTGTTTGTATCTGTCACTCAGGACAGAGGCTACTATTAGCAAAGGCAGAAATATCAAGAGTCTATTTATAATGAGTAACATGTCTGTTATTAGTGGCAGGCACGGTTATAAGACCAGTTGTGCGTCATCTGTATGTCAGTCATTCTGGATTGAGCGCCAGGGCCGTCCTTACCTGCAGTTTCCCCGTTTCATGGATCCCTGCCCACCTAGAATGTCTCCCCACTGCTTTGGGCCAGGCAGTACTCATGGCCATCATTCATGTGTCTCCCCCAAGTGCTGTTTAGCTGTCCAAGTAACTGTTTCATCTTCCCCACGTCATGCGATGTCAGTATTACAAGGGCTATTAAGGCACATGACTTTTCTCAACCTCCACTTTTCTGTAATTTAGTGTAATTTCTATGTCAATATAACTTTAAAAGTCACAACAAATAGTTTATTTCAATCATTATGCATTATGGGGAGGAAGCATGCTAGTATTTGCAACATGCTTTGAAAGGCATCAAAAAATAAGGAAGAATGCAGGACCAGTTGAGAGATGGGTGAGTGAGCATGCAATAAAACCAGTATAAAATGCAGATTATATTCCGGGTGGCAGAGATGCAGATGCTCAAGGTGTAGTCCTGTTAATTTCTGTGTACATGTAAAAATAGATATAATACCTTAAAACTGAAGCTTAAAGATGGGTCTGGGGGACAGCTTAGTCAGTATGTCAATGGATACACACATCTGTATATCACACAGAAGCACATTCACACGCATGGATACACACATCCGTGTACCGCACAGAAGTACACATTCACACTCATGGATACACACATCTGTGTATCACACAGAAGCACACAAATACACGCATGGATACACACATCTGTATACCACACAGAAGCACACATTCACACACATGGATACACACATCTGTATACCACACAGAAGCACACATTCACACGTATGAATACACACATTCGTGTACCACACAGAAGCACACATTCACACACATGGATACACACATCCGTGTACCACACAGAAGCACACATTCACATGCATGGATACACACATCCGTGTACCACACAGAAGCACACATTCACATGCATGGATACACACATCTGTATACCACACAGAAGCACACAAATACATGCATGGATACACATATCCGTGTACCACACAGAAGCACACATTCACAAAAATTAAAAACCATGCACCAAGAAGTCACAAAATCAAAACCCAAACTAACAAAACAATCAAATTTATTTTCCTCAAGTACTTTCAAGCTAAAAGCCCCAAGTATATAGTATTTTTTAAAATCAAAATAGTGGATTTTTTCTTTCTATCTTCTTCCTCTACCCCACAAATAAGCAGATATAATAAGCACGTGTATATATGAGTTTTTAAAGAAGCCATTGGCCCGAGCAGAGAAGCCCACACCCTGAGACCACATTTCTTGCCCAGGTTTCTATTTACCTTCTAAGGAAAACGCTTGTTGAATGTAGGGTGAAGGACTACATGTTTGCAGTGTGTTGCTTAGTGACGTCTGCTTGTTTGATTTAGGCCACTGTAAAAACCTGCAAGAGCTGAACCTCTCAGACTGCCAGTCCCTCACAGTGAGTAAGACAGTTTCTCTACTGTTGTTTATGTGGGTCTGAATTTCTCACACGGGAGAGCCAGTGGGCAGAGCACATACTTTGTGTGCATTTGGGGCTGAGTGTGGAAAAAACTATATTAAACATTGGCAAAAACATTTCCCCCCTCTGCACAATGCTGCCATTAATCTTGTGGATATGTGCTCAACGTTGGGGCCTCTGGCAAATGGAGACTCTTTCGTGGTTACATAAACATGAGCTTATTTATATTTCATGCACATGTATGTGAGACAAGGCTTACAGGCTGATTCTGGTGGCTATTAGTAACCATACCAAAGAAGACGGAAATGAGCACATAACCCCAGATTCCTCCTTCCTGGCCCTGACCCCTTGTCTTTCTCTCTACCCCAAATCTGTTTTCTTTACTGTGAGCACACAATACCCTTTCTACAGGCAGGTCTGACCAACCCACTACATCTTCCATCGTCCATACACCCCTGGAGAAAAAAATCAAACCACCTCAGCATTAGTGCCCCTCGGAGACTCTGCAGCCGCAGCCTCTCTTCGCAGGCTCACCCTGTTCCTCTGCTGTGTGCACAGCGAGTTCCAGTGGTTTTGCTCATGCGCTATTGTCTCTTGTTGCTTTTCTGAGACAGGGTCTCACCATGTAGGCCAGGCTGTCCTCAAGCTCAGAGAGTCCACCAGCCTTTGCCTCTTAGGTGCTGGGGTTGAAGGTGTGTGCCACCCCACCTGGTTTTGTTTTCTGCCTTGCCCTTGCCCTCACCCTCGAGCGGGGTTTGTGGTTCAGTAAGGCTCAGTATCTCTGTCATTTCCTCTAAGCCTTGATGGGCCTACTGGTCTAGTGGGACAAGGGTGTAATCTTGGCTACTCAGGAGGCCAGATGGAATGTTTGCAAGTTCAAAGGCTGCCTGAACTGTGTGAGTGCTTCAGGGTGAGTCTGGGTAGCTTGTTGAGGGCCTGTTTCAAAACCAACAGCGGACTGGGGGTAAAGACTGGTGATGAGAAGTACTTGGGGGCAAGACTTAGCTTGAAAACAGAAGGTTTTACCAACATTTATATCTGGTGCCACTATAGGGTAATGCATTGTGGGCCATGCACATGGAACCTGACATCCATCCTGTGCTGCCAGGTCTATGTGCCTTAATTGACTCTATAAGAACGAAGGTCAATCTAGTGAGAGAGGATGAACAGGGAGGGCGTAGGGATGTGTCTCACCGACCCCAAGGAGAAGGATGAAAGTTTAAAGAAGGAAGAGAGGGAATGGGCTCAAATGTTAATGTACATGGGCTAGAAGACATCTGGGAAGGAGTGGCCCAGCTAGGCAGGTAATAAATGCACTGAGCATGGCGGTCCAGACTTGAGGATTAGGGCCACTGATTTCTGCTGGAGCCATCCCAGTGGGATGTCAGGGCGCAGATACAAATGTAGGGAGCTGTGAAATGGACCAGACACAAGAAAGTCAACGTGAGTTATAGACTATGGTTTCCAGGAAGAGGGGCAAGGCAAGGCACATAGGTATATAGGAGCCGATGGAGACAGTCTACCCAAGCAAGGGAACAAGGTCCTGGGGACACAGAGGGCAGAAGGACAGTCTGACTGTTCAGTGACCCTCAGCTCACACTGGTACCAGCCAGAGGCCAAGGCCCTTGGCAAAGGTGGCAAGATGCCTTAAATTGGCCCTTCAGCGTCCCTCCAACACTGCACACAGCAACATGCCTCCTCGTCATGGTTACTCCTCCTCAAATGCCATGTTTTGACATTAGGTCACTTGAAGTCCTTACAATGCCATTTCATGGACCCTTGGACGGATTTTTCTGTCTGACTGAATGATGGCTTACCCCCTCCCACTCCCCACAGCTGCAGCTTGGCTACGTCTGTCCCTCCTCTGAAGCACAGTTCATCTACACTGGGTTTTCCATACACTTTAGAAAAAGTAACTTTTAAAAAATGGTGTTGTAGAAATAAAAACAAATTGATGTTACCATTTACTCAAAGTGAACATTTTAATAATCCATGGTAGACACATAAAGTTGCAGAACCGTAGCCCCAATATTTTAGAACATTTTCTTATCCTTCAGAGAAGTCACATCCATGAAATCACCTCCTGTTTTGTCCCGACTCCTTAGCACCTTGCAATTCTACTTCTTTCTGACAGGATGAATTTACGTCTCTCCCAGATTAGCACTGTGGCCCGAGTCCCTCAGCGTTTATACTTTCTGCTCTTATATTCATGTTTACATTGTAGCTCCTTCTTAGAACAAGGAACACTTGGAAAACCCCCTTCTCATATTTTCCATGAAGTTTATCCTCCCAGTTTCAGAGCAGAGCATTCACTTTCCCCAAAGGTGGAAGACATTTTATGAGTAAATAAAATATGAACGTGAAAGCCCTGAGAGCCTTGGAACACTTCACCTCCCTTTCTCCTCGCTCAAAGCGAGAGCCTGGGGCTCAGATGTCTGGTTCCCACCCACCAGGCCACTGCTCTCGGCTTGGTCAGTCAACCCTCTTCTCGGAGGCTCATGCCTCAACACAACAAACTGCTAATTTATGTTCAGGAGCATCCCCAAGAAAGCAAGGAACAGACAGACGGGCCATAGAACCCATGAGAGGAAAAAAAGTCTCTCTGATTGGGCTCTTCCTCTCCCAGCCAGGTGCAAAGGACTTCTTCATCAGGAGAGACGCAAGTCTCTGTTAGTATGTTCTTCAGACATACGACGAGCATTAAAAAGCGGTTGTTGTGAAATGGATTCATTCTTCTATGGATATTTTTAAAAATCTATGGATTTTTAAAGCTATCCCATTAGGTGTTAGAAGGAATTTTAATGTGAGTTAATTTTCAGTTCTTGCCTTGGGGAGTATTAGTTCTCCATATGAATACAAACTTGCATTCCTTGAATTTGGCCTTCTACTAGGAAAGCCAACACAAAGCCATCTGCATCGAGTCTGTGAACATCAAAGTCTTGTCCAAGTTTGGGATCTATAAAGGGATAGTAATTTTATCCAGCCCCATTTTACTGTTGTTTCCCCCTCCGAGAAACAGGCTGGGAGACAGGCTTACATTTAAAGATGGGGTAACACTCATTCAAAGAGCTTGAGTATATGCAATCTTGTCTTGTAAAATATATCACACTGAAGAATTCGAGTCTTATGTGTCATAGACAAATTCATGAGCCATTGAGCATGTTCAAATGGTGTTGCATTTTATGTTCAAACATTTCAGTGTGGAGCCTTGCCTTCTCTTAAGGACTGAGGATGGGAGTGGTCTGAACTTGTTAGGGTGAAGGCAGAGAAGGGGCTGCTGGCCCACTGCACACAAAGCACCCACTATCCTCCTCTTGGCCCTCTAAGGGTGGCTGAGCCAGCTCTGTCACCGGCCTTGTCACCTCCCTTCTATCCCCAGCACAGTGACCGGCACACCGAACATTTTCAGAGACAAGCTGTGCACCTGCTAAAGTATGGCGCTGTATGTGGGGATGGCCATCTTTGCTTTCGTCTACACCCCTCAGGACCCTACACTTGGTGCTCAAATGACCGGAAAGATTACTGATCGCTTGAGTGCAGTGCTGAGACCGCGGTGCTTTCCAAAGGCCCCGCTTGCCTACATGAAACGCTAACCGGAGGATTCCCTGTGAAGACCCCCTGGGTCCTGTTTAAGATAGGATTGGCTGCCCAGGAAGTGGCTCACTGGGTGACCAACCACCCGCTGCCGTGCCCCGGGGTTTTGTTATGAAACAGTGAAGAACAGAATGTTGAACTGACCCCGACGTTGCTACCCTGAGTGGTGTCTCAGCTGTCCTGCCCATCTGGATTCTCCGAACCACCTCCTCCAGACAGTAGTGGGCTATCCCTTTCTGGACAGGGTGTCCTGTATGTGCTCCAAGCATGGGTATTTAAGCCTAGCTGATACCTGGTGATATTCTAGGGAGATTCACTAAATAGATGAAAACCTATTGTTAACTCTATTTCTGTTCCCGTCTTCTCTCTTGTCTTTTGTTTTTACAGTCTCAGTCTGTAGCTCAAGCTGGGCCGAAACTCATTATGTAGCCCAGGTTATCACTGAACTTGAGGTTAAATGATTCCTGCCTCTGTCTTCCCAGTGCTGGGGTTGTAGGCATGCACCATTATATCAACAGTTACTGTATTTTCTATATTTTTTATATGCAGGGTAGCTCATTACCACCAATGCTTGACCCTCACCTGGTCTTTTTCAGCCTTAGTTCAAGACCATTGTTTGACACCATTGCCTCTCGGGTTCATGTTAGCCATAGTCCTCATTCACTTCAGCTTCTCTCTCCAACTCCAATCCCAACATCAGATCTTGCGCCCTCAATATCCCTCATGTGTTGTTCGTAGTTTATAGCTCAGTCAGGGTGTCTTTTGCTGTGAAGAGACACCATGACCACAGCAACTCTTATAAAGGGAAACAATTATTGGGTTGGCTTAGAGTTTCAGAGGTTTAGTCCATTGTCATCATGGTGGGGCATGGCCACAGCAGGCAGACGTGGTGCTGGAGAAAGAGCTGAGAGTTCTACCTCTTGATCCTCAGCCAACAGGAAGTGAACTGTGTTAATGGGTGTAGCTTGAGCATAGGAGATTTCAAAGCCTGTCCTCACAGTGACACACTTCCTCCAACAAGGCCACACCTACTCCAATAAAGCCACACCTCCTAATAGTGCTCCTCCCTATGTGTGTGTGGGGGGGTCATTTTCTTTCAAAACACCACATTTTGCTTTTCAAATATAGATACTGAGTCCATCTCAGAGTTATTTAGCTTTTAAAATGTATCATTCTCAGAACCATAGTGATTTAGTCACATAGACAGATGACATGCCTTGGCTCAACGTGGCCTTACATTTAATGAAATCCAGTTGTTGAGAGAGTTCACTATTCCCGTCTTTCAGAATAACTTTAAAACACGCCAGTTTGTGATCACACTTTTATATCTGGGTAGCCGAAAGTCACTCTGTGATATTTGTGTCGCGTACGGGCATTTGCAAGCGTTCACCTTTTAATAAAAAACGCCATGTGATGTAATGAAGTTTTATTTCTAGAGAAAATGAGAGCAGTGAAGTTTCTGCTTTTTATTTGAAGTAGTATCAAAGAATGTGAAGGACCAAGTTACATGTGAATGTTTTCTGGGACGGGAGGAGAGATGCGAAGCCTCTGAGGGTTTGGTTATGTGAATGTTTTTCTGGGACGGGAAGAGAGATGCGAAGCCTCCGAGGGTTTGATACAGTTTTCTTTCTTCTTTTGTCATGCAGGATGAATCGATGAGACACATTTCCGAGGGCTGCCCTGGCGTCCTGTATCTGAATCTGTCCAACACAGCGATCACCAACAGGACGATGCGACTCCTGCCCAGGTAATGCTGTGGCTGGTAGACCACCTGTGACTTCAGGCTGGCCTTGCGCGCACGCTCCTCATGCTCTGACTGGCACGGGTGTATTATTCGTGTCACACTGAAATATTGAGTTCTAGACTTTGGCTTGTTGTGGTTGACTTCCGAGCTAGTCCCCTATCATCAGCACCCGGCCATGGCGGCATGATGAGGGCACAGCTGCCTTCTGGTCCCCAAGCCCGTGTCTGTGCTGTCCTTCCTGAGCAGGCATGGCTGACCACTGGCCTTCTGTTTCAGCCAGTGACTTTGCCACTTTTGTAGCAGCGTACCCAGTGGCTTGAGATAGACCTTCCTGACTTTCTCCTTCCCTTCCTGGGCTCTGGAGCCTGACCCCCAACTTCCTTTCTAGTGTCTGAGATCTCTCTGTAACAGAACTCCAACGTGCCTCCTCCCCAGACTGTTGTCTGGGTTCCAGGCACTCCGCGTCCCCTTCAGCGAGCTTGCTCTGCTGAGTTTTGACTGGAGGGTGGCGGCTGCTCTCCTTAGCCAGGCATCTCTGGCGACGCACTGGAAGCGCATCTCTGGCAGGGTCTTCAGCTTTATGCACAGTTTTCTTATCTGCTTGTTCTCCGTGCTTCCTGTGGGAAGACTAACCAGGTACTGTATCTGGTCCTAGGGAGATGTTCAGATGTGACGTTGGGAGGACACTCCGCAAAACGTTGTGAAAGACTGAATGTTTTCTTGAAACTATATCTTTTTGAAATCCTTTGAAAACGAACAACAAGACATTTGGAAAATTTAAACAGAAAAATATTCTTGGTGACAATTTTCTTTCCTTCTTGCTCTGTCTTCCACGAATGGGCAAGCCTCAGGCTTTGGCACGGCACTTCCGTTTCAGTCAGTTAGCAAACCCTCTCTTTCGGAACTCCTCCAGACACTAACATACAAGGGGCTCATCACCCAGCCAGGCATTTAGCAATCTTTCACTTCTTATTCCTGTATTTTTAAAACCCAGGCATATAATCAACTTAGAATTGATTTTAGTGATGAAAGAAGCAATCAGTCAAACCGGAGGTCAAAAAGTGTGACCTGTGTGGTCCAGATCTTGTTTCTGTGTGGTCCACTAGCCATGGTTGACATTCTCCGTCAGTAATAGCTTATCATTCAACAGGCAATAAGTACTTAAAACACACTTGTTCTCAGTATGTGCACGCATAACTTTGCCCACATCGCTGGGGTTTTCATAGCCACTGCACCCTGCCGAGCTGCCGCTCTGCGGCACATTCACAGGAGCTTAGAAGGGGCTGATGGGAAAGTTTCACACCATGGAAAATGGCAGACACGACAACTCAGACTGGAATTATTGTTCTGGCAATTGTTTAGACTTAAACTGATGGAAAAGGCAATTTATAAAGCAGATCAAGCTTAAAAGTTTGTTTTGCCTGCCGTCAGCACGTTGTAACTAACACAGAAATTGAGGCAAAAAAAAAAAAAAAAACCACTCGTGCTATTGACAGGTGTGTGCATTCTGGTCATGCATTCTCGGGTCACCTAACTCCTCTGTGATGTAATGCATGTAATGTTTGAGAAAAATGGATATAATGTAACTCGTGGAACTATACTCTCATCTCAACAGCAGTGCTCAGTTGGTGGGCTACCTCTAAAAATTTAGCAAAAGTCAATGTAAGTATTGTGTAAGAACCAGCTGGCTACATGGAATTGACTGTCGCTAATATTGTATGGTTTATTAGTGTTTATAAACCATATGGCACCTAACCTTTGTAGCTATAAAATACTAAGATAAAAAGTTTTACAGTACACATTTACATGTGGTTTTGGAGAAATAGTTAGATATTTATCACTATATTCATAATTAAAGATAAAAGAATGATTTATATGTAATCATCCTCTTAGGAGCAGAGTGTTTTTACATTTTCAAAGTTCATAAATCTCTTAGTAAAATTTTGTTTTGGTCAGAAAAACGTTTTAATAGTTACCTTTTTAATTGTCATCATTAGTAGCAGCCTTTTGGACTCTGTTTTCCGTATACTTAATATACTAAATGGTTCTTTTTGGGTTGGAACATGAGATATAGGTTATCTTTTTAAACTTTTCTTTTAGAAATGACACAAACAGAGCTAGATAATTATTTCTAAATAAGAATTTGTGAAAAGCGTATCAGACTTGTTAAATATTATTTCCTCTTTCAAACAAGTAGTCTTTTTATTTTTTCTTTTTACCCAATACTTGGAGAAGAATTCTTTGTTTAAAGTGGTTGATGCCTCCATTTTAAACTTGTGTCTTTAATTGTAGAAGAAATATGGGTCGAATTATTTCTGCTCTTTGGAATTCAGATCTCTTCAAGGACTAGTTTGTAGTTAGTCACAGCACGGCCACAGTGTCTAAAGTGAAGAGTATTTGTTGAAGAGAACAGACTTCTGTGTGTAAATGTATGTGTATGCATAGATGATCTTGACATGTCATAATATGTGATGTGTTAGTCACTGAGTAATCAGGCTTATAGTATATTTTATGTATTAAGATAAGTATCATGCTTTATCATGGATCATAGCATTTTTTTCCCACATAAAATAATATTCTTCTCCCTGGCTAATGTTTCTTCGTGATTTGTGTTATTTTTCGACACAAGCTTTCCGTGCTTGGCCTAGGCTGTCCTCAAACTTGCAATCCTCCTGCCTCAGCCTTCTGAGTGTTGTGATTATAGGCCCTATACACCTACTGAGCTGAATCTTTTAAAATCTGCTGCTGGCATCCTTCCCTCTGCTTCCCTGTGTTTCTGCTTTCTGTGGACTAACTTTAGGAACCCCTGTCTCTTAAGCCTTTGTGCTGCTGGATTTTAGTTGTGTTTTATGTGTAGCATGTAGCTAACTTCTATTTCATTTTTGGTTTTTCAAGACAAGGTTTCTTTGTGTAGCCCTGGCTGTCCTGCAGCCAGCACTATAGGCTAGACTAGCCTTGAGCTCAGATCCACCTACATCTGCCTCCCTAGTGCTGGGATTGAGGGTTGAGCCACTGTCCAGCTACTAGCTATTTTATTTCCCTTCTCTCTCTCTCCTTCTCCCCTTTAGACACTTCTTACTATAAAGCCTATGGAGGCTCAGAACTCACTCTGTAGCTCAGACTGGCTTGAACCTGTGGTCGTCCTCCTCTCTCAGCCTTCCATATGCAGGAATTACAAATGTGAACCCCACAGCTGACTCCCTCCTCTGCTTTTCAATTTTAAACATTCTTGCTGGCAATATGTTCAGCTGCTCCTTCCCACTGGGTGAGTTAGTAGATTGGCCTGGCTATGAGTTGAAAGCAGGTTTGGGAATATTTAGTTTACAAATAATTTAGTGGAAAAGATAGAAAAGTTGAGTTCTTTCTATTCAGTGAACATTCAGACTGAAGTTTACTTGATGCTTATGATTTTTGTCATATGAAAAAACATGCAGTAACTTATCTATTATAAAAATACATTTCGTAATGACTGTCTATTTTTGTTGTGTTTTCCATTGTTCCAAACATGCTTGGGTATGCAAAACTCTTCTTTAAACTGTAAATAACCAGAGAAGTGCTGGCTGTTGCTGCCTGCCACTCTTCTTCATCTCTTTCCAAAGAAATCAGTTGCCAGAAAAAAGAAAAAAAAAATGATGGTTGCCCTTAATGGCAGCATTGATTTGCCAGATTTATTTGAGTATTTTTCTTCCCTTCTTTGGAAGTTAGTTTTCTAGAGTTAAACCGAGGGCTGCCCACAGCTCTTTCTCACTATCATTTGTGGGTTTCATGGAGGGGTATGCCACATGTGTGGGGAGGGTTGGGGCAGCTTGAGGGACTCAGTTTCCACCGAGTGACTCGTCAGGCTAGAACTCGGGTCCTCAGGCTTTACCCACAGAAAATACCTTTTCCTGTTGATCTGACCCGCAGACCCAGCCCTTACTCCAGGAGCATCTTTGCCTCACACTCTTTCCTGTTACCATGGTCTCGGCAGTCCTCTGCCGTTCTTCTTGGCGCTACATCTTGCCCGGTCTGCCTCTGGTCTCCTTTTCTCCAGTCTGCTCAGACTCAGGCTGCAGGAAGAGTCGTCCTACAACAGTCCTATCTGGTCCAGACTCTTCCCTGCTGCCCCTGACGCCACCATCTACTGTCCCTGACATCATCAACTACTGTCCCTGACGTCATCGTCTACTGTCACTGACGTCATCAACTACTGTCCCTGACGTCATCATCTCCTGTCCCTGATGTCATCATCTATTTCCCTGACGTCATCATCTCCTGTCCCTGATGCCATCAACTACTGTCCCTGACGCCGTCATCTACTGTCCCTGACGTCATCTGCTGTCCCTGACATCATCATCTACTGTCCCTGACGTCATATACTGTCTCTGACGTCGTCATCTACTGTCCCTGACGTCGTCATCTACTGTCCCTGATGTCATCTATTGTCCCTGACGTCATCATCTACTGTCCCTGACATCATCTAGTTGACCACACCTGTGTGGGTTGTCCAAGCGAAGCCCTGAGCCCTGGCTTTATCCTTCTTCCTGCTTGTCTTCCTTGCAATGGGGAAGCCCTTCCTTTCCTGCCTAATTCTTGGCCTCTTTAAGGGGTGGCATCCCAGAAGACCAGTGGGTTCTCCTTTCCCTGCTCCCCAGTGGTCACATACTTATTTACCCTGTGGTGATAACTACAATGCACAACTGGAACAAAACTATTAGGTTTTTGTTTTTTAGAAGGCGTGTGTGTGTTGTGATGATTGCTCAGGCTGACCTCAGCCTCCCAGACAGCAGGCACTGCAGGGCCACATTACTGTGTATGGCGTGGGCTTTGTCCATTAGTGGGTCCTTCTGTGGTGCCCTGAATGGTGTGTGTTCATTTTATTTAGATTAATTGTCCCCCTTTGACTTTCGTTTTCCTTATACCCCAGGGTTAATCTGTTATGTTGTCTTACCAATGTCCCTCAATTAGGAGTGGCCTCGGCAAGCTGCCATGCTCCCTGGACACCTCACGCTCACTCTCATTATGAGGTCACATTTTCCATTTAGATTTTCTAGAGAATTCTGCTTCTTGAAGTCAAAGAGCCCCAAACTCAAAGAATCTACCTGCAAATTCCCTTCTTCCTAGACTAGGCCTTGTCTTGGTGGTTTTGATAGAAATATATAGATAGAAATTTCCATTTGAATATATGGTATTTTACTCTTTCTAACAGACTCCCTCTGGTGTTGAAAATGGAACATAAAATCCTTCAGTTCTTCAGTGGAAATGAAGTAAAAAGAAAGAAAAAAAAACAATTTCTGTATTTTCATAAAGATTACACTAGTAGCAGAAACTAAAAAGGAAACCCATACCCTCAATAAAATAAGTTATCAAATAATTAGGAAAAGAGAAAACACACCATAAATAGTCTTTCTCAAATCAGAAATGGAATTATCAGGGCCCTGTGCTGAGAGGCTGTGAGCCTGGCCTTTGAAAGAGAAACATTTCTTTACGCAGCTCCAAATGAAGTATCAGTGATGAAGCGATCTGCCACGCTTTCCCTGTAGCCAGCATGTCCCCACACTCTCGCAGCTGTCTGTCCGCAGCTCTGAGATCCCTAGAAGGGGCACAGGGCGCTAGGATGCCCTTTGCACTCAGAAGTCCCTGAGCTGCCACTTTGAAGGGAAGCTGGCTAGAGACCTCAGCCTGGGAGCCATGGAGCCATTTAGTCCAGCAACTTCTTGTCCTCAGCAGAGGCTCTTAACTTTCAGCCAGCGACTCCTGCACCAAAGGGAAAGCAATCAGGTGTCTATGAGGTTGTGTATGTCTAGTCTGTGTGTGCACACACACATAAGTGTAAGCGTGTGCGTGCAGAGCCTAGTGGCGACTGATGCACTGAACCGGAGTTACAGACACTTGTGAGCCACCTGACACGGTGCTGGGAACTGACCTCCAGTTTGCTGGAGGAACAGCAAGTGTTCTTAACCACTGAACCATCTCTCCAGCCCTTGTTTCTGGTTTTGATGGTGTGAGAATCCTCTCTGCTTTAACTGAAATCCAGGGGAACACAAGAGATGGCTTAGGGAGTGAAGACACTGCCCTCCCTACCACCTGAGTTCAATGCCGGGGATCAACATGGAGAAAGAACCAGCTCCCCAAAGATGTCCTCTGACCTCCACTTGAGTGCTGAGAAACACACACACACACACACACACACACACACACACACACACACACACACACACACACACAGTAAATTCTCTAATGCTAAAAGGATCTATAGATTTTATAGATTACCAAAACTGTAAAAATAGTCAAGGAAGTCTCTTACTTAATTTTCATTTTTGATATTTACTAACTGATCATATGGGTTCAAAGAGGTAGAATGAAAGGTAATATATATGTATATACACACACACATAAATACTGACATGCACACACAGGCATGCACACACACAGATACTGACATACACAGGCATGCACACACACAAATACTGACATACACACACAGGCATGCACACACACACAGATACTGACATACACACAGGCATGCACACACACATACTGACATACACACAGGCATGCACACACACACAAATACTGACATATACACACAGGCATGCACACACACAAATACTGACATGCACACACAGGCATGCGCACACACACACAGGCAAATACTGACATACACATAGGCATGCACACACACAAATACTGACATGCACACACAGGCATGTACACACACAAATACTGACATGCACACACACAAATACTGACATACACATAGGCATGCACACACACAAATACTGACATGCACACACAGGCATGCGCACACACACACAGGCAAATACTGACATACACACACGGGCATGCACACACACACAGATACTGACATACACGCAAGGAATGCACACACACAAATACTAACATACACACAGGCATTCACACACACAGATACTGACATACACATAGGCATGCACACACACAAATACTGACATGCACACACAGGCATGCACACACACACACAGGCAAATACTGACATACACACACGGGCATGCACACACACACAGATACTGACATATACACACAGGCATGCACACACACACAGATACTGACGTACACATAGGCATACACACACACAAATACTGACATACACACATAGTCATGCACACACACACAGGCAAATGCTGACATACAAACACGGGCATGCACACACACAGAGATACTGACATATACACACAGGCATGCACACACACAAATACTGACATACACACAGGCATGCACACTCACAAATACTGACATACACACAGGCATGCACACACACACAAATACTGACATGCACACACAGGCATGCACACACACAGATACTGACATACACACAGGCATGCACACACACAAATAATGACATACACACACGGACATGCACACGCACAAATACATACACACACAGAGGCATGCATGCTTGCACAAACACACGCAGACATGCATGAGTAACACATACATGCAGTAAATTAAAAGAGCAGTATATTGTTATTTTGGAAGTAGTAGTAGCAGTAACAAGGCACAAATTCTCAAAGTCTGTTGTGCTCCTTTTTTTTTCCAGTGGTCAGAAATAACCCCCTTGATGACACTGTCTGATCTGAATACTCATTTGCTTTTCACACTTCTCAATGGCAACAGTAGATGGGATCAAGTTCACAGATAGGAAAACTGAGGGTCAGGAAAGCTAGAAGCCCCATAGTTTTCTAATGGGTTCCAAAGAGCACTCCTAAGTAAAAGATGCTCTCCTTTTCCTTTCCTGCCACAGGATAGGGAAGCTGCAGTAAGCATCAAGGCTACAAGTTCTTGTCTGTTTTCCATGGTGCTGTACAGCCTGTCTCACAGCTCCTGTCTCCACTTTAGAGAGCCCTTAGGACTGAAATCTCCAGCTCTACTCAGTCCACAGTGGGACGGGGAGGGGGCGTGTCTTTGGATGTTAGAGAGTTCTCTCTTTCCAGGTCCAGCCCACTGTCACTGTGGTCCAAAGGCTTCCTTGGCTCTTCTGTGGAATCTCATGCACACAGCCGTTCCCAGAGGGGAACGTATGTTCTCAATCAGTAATCCACCACGGAATAGAAGCATTAAATCATATGGGCTTGGTTTTCAAGTTTTGGACTAAATCTAACTTAGAGGCAGTGCTTGCCCATCTCATCTCCTGTTTATGTGAAGACAGACGTGATCTGCAGGCTTTATGGGAGGCAGGGGCATTTTCTCCCCACTCCCAGCATCCTCATTGCCGCCAAGCAATTGCAGATTCCGAACTGAGAGTTGGTAATTGTAAGAGCAGGCAACGAGAGTCCTCGTGTTTTTGAAGAATGCCATGCTTTGGAGGGCTTGGAGGCTCGACCACAGCATGCCCTCAAAACCCTGGTCCGTACATGGCAGCACAGACTCGTCCTAACTCTCTCCCTTTCTTCTGGAAGCTCTCATTTTGGTCATGGTGGCAATGACATATTTCCTCTGTTTCAACTCGAGTGAGACTGGCAGCCTCCTGTGTAATTTTTGTTCTTCTCAAGTGCTGCCCACTTAGTTGCTCATGTTCTCAACCCACGCTTAAGCCCTGGATGTGTATCGGCCTTGATTATCTTTAATTATCATAAGGAAACCATTACAAAATTGTGCATGTCGAAATCTCTGGTTTTTAAATCATTTTCTTATCAGACTCATTTTCGGAGCCTTCTTTCCATCCCAAATCCTCAGCACGCTGGAACAGTTAATTTCCATTATATATTTATAAGAAGTTTATCTTTCTCAACTTTTTGCAAATTAGTTTGGCAAAAGTAAGAACGAAAAACAAGAAGGTAAACTCTAACTTGGGTTTCAGCAAGAAACTAACTTTCAAACAATGTGCATGCAAGGCTCCTCCTACCCCCAGACAAAGTCTTATTCTGTTAAAGTTTCTTAAAAACCTACCCAGATATTCTTTCTTTTCCTTTGAAATGCAACTATGCACGGTCTGCTCTAGTCCTAAATTCTTCACTTCATAGGCAGAGGCAGCAATTGTTACCGTTTGTGAGGAGGGGGCAGGAGGAGCCACAGCTTTAGTTCTCTTTGTCACAGTGGCTCGGGAAAGATGGGAGAAAAGCTGAAGTCTTCGCTTTCCTTCCTCCCTTCTCTGCCCCACACTCCAGGTACTTCCACAACTTACAGAATCTCAGCCTGGCTTACTGCCGAAAGTTCACGGACAAAGGCTTACAGTACCTGAACTTGGGGAACGGCTGCCACAAGCTCATCTATCTGGACCTTTCCGGCTGCACCCAGGTTTGCCTCCCAGTCTCAGGCTTCTCTGCCTGCCGCGGGCGAGGACGTCCTCCCGAGAGCCAGCTGCATCCAGCCCTTGTGCTGCACTGATGCCGTCCGTGCACAGAGCCCAGCATGCTCTGCTGAGGTTTTAAATTACACGATCACAGCTGCTTACATTTTCTCCCGGGTTGCTACTATAGGCGCCTGGCTCCTGTCCACAGGCGCGTCACATCAACAAACAGGCAGAGCGCATGGGATGATGACACAGGAAGAGCCAAAGCCTCCACAGAGCTAAGAGCGAGTGGGGTGGGGACCATAGGATTCCTGATAAGTCGAGTCCCCGTGGGCTTGGCTAGGGGTGAAATAGACAAGTCCCACAACAGTGGCTGCAAATGTTTAAAGCTGCGTTGCGCTCACGCACCAAATATCGTGAGGATTCAAGGTCTGCGTGGGAAATGCTTTAAGATGAAGGAACTGGGATTAGGGAAGTTGGGCAGGAAGCCAGGTAAAGCTGCAGACACTGAGCATGGCCCACAGCATTTACTGCCTCATCTGTAGTTTCTCCTGCTACCCATAGTTTCCATGGATTCAAGCTATACTTTAACTGATTTCCTTCCATGTCTCTGTGCATGTTTAGATACTGATGTCTTACTGTGTTCTTTGTAACACAACCTGGTGAGAACTAGCTGAAATGAATGTCTACCTACAGCTCGCTGTGGTTACCATTTATTGGCTTGTTCTGTATAAGATGAGACTACACCCCACACAGCGGCTCTCTTGTGTGGGTTTTGTGCCTGCCCACTTCCCACGGGTCTAGGTGGCCAGATCAGTTGACCAGTGCATCTGACAGAAGCCTATGGCGCAGGTCAGGGTAGGAGCACCTGGAGGCGGGAGCTATGGGGCAGCGGATGGATAGGATTCTCACGTAGATGCGCTGTCGCCTGAGCGCGGTTTCCAGTGTTCTGGGTGGGAGAGGGAAGGAGCGAGGCCTCGGCTAAGGTTGGAATGTGTAGAACTTTCTGGAAACTGGCCTGCAATGTGCTTCAGCCCTGACCAGGCCTTAAGATGGAGGAACCTTTTCTCCCTCAGTCTGGCTACACCTCAGATAGCTTCTTGACCCTGGACCTCTGGTGTCTCTTTTTTAGAGCGCTTATTGAGAAGACGTGGAACTGTAGGAACTGTACATCCTTTCTCTTCCTCCTGTGAGATGAAAGCTTTGAAAATATCTTTGTGGTGGTTTTTCAGTCTTCCTCCAGGATCTGGGAGCTGTCCCTTTGACGTAATCACATCAAAGAATCAAAGAAGATAATGTCTCATCTCTCAGTTTCTGAGGAGGGTAGAACCCTAACTTAGACGAGGACCAATTAGGAAGCACAGACATTCCTCTCTCAGAGAAAAGTGTTTCCAAATACAGAGATCACTTCTTGTGCTGGACACATTCCATTGGCCAAACTCCCCTCTGGCGCTTTTCTAGCCACTCAGTCTAGACCTTAAGCCCCACCTGTGGGCCTTACCCCTCATTCCTCTTAGGTTCCATGTGGGTGTTTATTGTAGCCACAATATACAATAACACACGCACACTTGTGCACACACATAACCATACACATGTTCATACACTCACACTCATGCATGCATGTTCTCATCTTCGGTCTGCAGCCCTTCTTCTGTTTGATAATGTCCCCAAATGTGCACTTACACATACGGTGACACCCGTAACTCATTGCCCCCTTGACTTTAGCTGCTCTTTAAATGTGGTCCGGATGTATTAGGGCTCAGTCAGTAAACCTTGCACATGTGCTGACCTGGGTTCAGTCCCTAGAACAACATCTTTTAAAAAACCATGAGTGCTAGTGCCTCACTTGTAACCCCTACCACTGGGAGGCAGGGAGAGAGAATCTCCGGGCTTGCTGGGCAGCCTGCCTGGCTAACCTAGTCACCAATCACCAACATACAAGGGGAGCACCAGGCCAGTAAGTTAAAAAAAAAAAAAGATGGTTGTTGAAGAATTGTACTCAAGGTTGACCCCTTGCCTCCACATCCACACATGTGTGCACTTGCACACACATATGTGAACATGCACATATGAACACAAATATACACACTCATACACACATACATGGCATGAACACTAATACATGCACACACTCATACACATGCACACATGTGAACATGCACACATGTACACACATGAATACAAATGCACATACTTATATACATATACACAAGATTGAAACTCTCTTCCTAATTATCTTTATTTTGTAAATCTCAAACCACAAGTGTTTGTTTCTTCTGTTCATCCTTTCTCCATTTCATTTTGTTTGTGAATCCAAAAGAGATTTAATTCTTGATTTCAGGGGCACTAGGAATTGAGTCATTTCAACCAGAATCCCGTTGGATCACTGGGAGTAAGAAAGGGGCCACACTAAGTATTGATCTCATGGGGGGAGTAGCAATGTAGCTTTGCAAAGGACCCTGCGAGCTTCATGTTCATGATTCTGAGAAGTTATTCCACCCCTCAGGGGAGGTCTGCCTGTCTGCCTCCTCCACTGAGTTTTAAATAAGGAATCTAGGAATTCACTGTCTTAATTTCCCCATTAGAAAGAGGTCCTACTAGGTCTTGGCTGGAGTATTCTGAGAGGCTGGTTCATCTTAGTCAGCAGTCTTGAAACTGTTCTGGATGCTGGATCATCTGGGACATCTATTTTCGTTGGTGTCTGGTCCCCTTGCTCTGAAAAGACAAACTTTTAAAGGTAACAAACATATCTGTATTAATACAAGTATAGACTATGTGTTGTATACAAGCTCGCCAAAGAGTCCCAGTTTTCTCAACATTCCCCCAAAGATAACAGTGCCCACAAATAACAGGCAGTAGTTTAGAGAACTCTGCTCATATTCCCAAAAGATGGGCTATGGATATTTATTATTACATAAGAAGGGAGTTGGCTACAAGTTGTTATTGGTAATAGTCAGAAAAAAACTGAACAAAGGAGATTAAATTCAAGGATCTTTTTCTGAAAAGAAAAATGGGAGATAAATAATATGATAAAAGGGAAGATTATTGAATCTACTTTTAAACTTAAAAAGCAACTACTAGTCTTTAATATTTCACATTGGTGTGGATTTTGGTTTATTGATACAAATTTAATATTTTTGTTGTAATGTATGTGTTTCTACTCTTTAAGATATTTTTGTATATTGATACAAATTTAAGGTTATTTTGTTAGAACCTACTGCATCTACATTTCTACTCCTGTTTGGGGTATTGTGTTTATGCAGCTCATTTAAAATGTAATGTATAAACACAAATTAATAGTCATCTATAATAGTTACACCTATAGTCATGTTGGATATGTTTTCAAGGTCATGCACAGATAAATTTAGATGGTCTTCAAACACTTCAAAGACCTACAGAATATGGTTTTTAATATTTTTAATAATGTAAGGCTTTTCATGACAGTGAGACACATCTGTTCCTTTCAGTACCAATTTACTTCAGAGAAGATGACGGGCATCAAAGAAACTCCATATAGAGTTTGCTTTCTTTATGACAAAAACTTACCAAAGAAACTGCCCTTGTCTCAATTACTGACAACTACTGTACAAACTGGGCCAGTAGGACACAAGAAAGGCATATTGAACTTTACCTAGACAAGGTAGGACAGTCCTTCAAAGTTCCGTGTTTCAGAGGAAAGTCTGTCAGAGATGCTAGGCCTGTAGGCCAGAGTTGGATGCCCCAATGTTACTGGGGAACTCTGGGTGACTCTCTAGGTAGCCCAATGTCCCTATCATTAGGAAAATTTCACCCTTCTGGGGTCTCTGATGGAGTTGAAGACTAGATAGTTATAATCATAGTCTTCACTAATTGTGATTAAAAAGTCAAATTAGATGTAAAACTTTAGACTCACCAAGATAAAGATAGATAATAGAATATTATCTCTAATTTCGCCAAAACAAATGGACTGGACGTTGTAACTGCAGTTCTTACTTGGTAAATGTTTTTGTTGTATGTAATCTTACTGTGTTAAAGTTGGAACCTTCCTTTTTAATGAGACAGAGAAAAGAGGGGAAATTCTGTGGGATGATCTTTTCACACTGCAAAGGTTTGTTGCTATGATTGGTTAATGAATAAGCTGACTGGCCCATAGCCGAACAGAATAAGGTTAGGTGGACGAACTAAACCAAAAGTCCTGGGAATGGGGAGAGTGGAGTCAGTGGGTCACCAGGAGACATGCTGGAGGTCAGCTTCAGCCACAAGCCACGTGGCAATGCAGAGATTAATAAAAATGGGTTAATTTAAGTTGTAAGAGCTAGCCAGTAATAAGCCTCAGTTATAGACCGAGCATTTATAATAGGAAGGAAGGAAGGAAGGAAGGAAGGAAGGAAGGAAGGAAGGAAGGAAGGAAGGAAGGTTCTGTCTTTGGCCCAGGGTTTCTAGTGCTGTGACGAAACGCAGCGTGGGGAGAACAGGATTTACCTGAGCCTACAGGTGCACAGCACAGTCTGTCACTGAGGGGAGCAGGGCAGGAACCTGGCATCAGGAGCTGATGCAGAGGCCGTGGAGGGACACTGCTCACTGGCTTGCTCCTCGTGGATCAGCCTGCTTTCTTAACCAGGACCATCAGCCTAGGGATGGGCTGGGCCCTCCCCCATCAATCACTAAATTAAGAAAATGCCCCACAGGCTGGCCTTCAGCCCAATCTTATGGAGACATTTTCTCAATTGTGGCTCTCTTTTCTCAAATAAGCTTGTGCCAAGTTAATAAAAGCACTAAGCAGGGCAGTCCTGGAAATTAGAATATCTTTCTTGTGCTTAGAACTTTTCCATAAGACATTATACGTGAGTATACACCAAGAGGAAATATCTAACCAGACAAAAAGACACCTGGACAGCGTTCACTGGTGATTGCCAGTGTCTGCTGCGTGGCAGGCATAGCAAGGGCAGAACAGCATGCTTTCCTCTCAGGAAAGAAAAAAACTTGGGATTGACACAAAGTAAGCCAGGGATGAAGCTTAAATGTATCGGGAAAGAATGTTAGTCACACGTGTGAGAGAAAACAAGTATGCAGTGGGGAGCCATGGTGCAGAGCAGAGTCAGTTCCGTGCGCTTCAAGAACGGTCCTCGTTCTGACGGACACAGGATTGTCAACCAGTGCCAAATCAAGGGAGCCCTCTGCTCATTTCGATTGGCTAGTGAAAATGCCTTGCCTTGCCATTGAAATTATCAATTCTAGTTATAAGATTTTTGACTTCTAATTATTATTAAAATTGTGTGTGTGTTTTGTGAGATGTAGGAGGTGAATGCACACTTGCCACAGTGTGTGTGTGTGTGTGCGTGCGTGTGTGTGTGTGTGTGCGCATGGGTAGGTCAGAGGATATTTGGTGAAATTGCTTTTCTCTTTCTACCATGTGGATCCCAGCATTTGAACCCAGGTTGCCAGGCTTGCAGGCTATGCACCTTTACCTGAGGAGCCGGCTCACTCGAGGAAGATTTTTCTTATTGAGTATATAAAATTTGAAAATATATAAAGAAAAAAGTATGTTTAAACTACTTGAAACTTCACCACTCAAATAACAAATTCTATCAGTATTTCATGGCATAGCTTTCTGTTATTCTCTGTACACGTCTACATTTCTTTAAATTAAAATGTATGTTATAGAGTACACACCTTTCATTTAATATCTTATAAAGTATACAGCTTTCTTCTGCATTAAATATTTAGCGATAATTTCAGTAATTGCCTAGTATTCTGTTCTAGTTTTCATTTATTTAATTACTACTCATCACCAGCCTGTGGTGAAATCCCTTATGGCCATATCTGCTGTGAGATAATTCTTTTGTACACTGTGAATATGTCTTGCTCTCATTAGTTAATAGGAAAGCAAGACAGAATGAAGCTAGGTGGGAAAGCCAACTTGAAAAATGCTGGGGAGAAGAAGGGCACAGTCAGAGAGACAGTGGGGAAACAAGATGGTAGAGAGCAGGTAAAGTCGTTAGTCACATGGCGTGCGCAGATTAACACAGATTTAGGTTATCCCGATTCAGTGTTCCAGTGCAGTTTTGTGACATTTATACAGCAACAGACACAACCCAGTCTTCTCCAACGCACTGGTGGGGACGTGAGTTAGCAGCTGCAGCGCCGTGGAGAACTCTCAGGGGCTGTCAGATGCAGTCTTGGATGCTGATGGAGGAGAAGAGGATTTTCTTGGGTCAATGCCTCTGTAAAGTTTTTATCTGTTTATCAGGTATTAGGTCTGACAGATCTGGGTGGGGGATGGCTCTTTAGGAGAGATTGTAATTGGGTTCTGCAGCATCCCACGCTGCCCGTGTCACGGAAGTTCTAGTCCCTTAGCCCTTGTGGACCCAGCTTCTGCCCTGACTCCCCATGATTCACAGATATTATACAGCGCCATCAGCGGCCCTTAGTCTTTGTTGAATGACACTGACTCTTCTTTAAGCTGCGGTTATCAAAGCAGTGACCAAATTTATTTTATTTTGAGCCTGATTGCAGGGTTTTCTTTTGGTAAAAATAAAAAAGATCTCTCAATTTAACGACAAGATTGCCAAGACTGAAGGGAAAAGCTGTAACTTCACATGGGTCTGAACAAGCTCATCTTCCACCACTACCTAAGTCGGCTTCGAATGTACTGTGGCTGCTGCTGTTTGGATAGAAAATGACCCCCATGGACTCGCTCTCAGCTGGTGGCCCCTGTTGTGGGAGGTTGTGGAACCTTTGGGAGAAAGGACTTAATCGGGAGAAGTGGGTCTCTGAGGGCGAGGTCGGGTGGGCCTTGAGGTACAGCCCAGCTGCTTATGTTCTGTTTCTGTTCAAATGTGAGCATGCAGCCGTCACAGATTCTGGGGCCCCTGAGTGGTCGGCCACCCCGCCTGCCCACCAGGATGTACCGGATGTTCTCAGACTGTAAGCCCAGCCAAACCTTCTTGTTAGACATTTGATCATAGATAGCAAGAGGAGGAGGTACTGAGTGACAGCCCACCAGTGGTTCCAACACTGCAGAAGATGAACCGAGGCTGCTTCTTGCTTTGCTGATGCTGACATATTGGGGAATATCATTTTAGGGTGTGTGACTTTTATTTCTGCTGCCCTTGTTTAACTCTGTGAAGCTGTGAGTCTTTGCCTGTCTAAAACACCTGATGGTCTAATGAAGAGATGGACGGCCAATAGCGAGGCAGGAGCAAGGATAGGAGAACGGAGGAAGGGGAGGAGCAATGAGGAACAGGGGGAGGAGGACATGGGGGGCAGCCACCCCGAAAGCCAGCCCCCAGCCAGTCACAGAGTAAGAGTGAAGTAAGACACAGCAGTAAGACAAGGGAAAAGCCCAGAGGCTAAAGGTAGTTGGGATGATTTATTTCAGTTAAGAAAACCTGGCAAGAAGTTAGCCAAGCTAAGGCTGGGCATTTATAAGAAAGTATAAGCCTTCAGGTGATTTATCTGGGAGCTGGGGGGTGGGCCCCCCAAAAGCCCAAAGAGTAAAAAGTGAAAAACAAGAGCATCACATGGCACTGAGACCTGACTGGGTTAGAAAGAGAGCCTTATCTGATGGCTGTGTGCTCACGTGTGTATGGGCGTGCGCGTGTGTGTGTGCGCGTGTGTGTATACGTGTGCATGTGTGAGTGTGTGTACGTGTGCATGTGTGTGAGTGTTTGTGTGTATGTGAGTGTGTGTATGTTTGCATGTGTGAGTGTGTACGCGTGTGCTCACATGTGTATTGGCGTGTGCATGTGCATGAGCGCGTGTGTAGGTGTGCATGTGTATGTGCACGTGTGGGTATGTGTGCATGTGTGCGTGTGTATATGCGTGTGTGCGCATGTGTGTGCATCTGCATCTGTGCATGTGTGTGCATGGGCTCACGTGTGTGCGTGTGTATGTACGTGTGCATGTGTGTGTGCACATGTGTGTGCGAATGTATGCATATTGCAATACATTTCTGTTGAGTATAAGTAGGAGTGAAAGGCTGGCTCATCGGGTATACATAGCTTTAGTTGGTATTGTTAATGTTGTGAATTGGTCGAGCCAATCCCAGCGCCTTTTTCCTCCCTAGAAAAGCCAGAGATGTGGTTTCTTCAGCGACACTAAGGCTGTGAGTCTTCTAGTTCCTCTCTGTGCTCACCCATGTCATTTATTTCCATAATAACACTAACCTTCAGTGTCTTATGGGGGGTGGAGGGGAGTGGACTTCTTAGGTAGTCCTTCATTCTTGGGATTTGACAGGAAATATTTCAGTCTTTTATGTCCCCATGGTAAGAAGGTTTCCTGCATCCTTGTCTTTTTGGAGACTCATATCAAACTCGCAGGAATAGCTAAGGAGTTTTTATTTGTGGCTACTCTCTTTAAAAGGAACTAAGAAGACAAGTTTCAAATGTTTCCCCTGTAGCTTTGTGCAGTGAAGAAAAAACACCCATGGGAAGAAACATAAGCTAGGATTTCTATTTTTATTTCATAATAGATCTATTTTTCTTTGTTTTGTTTATTTTGGAACTCAGATAGCAAGAGCTGACTTACCCCATTCCTCAGCTCCTGGCGACTCCCCTCCTCTGGCCCTGCACGGCGCTCGCATCTGACTCATGCCTTTATCCACTGCCATCCTGCCCGCAAGCCACCTCCCCACGTTATCCGGGTCCTTAAATCTCTGTGTGCTTGTGTATTTTACAGCGTGGCCCCACGCATGTTTATTTTAATACTCAGAAATGATAATATGCTGTTGAGTTTGTTTCTGACAGTATTTCCTAAGTCACTTCCTTTACTATCTTTTTTTTTTTTTTTTTTTTTTTTTGAGACGGGATTTCTCTGTGTAGCCCTGACTATCCTAGAACCAACCAGGCTGGCATCAGACTCAGAGATCTTCCTGCCTCTTGTCTCCTGAGTGTGGGATTAAAGACTTATGCCACCTCTGTGCAGCTGAAGTCAGTTCTCTCGGGCATCAGTCACTGAGAGTCTCAGGGTCCAGTTCTGGCTTCCCATTCCTTCTCAGGCCTCACCTGTGGCCTTGGTGACCTAATCTCATAGCTTTATATTATACAAGTGTATAAACATATAAATATTCCACGTACATACTCTGTACACACATGCATGTAATGTATACAGGAGTGCTTATGTTTCTGTATCTGTAAAGCTCTATGTATATTCTATATATGAAATATGTCTCAGAGCCAGTTTCCTGTTGCATTTTGTACTCACAGATTTTTTTTAAGGTGGGGGGGTCAAGACAGGGTTTCCTGTAGCTTTGGAGCCTGTCCTGGAGCTAGCTCTTGTACACCAGGCTGGCCTCGAACTCCCAGAGATCCGCCTGCCTCTGCCTCCCAAGTGCTGGGATTAAAGGTGTGTGCCATCACTGCCTGGCTCTTTTTTATTATTTATTTATTTATTTATTTATTTATTTATTTATTTATTTATTTTCGTTTTTAAGACAGAGTTTTACTCTGTAGCTCAGGCTGTCCTTAAACCCATGGTAATTCTTCTGCCTCAGCCTTTCAAGTGTTAGGTCTATAGGCATGAGCTAACACTTCTGCCTTGAATTCTTACATCTTAGAGAAAATATTCCAGCTCTAGAAGTAATACCTCACTGTACCGTAGCTGCCTTTCTCTCAGCCAATGACAGCTCTCTCTAGTTATTTAGGCTGAGGACGTTGGTGTCATCTGTTACAGATTGAATTCGGTAACCAGAAAATTCATATATTGAAGTCCCAACCCCAAGCACCCTAGACAAGGCCTTATCTGGGAATAGAATCAGTTCAAATATAATTAGGGTGAAGTCATGGGGCCCTGGTCTAGTATGACTGATAGCCTTATAAGATGGGGTGGGCCCTGGTCTAGTATGAAATAGAAGATTGGGTATGGACACACAAACAGGAAGAGTCTAGGAAGGTGAGGGGAGCTCCCAGTAGGACAGAGAGAAAGACCTGGAGTGGATCCTGCCTTGATGGACTGACTCAGCCCTGGGGATTGTCGGCTCAAACCTCAGCCTCTAGAACTGGGGAAGGGTGCGTTCTGTTTGTACTGTTACTGTGGTCCTGCCAGACGGAGATGGTACCCTTGAACCTGTACCCTGAGAAAGCATGAAGTCTGGTCTACTAACCACACGGAATCTATCCGGCCTTCGGCCCCCTGCACCGTTTGCAAGGGCCTGCCCTATTTCTTCCATGGATCTCAGTATTGTTTCCTCCGAGCTGGTCTCCCTGCTTTTACCCCGCCTTCTTCATGGCTGTTCTCGACACAGTGCCCTTCCTCCGCTTCCCACCGACTCCGTAAAACACAGGCCTGCGCGGGCGCTGTGTCCTCCGGTTGCCTCTCTGACATCATTTTTCTGACTATCTTGCCAGTTCTGCCCCAACAACGCTGGCCTCCTCGCTCCGCTTTACAAATGAGCTCCGGTCCTTGGGGTTTCGCGCTGGCTGTTTTCCCTGCCTAGAGTGCTGTTTCTGCAGATAGCCATAGTTAACTTCCTCTAAGTCTTTCTCAAATATCCCCATAAATGACTAATAGGTGAATAAAATGACTTTTAAAGCACCGGGTAACACGCTTCAAAGAGATGTTCCCAGTCCATTTCAGCGCTCTCCCAGATATGGTCTCGGTTCTGTCCAAATTTCAAAACGGAAAATATGTGTAGATTAATTCAGAGGACAGAGGAGTCCTTCTGTGCTTGGGAAAGTGCAGCTGGGAGGCCAAGATTCCTGGATTTTCTTTTCCTTTATCTGAACAGCATTTCTGCAAGTGTTCCCTGTCCACATTGTTCTGTGGTGACCACTTCCCCTACAGGTCCGTCGTCTCCAGCTGTACATCGCAGAGGTTGTGGTACTGAGTAGGAAGCACAGAACGACCACAGCCATGCTGGGAGGAGGACTGGGGCTGCCAAGCTCCGCCGAAACCCAGCTGCTCCAAACGTGTGGCGAGGGGTCATGGGGGGATGGGGGAGTTTGCACTGGGATTCCAGTTTACACGGAGTATCTGCATCAGTATCTGTATCAGCTGGATCAGTAAACGGGCCAAAGGAGAGCTTGCGTGGGATGTGTGTCCTGGGCTTCCCCATTCTTCATTTCCAGCCTTAGCTGTTGCACTGACTTCCTCTTCCAGGCTCCGTCCAAACACTCTTGTACCGCCCTCCACCCGCAATGAGCCCTAACTGACCCTTCAGGACTGTTATCAGACTCTAGAGAGACTGGCTAACTCTCCTTCGTCCCATCCCCACACGGTCTAGGTCTCACCACACGTGCTTCTTTTATTGTGTCTCCATTATGCACGCCTTTGTATTCAATAGCCTTGTGCGTTCTCCGTATTCAGTGTTCTGCTTGTTTTCCTGATTTCCTCAGAGGTCTCTGATGGTAGGGGTTTTACCATATTTGGATGCATGCCCATATTTTAAGTATGTGATACAATTCGTGACATGAAGTAAAGTTTTAAATCAGTATCCGAGGAATCAATGACCTAAGCTAAAGACAGCTTCCAGGTGTGGCTAGCCAGGTGCTTCAGGCAGAACCTCAGGAGGCCTGAGGTTCACTGAGGGTTCAGCCTGCTTAAAGAGGTTCTCTTGGTGAGGGCTAAGTCTGACATGTTTACAGTGCAGAGTCAGGGAAGGGCATTGGAAATGATGAAATGCTAAAATGAAAACATTCCTAAAATCATATGTCAGTTATATGACACATAACAGCAAAAACAGAGACAATGTCCCAGAAGTGTTCAAATGAGGCTCATTAACGGCTTATCAGTAGTTCTGCATGGTTAACTCCTATGAGGCCCGTGAAAGCTAAAGAAACACACAGCAACCTGGAAGGCTTCCTGGCCAGTTCAGTTCTTCACAACTCCGGTCTTTCAGAGAGATGGAAATCATGGAAGGGTCTCTTTGCCCCTGCAGTTTGTGGTAGAGGCGAGAAGAAGCCCAGGGGTAGATGTTTATTTCTTAGTTGTAGTTTCCACTGTTGCAATGAAGCACCATGACCAGAAACCAAGATGCAGAGGAAAGGGTTTATTGTTCAGCTCACACTTCAGCATTGGTGTCCATCACTGAAGGAAGTCAGGACAGAAACTCAAACAGGGCGGGATCCCGGAGGCAGGAACTGATGCAGAGGCCCTGAAGGGGAGCTGCTCGCTGACTTGCTTCCTATGGCTTTCTCAGATAGAATTCAGGACTACCAGCCCAGGGATGGGACCACTCACCATGGGCTGGGCCCTCCCCCATTGATCACTAATAGCGGAAAAAGACTTACAGAAGGATCTCAAGCAGGCATTCCCTTGACTGAGGCTCTTTCCTCTCTGATGACTCTAGCTCACGTCAAGTTGACACATGCCAGCCAGTACACTGACAATGGGTGTTACCTAAGCAAAGCAGGAATGGGAATGGGAATGGAAATCTGCTCATCCTCACCACACCACCAACCATGGGGCCTTGACCATTTACTCATCTTGTATATGTTTCTGCCTCTGTTCCCTCATCCCTAGCTGAGCTGGGTTAGATCACCTCTGAGGCCCTTCCCAGCTTGGGAGTTGTATGTTTCTAAGATGGTGACTAACGAAGGTAACCAGGGAAACAGCAAGATGGGAGGGGGTGGCAATAATGGACTCTGTTTATAGAAAGACTGAGTTAGGAATGCTTATGATATATCTGGTTATAAATGACAAGAATCACTTGAAAAGCAGTGCTGATCTTGGAATAGAGCTTGGAATAGGGGGATAGGTTTGAGTTTAGCAGTAAGAATTAATTAGGGTATGAGTTTCATGGCCCAACTCAACAGGTAGTAAATGAGTAGATTGTATCTCACAAGATATTGGTTAAGAGTTCAGTTTTATAATTCATTTGATTGAGTCTATCATTTTATATTCCTTGGAATAATAAATGATGGTGTATTAGTTACTTTTCTATTGCTGTGTTAAAATACCATGACCAAGGCAACTTATAAAATAAAGCATTTAATTGGGCTTACTGTTTCAGGGGATTAGAGTCCATGATGGCAGAGTAAAGTTGTGGTGGCAGGAAAAGCTAAGAGTTCACATCTTGATCTGCAAGGAGGAGGTGGGGGGTGCCATGAGTCTTGAAACCTCAAGGCCCACCACTCCTAGTGACATACCTTCTCTAGCACAACATGGCTACATCTCCTAATCTTTCCCAAATAATTCCACTAATTGGGGACCAAATATTCAAACATATGAGCATATAGGGACCATTCTCATTCAAATCTCCACATTTTACCCCCTGTGGCTTGTTGCCATACCATAATACGAAATGTATTTAGTCCAACTTTGAAAGTCCCCATAGTCTTTCAGTCTCAACCGTGTTTAAAAGCCCAGAGTCCAAGTCTTAACTGGAAACTCCTGTAAAGTAAGGAAGTGAAGTGCACTTCCAGCACAATGGCACAGACACATTACCATCTCAAAATGGAGGAAGGGGGTATAGTGAGGAAATACTAGACCAAAGCAAGACCAAAACCCAGCACGACACACTTCATGTCTGATGTCACAGGGCTTAGATGGCTCTGCCATCCCATCTTTGCTGCCTACTTCTCTCTATGTTCCATACCCTGTCCAAAGTTCTCCTCAGCAGGTATCCCACAGCTTTGGTACTGCTAACATCTTGAGGCTGCCAATGCAACCCAGGCCTCACTTTCTCAGCTCCATGCGATGCTCAGGGATTCTGTGCGGGGATTCCCGTGCCACATGCCTAGCATTCGAGGCTTTCCTTAACTAAGTCCACTTGAATATCCTTCCTGATTCTAAAGCAGAGCCACATGAACAACACCGCCACATTCAGCTGCCTGCTTGTCAAAGAACAGATAAGAAATATGGGTTAATAGATGCATGAGTTATTTAGTAACAAGCCTGAGCAATTGGATGAACATTTATCATTTATATTAAGACCTTGATGGAGGTTATTTTGGATCAGTCAGAACAGAAACTTCTTTGTATGCCTAGTGACACATATTGTCCAACAAAGTCATAATGCCCATCCTTCCCAAACAGTTCCATCAGCTGAGGATCAAGTATTCAAACATATGAGCCCATGGGACCATTCTCATTCCAATCATCATGGATGGGGAACACTATGCTTGTTCATGTTTTTTGCTGAATTCTGTGGTGTGAATATTCTCACAGTGGCCTATTTTCAGTTGCCATGGGAGAGTGCTGGGAAGGGATCTGGGAAGAGAGGTGTCTAGCCCCCATTATACGATACTGTCATTGTGAAAGACAACAGACATATGTGTCCTCATAAGCTCAGATAATGGTGATGTGTGACCAACGTGACATGGAGTGACAAGTTTGTCTATACACTACTGTTGTGTTTAATACACTTTAAATTTATATGATTTAATTCTTTAAATGTCTGTGTTTAACAGTCAGCTTGTAGAATTCCTGAAAATGAAAATCTGAACAATTATTTAAAAAAAAAACAATCAAATTTACCTTGCCTTTTAAAGTGGTATGAGCCAGCTTCACACCACACTGAAACTAATGCTAAGATCACACATAAGATGTCTAGACAGACGAGAACCTTGGCCCATGAGATACTGAAGACTAAACTCTTAAACGCTAATCTATCATTTGTAAAATTTGAAGTGATACTTGGATTATAATTTTAAAGTTGCCTTTTGGATTTAAAAAAACTGATATGGTATTAAGTGTCATTTGATAGGGAGTACTGGCTTCTAGAAGAACCCTAAGTCAGAAAAAAACAGTCAAAAGGTAAGCTATTGCTGGTCATAGCTCAGCTCTTAGGAGAAATAATTCCAGAACTACAGCTCAATTGTATTGAAAAAAATATGGGTTATAAAAAATCTTTTCATTTATCTTCTAAATCAGGCTTGTAATATTCAAATGGTGCTTATGTAATTACTTGTTTCATAGAACTGTCTCGGCTGTAGTGAAAAAGAAGTAAACCATAAGCACCGTGCACTCTAACACCTACTGATTCATAGAAGATTCTCGCAGGCAAAATGTGTAAAGGACTTTAGACTAAATTATGTAGTGCAAACGAGACAACTGGCAGCAGATCTCTATCAGCTGAGAGTTCATCACACTTCCCATTCCTGAAAATAAAATGGAAACAAATTCTACTCATTTTGGAAACCACACTTAACTGATGTTTCTCCTCCTCTCTTCATCACACGGAGTTCACAAGCTCTTCAGAAACTCTGTTTTGATCTCTGGGTTAGAATGAAACCCAAGGCTTATGCTGTAGCTCGGAGCCACCATCCAGCTTAGTCAGTGTGGGCGAGCTCTGCGCATTGCTGTAGGGAGGAAGCACAGTGGTTTCCTCAGTTGTTAAGGGAAGACTGCTCCATTCTAACACAGGGGAAGCTATGATCAACTCGGCCACTGGACGAGGGAAAGAACAAGAAACTGTGCTCAACAACAACGAACAGGGTCACGATGGGCCAGTCTGTTCCTGGCTGAGCCGAGCTCTGAGTCATTGCCCAGCCAGTGCAGCATTGGCGAGCATGCTTGCTCTCCTGGCATCTGCAGGCTTCTCTCCGCTCGTTCTAGTTCTTCACCCACATTCGAAAAATAAAGCTATTTTTTTAAAAAATGGTGGTTATTCAAATGTTTTGATAAATATGGCAATCTTTAACTGGCCACATTAACACTCCCCGGTTATGATTTACATTGTATAAATAATTTATTCAGCAATTACTTGGTCTATTAAAAATCTTTTGTTGGGCCATACTCTATCAGGCTTGTGCTATATTATATAGGAGCCATTGATGGCTAAGACCATGTCTGTGTTTCTCAGAGGGATTAATAAACACGTGTGGGCAGGTTCCATAGAAGACAGAGTGAGAGCTGTGGGCTGCAGCTAGACGCAGGGAAGTGGGTTCCCTGATATCTGGGGAACCTCTTTTCTTCTCCGATAAATTCTTCTAGCTAAGCCATGCTCCTTTGGGGTGACGAAGAGGCTGTGAGGGACATAAGGGCCTGACCAAAGTTGTCGCTTTCCTAATTAGTTATTGGCCACGGTGCTGAAAGAATGACAGAAACAGCTGCAAATGCCACGGGAACACGGCTTGGACCACATCTGCTTAAGCTGGGCATGTCTGTTGAGGCGTGTCTGGCCCCGCACATACATACATCGTGTGTGTGTGTTGCTGAGCACACTGATGCTGAGACACAGAGAAAAGGCGTGGAAAATGGAAACTTAGTGGGAGATTATCATAGTGTGATCACCCTGACCTCTACCCAGCCATGGTGCTCTGCCTCATTCACATGGCTAATGGCCACCTTTTCTCCACACACGGCCCTCTGCCTGTGTAAATGAGACGGGCATGTAGCTGGTCTGCCCCGTTAGCGGCTGGGAAGCCACGGTGTCTGCTGGGACAGGAGCTTGGAGCACCCTTGGGTGAGGGAAAGGGCATGGAGGCAAAGGGGAGCCGCCACCCCTTAGAAGACGAAGTTATCAGCTGTGCAGAAGACACGGATTTGAACATGGTGTTTCTACTTTCTCCTTATTTTAAAGAGAAAATCCCAGCTTCAGATTTACACTCCCATTCTTTTGGTGAAGAGAAAGTAACCGTGATTGCTTTGCCTAAAAGACTCTGGCAGAAGTATTTGAGCCAGAAAATATTAGCCAAACATCTTTTTGGATATCGTACTATAAATTTCGTGGAGACTCTAAGTGCCTGGTGCCAGGACAAAGCCGAAGCCTCCTCCTCCTCAGAGGTTCCTCCCCATTGCTTCTCCAGAGACTAGCCCTGGGGGCGATGGCACCAAGCCTCTGGCTTATGGGCAGTCTCGCTCCATCACTTTCCTCCCCTTTTGGAAAATCTTGTCACTAATGTGTTTCCAGGGGAAAAGGTTGTTTATCTGCTCCTTAGAAGCCAGATAACAGTGCTGCGAGTTGAAATAAAGAGAGTGAACTCAGAACTGTCAAAAACAACAGAGCTGCCTGTGGGGTTATAGGGAGAAGTGGCCTTGGAGGAGGGTCACGCAAGCCGAACTGCTGAAGAACCTTTGGTCCCTCACTCCTCGGGCTCGCCCAGTCCGTGCCCGGCACCGCTCGGCACTGGAGACAGCTCCTGCGAGGAGTGGATAAGGAGCCGGTCTCTGACACACCACGCCTTGTTTTGTATTTGCCCTGCGAGGAGTGCGCTGTGGGGAGTTTTCAGGGCCCCTCTCCCTCTGGTTCATTTTCTGTGGGGATCACTGTTATCCAGAAGACCAACAAGACTCCGTATGATGGGATGTGGCTGGGCACCGGGTGAACCAAGCTCTTATGGGCACCACTGTGTGAGAAAAGGGGCAGGGCCAGAGAGAGCCCAGCCTTGCTGACTCCAAGCCCAGAATCCTCCCTCCCACCTCTGTCCTCTGAGTGTTTACGGTTTGTTCATCTCCCCTGGAAGAAGGCATGAAAAACTACTCAGAAATCCATGGCAGGAATACAAAATGCCTCCTTTTGGCTTTATGACATTTCCTCTCTGTCTATCTACTAAGCCTCTTGCTACCGGAGCCCGGGCCAGCATTCACACCTCTTCCTGTCTGTCTAAAGGAAACAGACAGACAGAACCCTCCCTGGCAGCATCCAGCCTGCATTGCTTCACACATGTGCTATCATGGTGTGGGCGAACCTCAGACTGTAAAGTGTGCCTCGAGGAGGACCAGGCTTCACCCCGGCAAATGGAAGACAGCAACACAGAGGCCTCTCTTGATTTTTGATTCAGTATCACACTACCCTCTCCTGGATTTCAACATCCCGGCTTTGGTTTATAGGTTTCAGACTACCCAGCCCTTGGAGTGATATGAAAGACTGGATCCCTATATGCACAGCCCTGGCCTTCCTGTAAAGTCACTATACAGACCAGGCTGGCCTTCCTGTAGAGTCACTATACAGACCAGGCTGGCCTTGAGCCCACAGAGGGCCAGCTGCCTCTGCCTCCTGAGTGCTGGGATTAAAGGCGTGCGCCACTGTTGTATAGTATTATTTTAAGATGTGTTACATTTGTTTATGCTGTGGAACATTTGTTTAGTGAGGCAACGATGTCCTGCATTCTTTGATATTGCATTTGTTTAACTCCATGAAGCTGTGTTAGTTTGCCTGTCTAAAACACCTGACTGGTCTAATAAAGAGATGAACGGGATAGGTGGGGCTGTCAGGCAGAGAGAAAAAACAGTTTGTGAAATCTGGGAGGAAAGATCAAGGAAGAGAGAAAGGACAGGGAGGACTCCAGGGGCCAGCTGCACAGCAAGCCACAGAGAAATCCAGGGGCCAGCTGCACAGCGAGCCACAGAGAAATCCAGAGGCCAGCTGCACAGTGACCACAGAGAAATCCAGGGGCCAGCTGCACAGCGAGCCACAGAGAAATCCAGGGGCCAGCTGCACAGCGAGCCACAGAGAAATCCAGGGGCCAGCTGCACAGTGACCACAGAGAAATCCAGGGACAGCTGCACAGCGAGCCACAGAGAAATCCAGGGACAGCTGCACAGTGACCACAGAGAAATCCAGGGACAGCTGCACAGCGAGCCACAGAGAAAGAAGTGAAAAGAGAAAGATCAAAGCCCAGAGGCAAAAGGTAGTTGGGATAATTTTAAATTAAGAAAAGCTGGCTAGAAACAAGCCAAACTAAGGCCGGGCATTCATAAGAAGAAGCCTCTGTGTGTGTTTGTTTGGGAGTCACGTGGCGGGCCCCTCCAAAAAGTAAAGAGTAAAAACAACCAACTATACACCACCGCACCAGGCATGATCTGATTTGTTAAAATCAATCTTTCTCTTAGAAATAGATTTAGGTAGATAGACATCACCCTAGTTTCTCGGAAGAGCTAACTCTACTACTTTCTCTGACAATAATGCACTTGGGAATGACCTGGAGAGTTGGAATTTGTTCAGCTTCGGGTTCTAGGTGGATCTGTACTTTCAACATGGTCCCAGGAGGCACTGAGTCTGCTCCCTGTGGATCAGATTCTCAATAGCAAAGCTTTATGTAGCCAACCTTTTGAGCTATTTCATCATATCGGTTATTTCTCTAAGATATTTGTATTTTGGGGAGGTTAATGGGTTACCGTTTTAGTTAATCCATTTTAATTACTGATATTTTAGTTTGGTATCAGTTCTTCACTGCTATATAATCTGTGTTGAATACAGCCCACGCTTTGGTCATCAGGAGACCTCATAAAAGACAGTGTTCTTCAGGTTGTAAAGCTACAGGGGTCCAAGAGTGTGGTGTTGGCATAGAAATAGACAGACGTACACCAATAAAACCAAGGACCCCAAAGTCCATATGTTTATGTCCAATTGATTTTTAAAGATGTATTTTTTATTTAAAAATTGTGTGTGTGTGTATGTGTGTGTGTTGAGTTCCCTATTTTCTATGGGCTTCTGTTATGGGGGTGATGGCCAGTCACCAGTGTCTGGGTGATTCCCAGGACCCAGCAAAGGGACCAAGTGTCCAGAGCCATTGAAGACAAGGGCAACACATAAAACACAAACTCATTTCCATTTTACTCTCATTGGCCGAGCAGCTGAACAGAGACTTTATCCCTGTCAAAGCAGTATTGATGACGGAAGTTACAAAATAATCCCATACTAGTTCAGAATTACGTATAATGAAGGGTTATTTATTTAGGGGAGATTTACAGATCACTGTCCTAGATCAAAATCTTCTGCACGAATGGGGAACAGCAACAGAGTCTAGCAGCCAGAAGCAAGAACCAGAAGCAAGATAGTGAGTACAAGCTTTATAGCTGCATTTATAGCATAAGAGACCACGCCCAAGTGGGCGGGCATCTTAAAGACTATTGGCCAAAGGAGCTCCCACAGCACCCCCCTTTTGTTCTAAACCCAATACAAAACTATGCACACTAGGAACAGATATCAAGTATAAAGTTAGAATTACAACCAACATAAACAATATTAAGCAAAGATATATCCTAATGTTTTAACAAGTATTTTATCCTAAGGAGTCTAAGTCTTATATTGGAAATGGCTTGGCTAGATCATGAGAGGAAGGTAACTATGATATCTAATCTTCAACCCCATTGAGGGCCTGAGAAGGGAGATAATGTTACTTAAGTAGGCAGGAAGTGCAATCAAGCAGCTTCCAAACTGTGCAGTAGATGACAGACAACTGGCTGCCTGGGCAATCACTCAAAGTCTCATTTACAGTGTTGAAGCAACCAACTTTGGCTAAGGCCTAGAGTAACTGACAGACCATTTTCAGAGGCAGGAACATTTTCAGAATCATTTTACCCTGTCTTGGCAAGGTTTGTCAGTCTTCTTTCTTGTATCCTGCTTGTCCAGTCTGGACACCGTGCACTTTCTCAGAGGTTGAGGCATGGGCAGTTCCTTGCCCAAAGGCCAGTTTTGCCAAGAAGAAAACAAACTCCAAGTAGAGTGTCTTTGGTGTTCAACATTCTCTCGAGAATAGATCGGTGCTGCCAGGAGCAATTGTGTCTCACATCAACAGAATCCTAAGTTATTTAAATGCCATATTCTACAGATCTTTGAAGTGGTTGAAGGTTACCTCTCTATGCAGAATACAACCTCTATGTATCTAAAGAACCTAATTAGCCTGACTAAAAGTATAACAAACATGAATGAGTATTGACCTATAATACTTAATACTTATATAACTTAATGATCAAGACTTCATATCAGAATATTAAACAATCTTTAAACAATTGTGCACTAAAGGAGGACAGTGATCTCAAAATGTAAATAATGTATAAATATTTTGATCAGAGTTAGAAATATATAATGCAATATGATAAGTATATTCTAAGCTTTATCAATATATCTTGAACAAATTGCATGATACAATATATTATATTATACAAATACTATACAAAATAATTTTGCATAGGTATACAAATATTGTAAACAGAAATAACAAATATAATTTGAACTTGTGTCAATGTACAAGAATCCATATTAATGTAAATTGTCCATAAATAATAGCTCACAAGTATTCACTCTATTACTCACTATTATTATTATTAGTGTAAGTTTACACTAATCTACGTATTATCCCATTCAATTTTCCCTCTTATCTCTGGGCCTATATAATTTTCACCCCAACCCTATACAAGTAATAATCAACCCCTAAATGGTATCCCTAGCCATGAGGACAAACTTTGTTGAGAGAGGGGATGTCGTCTTCTAGAATTGCTTCAGAGCTATCATGGGGGTGATGTTCTTTCTAGGGGACCCTGTAAAGGTAAAATGATGGTTAAGTTTCAAGATTGCTGTTTGTATATGTATAATTGTAAATGGTCTCTGAGTAGTTGATAGGGTTTTTTTTTTGTTTTTGTTTTTGTTTTTTTTTTTTGTTTTTTTTTTTTTTTTGTTGTTTTTTTTTTTTGGTTCTTATTTGGAGTTCTGTCCAGAATGTGGTAAGAAGGTGCACCATTTCCACAGCTGGTACCCAAAAACCAGTCTCATAGTAGTGCTATCAGCATCATGACGTCATATCAATCATGATGTCCTGGCATTGTTGTGGGGCCCCATCTTCTTCTTGGAAGCTTCAAAGATTATTCCAGGAAAAAATCTACTGTTCATTGTAGAAAACTTAAGCATTATTCATATAGACATATACTCAATGAAAGATACAATATAGACAAAATAGACATGGAGAAAAGTAAAATATTTCCTTAAAATCTATCTTCTTGGGCTGGAGAGATGGCTTAGAGGGTAAGAGCATTGCTTGCTCTTCCAAAGGTCCTGAGTTCAATTCCCAGAAACCATATGGTGGCTTCTGGCATGCAGGCATACATGGAAGGAATGCTGTATACATAATAAATAAATAAATATTAAAAAAAAACAAAAAAAAATCTATCTTCTTTCTGTCCCATACCAGATGGCTCCTGACATGAGACAGAAACTCTGAATTTTTCTTCTAACAACATGCTTGGATTTAGAGAAGGATAGCCATTGTCCAATTCCAAAGCCAGCTTTGATTTTTAAGTAGAGATATATATGTGTCCAGATAATCATATTTTACCATGCAGATGATATAGCATCATAAGTCAGGTTTCTCTTAACTCGATAATTCTTTCTGGATAGCTATCTTTTCATCTTTAGGCATCTAGATGTCCAAGGTCTCTCGACTCTTTGAAGATGAATATTTCTCTGGAAAGACAAGAACAGAACCCTGCCCCAACCTTAGGAGGTTTTCTTACCATCTGTATGGTTGTCACCTCTGCAGACGACTGTCATTTCTCTTTCTCAGGAGGTTTCTCTTTTTCAAGCCGAATCTTTATTAATTTTGATAGTGTCCACAGCTTTTCTTCTCCTGTGAAAACAGGAATGAAACCCCTTCTCCAACATAGCACATCTCCTGGTTTCCATTGTGAGCTCAACACATCCTTGAAATATATCAACTGATTTAATTCAGAAGTTTTTGCTATTATCCAGTGTCTCTCTGCTGCTGCTGCTCCTTTCTTGTTAGTATTAAGAAAATTCAAGGTTAATAAAGCACTATGCTGGCCACAGCTTGTAAGTCACTGTAATAGATCCACATGTAATATGCATGTGTTCTATAGCTCCATTCCTCCAGAAAACCTGACAAATTCGGAGGATAAACAAAATGCTAAGCAAAATGGCTAGATACAAAAGGTTTCACACTGTGTAGTTGCATTTGTATTAAACATTCCACACAGGTTAGCAATGCCAGGAACCAAGGGGCAGGGTGTGTGGTCAGCAGGTGCGCCTGTTTGCTCGTTTGCTTATGAAGCTATTTTGGAATTAGATGCAGGTGGTGACTTATAAAACACTGACTAGTTATTTAAATGGTTCGTGTTTATTTTTTGAGACAGGGTTTCTCTGAGGCTTTGGAGTCTCTTCTGGAAACTAGCTCCTGTGGACCAGGCTGGCCTCGAACTCATAGAGCTCCACTTGCCTCTGCCTCCCGAGTGCTGGGATTAAAGGTGTGCACCACCACCGCCGGGCTTGTCAGTCCTATTTTATGCTTTTAATTTAATTTTATTTATTTGAAAATTTCTCTGTTTACTTATTTGGTGTGTGTGTGTGTGTGTGTGTGTGTCTGTGTGTGAATAAGCTTTGGTGTGTGGGCCACATGGAGCTTGCAGAGGTCAGACTCCAAGCTGCTGGGTCAGTTCTGTCTTCTAGCATGTGAGATCTGGGTATGGAACTCAGGTTATCAGGCTGGCAGCAAGTTCTCTCCCTGAGCTATCTCAGCAGCACATGGTTTTTATTTTGAAACATGTAAAAACTTCATGGCCACCTCTGGTCAATTTTGTATGACAGAAACGTTGAGCTTACTCCTGACTAAAATTTTACCTGCTTTCTGAAGAGTTAATGTTTCGTGTGTATTATGTGTGTGTTGAAAGAGTGTAAGTGTGTGTGAATATGAGCGCCTGCAGAGGCCAGAAGAGGGAATGAGATCAAAAATTATAGGTGATTATGAGTTGATAACTTAATCCATTGAGAGCTTAACCCACTTTTTTTAAGATCAGTAAATATTCAACAGTTGAGCCATGTCCTTACTGAATTTTTATATATTTTCACAGTATCACTGTAGTACCCTTCACCTACAAGGCCTTGCTCATCACCATCCTCTGGGGCTGTCTCTAACACTCTACACATTTTCAAACCACGCATAGAAGTAAAATCATTTGTGTACTTCCCCTCCCCACACACAGAAGAAAATAGTAATTAGTTTGACTTAGCTATTTTACAGTGTTTGCATAATTCTAAAGATCTTGTTTTAAACCATGAATATATGTCTATATGAATAATGCTTAAGTTTTCTACAATGAACAGTATATTTTTTCCTGGAATAATCTTTGAAGCTTCCAAGAAGAAGATGGGGCCCCACAACAATACCTTTCGCAGGTGGCCCCTCTAATTAATTTCTCCACCATCTTCTCCCCTGTGATTCAGATCTCAGTGCAAGGCTTCAGGAACATTGCAAGCAGCTGCACAGGCATCATGCACCTGACCATCAACGACATGCCAACCCTGACAGACAACTGCGTGAAAGTAGGTGGCAAGACGAGCCTTTCCTTTCGTTTATATGAGCACACACGCTGATGGCCTGAGCTACTGAGAAACGTGAACTGGTCTTTCATTTGGATTGATTCATAGCTAGGAAATCATTTAAATAGTTGCACATACGCATGCACGTACCTTACAAAAACATTTGAGGGGCTAGAGAGATGGCTCAGTGGTTAAGAGCACTCACTGCTCTTCAAGAGGACCTGAGTTCAGTTCCCAGCACCCACACGGCAGCTCGTATCCGTCTGTTACTCCAGTTCTGGAGCACCTGACACCTCACGCAGACACGAATACAGGCGAAACACCAATGCCTATAGACAAACAACAACAGACAAACAAAACGTCTGAATACTTAAATACTTTTGATGTTATAGTCAGAGCACAATTGTCATTCTCCCAACTATGACCCAGGCCCAGCTCTGCTTGACTTGAATCTGATCCCCCTTGTCAACTGCCAACTGGCTTTTCCAACATTTCCTTTCCTCATGTTTTCCTCATGCTCTTGTAACATTTAATTTTCATTTCTCTACATTATTCAAAATGAGCATATTGATTTCATAAAATACGAAATCAGCCCTATTTGCTTGAAAATTAGGAAAATGTAGCAGTCAGCCTGTCTGCTTTGAAGGTCTCGAGGGGATGATCATCCCTCCTTGTTGGTGCTCTGCAGTCGTGGTCCTGTCTCTGTCCCTCCCTCTCCCCAAGGTCTTGGTTGAGAAGTGTTCCCGCATCTCCACGGTGGTTTTCATTGGCTCGCCACACATCTCTGACTGCGCCTTCAAAGCTCTTTCTTCCTGCAACCTCAAAAAAATCCGATTTGAAGGTCTGTGATACTGAAAATGTGACAACCTTATTTGAAGTATTTTTCCCCTGGACATTTAGAGATAGCACTTGTATTTTCTTCTGTTTCAACAGGAAACAAAAGGATTACTGACGCGTGCTTCAAATATATAGACAAGAACTACCCAGGTATCAATCACATTTACATGGTGGACTGCAGGGCGCTAACGGACAGCAGCCTCAAGTCGCTTTCTGTTTTGAAGCAACTGGCTGTGCTGAACTTGACCAACTGCGTGAGGTAAAAGCCACTCGGAGTGTGTCGACTCGGTGTTCAAGCAATATAGATTATCAGGGCTGAGCCAGGCTCTTTCGACAGTCTTAGTAAGGGGAGCAGAAAAGGCTGGGCCCAAGTCTTACTGTGTAGGGAGCTTTTCTATCTTGACTGATGAATTAATTATGTAATCATTTCCCCACTGCACATGCCCTTTTCTTTAATGCATCCGATCTTACTCATATGCCTGCCCAGTTGTGCACAGGCCCAAGATAGTAAACAGAGAATCTTCCCTAAAAGCTCATTGGAAAACAATTTTGCCTTATTGCACATGCTCCCAAAATAAGTTGAGCTGGCTAGAGCTATTTCTCATTCTGGAAATCTGTTTGGATGGGAACTGTCCAGGTTTGGTTGTTGTTAGGGGAAAGGCAAGTCATACTATTTCACAGAGGGAAGAGAACAAGTCACGCGGTGTGGGTGGAGCTCAGATGGTGTCTGAGGTTGCTACTTAGATTGAGTGCAGGGAGATGTGCATGCGCAGCATGTTCAGGGAAAGGGGCTAGCCCACCTGAGGAGAGTCTCGGGGTTCCTAAACCACCCCTGCTGCAGTTCTTTCTCTGTGGACTTTCACAGTCGGGTCCTTGCCCATGGTGCTGCTTTCCTGCTTTCTTTTGCAAATCTTTTCCAGAGATATATTTCTCACGCTGGGTGCTATATTTTATTTTCTCGTTAACTCATTACTCACTGATTACTCCAGTCTGGTATTTGCTAATACATAAACTGATTGTGTTTGGACCTCTGCTTTGTCATGCCTCGTTTCCCACCCCAGCAGCCTCCGGATTGCAGCCCAGGTAGGTGCCTAGTGAGAGGCATCGTGGGATTCACTAAATTAGTCCATTTGCTGGACTACGATGTTGTGGTCGTTTTTAATGTCATCTTTGTCACCACCCAGAACTAATCACCTGAAAGGAGTTTCAGTGAGGAATTGTCTGTCAGGTTGGCCTGTGGGCATTCTGTGTATGTGTGTGTATGGGGAGGGGGATCCTTGTTAATTGGCATGGGAAGACCCACCCTGAACGTAGGAAGCATCATGCCCTGGTTTTGGGGTCCTGTGATGGCTAACCTGAAAGAGGGAACCTCAACTGAGCGATTGCTTCTATCACGTTGACTGTGGGCATGACTATGTCTTGGTTGCGTACAGGTATAGGAGGGCCTAGCCCACAATGGGAGATGCTGTCTCTGATTAGGTGGGCCTGGGCTGTCTAAAAACTGTATCTGAGCATGAGCTGGGGAGCAGGGATCTCCAAGGTTGCTGCCTTTTGGTTCTTGTCCTCACTTCCTTTAATGATGGACTCTGAGCTCCAAGATGTGGTAAACCCTTTCCTCCCCACGTTGATTTTGGCCAGTGTTTTATCGTAACAGCAGAGAGACAGAGACAGGCCTGAGTAGTGTGAGGGAAAAGCCAGCTGAGAGCAAGATGCTCAGCGGGCAGCTTGGGTGCCTTGGGTACCTCCGGCTCTCTCTGCTCTTGACCGGGTGTGAGTTGACTATCTGCTCTGAGTTCCAACTTTGACCTTCCCCGGTGATGGCATGTGACCTGAAACTGCAGGTCAATACCCTTCCTTCTCAGAAGCTGCTTGGCCCAGGGCATCACATCACAGCAACAGGAATGAACTCACATAGGCAAACGGTGGACACCAAGAGAAAGCGCAGCCAGCCTGGATTACCCTCAGGGCTCTTCCTGTCTGCTGTCCTGTAGGCTGCCTGTGTGTGAATGCTCTTCTTTGGCTTGACTTGATACGATCCCCTGTCCTGTTCCTCTGGCTGAAAGACTTTCTAAAGATGGACCTGGTGGTCTTCAGATGGAATTAGAAATAAAAGCCCACTTGGAAGACAGAGAGTGATGAGTCCTGAGCTTCCGGAAGTTGATGCAGGAGTGACCGCAGGAGATGGTGCTGGCCCCTGGAGATGCTTCGGATGAGGACAGGCTGAGGACAAGGTGGTCTTCCAGATGCAGGTTTTCTGTGGTCTAGCGGTCCTCTTGTGTTTCCAGTCAAGCCCAGGCGACCTTGAATGCAGCGGAAATCCATCCAGGATCTTGAATCTTGCTTCTCCCCGTCTAAAATCCGGCCTTAGCTCTTTGCAGATCCTGTCAGGTATTTCTTAACCTTAGTACATTTTAAACTGGAAGAAAGAGATCATTGTGTTATTAATTCAGATTATTGTGGCTATCCCTCCTATTACTATCCTCTATCCATTTTCTATTATATGAAGAGCTGTGCGATCAGTTTTTAACTTGACAAAAGACCAGTGCAGATATTTCCTTCTTTGGACTGTATTTGATGGAGAAACTGGTGTTACCACAAGCCTTCATGTTGTACGAGATCGTGCGTGACGCTCCTCTCTCCCTTCCTACAGGATTAGCGACGCCGGCCTGCGGCAGTTTCTTGATGGTCCCGCAAGCGTGAGGCTCAGAGAGCTCAACTTGACTAACTGCACCCTCCTGGGCGACAACTCCATCGTGAGACTGTCGGAGCGGTAGGACAAAGCCCCACCCTGCCTTAGCGCCTGAGCTGTGATGGGAGTGAGCAGCCCGAGCCCCCCAGCACATTAGACACTCTGGAGTAGCCCTTAGGCATTGAAGTCCTTAGCCTGAACTCACCTAATCCCACCTGAGCTGCTTCCTTCGCTGTTACCTGGGTTGAGTGACATCTCTCTGAGCAGAGAGATGACCATGTGGGGAGAGTGACTTCCCTGCGCTGTCCAAGGGTACTGCCCCAGTGTAAACCTTACTCCAAGCTTCCTGAGGGCTGTTCTGATTGGTTGATTCAATCTTCACCCTCCTGGCTTGGTGGTGGCCTCTAAAGGTCGAGCTCAGATCCTGTTACAAACCACTGAGAGAGAAGTGTGGAACTCAGCCCTGCCCTTGGCTGCTATTTTTCTGGCATTTCCATGACGGTGCTTCATGGAACTGTCATAAATGCTTTCCTTGCATCGTTAGAAATCGCAATGTGAAACTCAATCCCAAACAGCCTTGCATGAATCCACCTTCCTTCCCGCCTCTCTCTTCTGCCAGAATGTTTGTTAGTCAGATGTGGTGGGTCGCGCTTAAAATCCCAGCACCTCAGAGGCTGAGATGAGAGGCGTGCCATGAGTTCAAGGCCAGCCCAGAACTACATAGTGAGTTCCAGGCCAATGCGAGACATAAAATAAGACCCTGTGTCAGCAAAACAAAATAGCTAAACTGTCTTCTGTGTTGGGGCTTACACGTAGGTTAGGAAAAGGCCGGTCCTTCCATGGAGAAGCTGGTGTTGATGTGTTTGGGAGCTCAGGTTAACCCTTCGCGGCATTTTCTTTCAGCTGCCCTAATTTGCACTATTTGAGCTTACGAAATTGTGATCATTTGACTGACATGGCAATTGAATTTATTACAAGCATGCTATCCTTGATATCAATAGATCTTTCTGGAACACTCATCACAAATGAGGTAAATAAAAAATAATATATATATATTTATATATATACACACACATTTTAAACAGTCTTATTTTGTAATATAATTTTCTGGTTTGCAAGTAAATGGAGAAAACAGTATTCTTCTTTCTTAAGTTATTAGATTACAAATGGAAAATTTAAGAATATTGTCTCTAGAATAGTGATAAATGAAGTTGTTTGTAAATTTTCATGTTTCTTTGTTTAAAAAATTAGCAAAATCCAGTATTTTGAGGAAAGGCATGACAGACCAAAGTAATACATAACAATCTGAAATTTGTTTTATCATAGACGTTTGGTCTGTGTAGCAATGATATACTTTAGGCGGCAGAATATAT